>NC_080422.1:80897138-81242763 GCF_029873635.1 Malania oleifera | reverse complement strand
TATATTAACGCTTGATTAAATATTCTTGGTACTTATAACTATACATTCCATTGAGGGATATTTTCTGAAAAGTAATATACTCAGTTTGTGATTGAATACTTGAAAGAAAACTTTGTGATTTTGATTGATTTAATATTCAAGACAAAGTTTTTATTAATAAGTTCACATAAAATACATTTGTGCACTTTTGCAAAGTGAACCAAGAACCCTAGTATACTTCAAAACATTTTAAATATATCTCTACTTGGGAGTTTTGGTTAAATAGGGATTTGTGTGTTGAAGCATATCATACATAAAACGATTGTATCGTTTCCATACATTCATGAGCTTCAAGTTTTAATCATATGTTAAAGTGTTAGGAAATTGAATTGTACTCACAAGCTTTTGTTAGAAGCATTGTTTTGAGTGTTATTTTTCAGATTCTATTGTATACATGGTTCGGTGTGTGAACCGGTGTGTGAGGAAAAAGCTGTGCCTCTTGTAAGTAGCGGATTGTAAGGGAAGCTCCATCCCAATTTAAGGGGCAGGGATTTAGTGAATCCTTGAGTGGTTGCTCAAGGCGAGGATGTAGGCCAAGTCGACTGAACCTCGTAAAACTGTGTTTGTCTTCTCTCTTCTCTTTACTCTTTATTTTCAGCACTACATTTAATTTGTGTGTATTGCATATATAGGTTGGATAGCCTTACACATAAGTAATTGAGTAACAAGAATTCATTGGTAAATATATAAGAAGGGTTTAAGAGGTAAATAAGTGTCAAAGAAATTTTTAATACCCAATTCACTCCCCCTGTTGGGATTACACCTGATTCAACACATTTTTTTTTATCATATATCTCTGATACCATAATAATAATAATAATAATAATAATAATAATAATAATAATAATAATAATAATAATAAAATCAACTCGGACCCAAGGTGGGGTACCGGGGAATACACCTGTCTATACATGTAAACTATCCACGCAGCGGAAAAACATAAGACATCTAACCCTTATGCACAATACCAGAGTCTTAGAGTTTCCAAAAAAGTACATATAACTCCCAAAAATCCATAAGTTATCCCAAGGGTTATACAAACATAACTCTAGTCCCAAAAATAAAACATACCCTAAACTATGGAAATCTAAGCCTCCGCTATCTCAAAGCTCACTCCACTTGGCATCTTGGACTTCCTGAAATGTTTAAAAATCCTTGGGGTAAGACATTTCTCAGTAAGCAGGAATAAATTATTATCAGTGTGTGGCAAATGAGTTTTGGTGTATCATATCATGTTCATATAAAAATTAACTTAACTGAGAAATCATAGAAATTTTACTCATATCCATATACATATATATATATATATATATATATTTGCATCCATATATTTTCCTCCTAAATATGATCATGCTTAGTAAATATTTTTGTGTTCAAAATAACAAAACTGTCAAAGTACAATCATATGAGTGTATCGTGTCTGTAATGAGGAACCCATTCATATCATCGTCATATAATAACCCCACATGACCGGGTTGCGTGGCTCGAATGCGGGACTTACCCCTGGTTGGCCTACCAGGTTAAGTCAAAATACCTCGTCTATAGTACGATTGGCCCACCACAGCCTGGTTCGGACCGAGGGGCAGTCAAGATCTCTCTGAAGGCTTAATCGACTTCCATTACCAACACGCTCCCCGAGCTGTGTGGTTGCACTAACTTAATCACTAGCAACGGTACCATGCTCTCATATCATTAACTAACCGGTTTCTCATTTTCACCACTCAGTATACATAATAATATCTTTCCAAAAGCTTTCATTTCTCATAAACAAGCTTAAGCTCATGAGTATCCATGTGTAAATAACACATCTCGTTTGTAACTCATGGTTGTTCATCATATTTTATCAGGTGTGTGTATATCTCATTTTAACATATCAATGAAATTCGCATCTGTATATATATCACATTTCATCATATCTGATAAAACTAGTCTATATATATCTCTTCTCAAAATATTTGTATTAAACATATCTATATATAACTCATATCATTATATCAGTGTAAAACATATTTGTACATATCTCATATCAACATATATGTTTTTATCTCAACATAAATCACGTCTCATCATATAATGTATTCACATATTCATATTACAGTAATAAAAATCCTTTCTCATGCCACACAGGTTTTTCAGTAATATTTAACAATATAATTGTAATGCCCCGAACCCTAAAACCCGGGTCCGGCGCGTTAAACCTAATAAAATCTCTGATAAATCATAATCCATAACATACGCAGCGGAAAACATAATCATAATCCCCATATAACATAATACCAGAGTTTACTAATTCTAATATAATCTATAATAAATCATCCAACACCTGCATTTCCATAATTACATATATCTCCAAAACATTTCAGTATGTTCACAAACTTTTTTTTCTCCACAGACTTAAAATATAAGGACGTAAAACATAAATATTTGCATCCCAAAATTAATATAGAATTATACCATTTTCTTTTTCTATTTCCCAATAATGCTATAAAAACCTCAAGCTCTCAAAGTTCGATCTCGAGGAAATCCTGAAAAAAAAAAAATTCATATTCGGGTGAGACACATCTCAGTAAGGGAACAAACCATCTATTAAAACAGTATGTGGCCAACATGAGTTTATATATAACATAATATTTAACATTTGAAAATCTTTAACATAATTTCTGAAATCATTCCCTGATCCTAATCAAACACATGCAAATGTTTAACCCACGAGATTACCCGAGGATAGGGGTGATTACTCGCCCATACAAGTAGCATCCCTCTGCTCTGATACATTTGACAACCCAAAGGTCACAACTAAAGCATACCAGGGCACTCACCTTACTCAGTAAGCCCTCAAGTGATAAATTGATCTCGTACTCACCTAGTTCATACAAAATTTTACCAGTAAAGGCCCTAAAGATAAGGAAATCTACCCGCCCATACAAGTAGGTTCCCTCTACCCTAGTACGTTATGCGGTTACTGCCACATCTGTAGCTACTAGTGCACTTGCCTTACTTAGTAAGCCCTCAGGCGAAAGGTACGTCTCGCCCAATCATAACATGTTCTACGCACATACATACTTCTAATATCATAATACATCATTCTTTTTTGTCATTATACATTCATGCATATTCATTCATGTTCATAACTTAACTTTGCATTTCGTTTCACTTTAAGTGACTCTTTCCTATTTGTATCATTTACATTTCACATTTCATTTCATTGCATTGTCATTCCTTGTCATTTCATTTCATAACATTTTCATTTCATTCCTTTGTAGTATAGTCGCTCTTTAGCCGTCATTTGTTAGTCCACATAGAAATGCGCTAGAATCTGCTAACACAACTTCTTTTAGCTGTCATCAATTAGTCCACATAGAAATGCGCTAGAATCTGCTAACCCGGCTTTCAACTGTTGTACCTTTATATGGTTGCATTTAACATACACAGGCAACATTGTCCATATCATATTTTATTCTCATTGTTTTACTTACTTAGCCTGCATCTCATACATTTAACATATATTTGCACACAACATTTTATTTACTCATGTCACACAATTTAACAATAAAATTCATACACTACCTGTAAAATAAGCCAACCAACATTTAATGTTTATATACTAAAAATACATTTCATGTCTTACATAAATATTCTGAAAATGTTTTTCCACTTTCATCAGTTCATTTTCACACATACATATCTAATAAATAGCTCTAAACTCGAAAAAAAATATATAATTTAAACAGTTGGCATTTTACCCATACTGAAACATATACACATACATATAACACAATTTATTTTTCCATTAAATTCATAAAAATTTTGATTTAATATATATTTTTTCCCTTACCTGATTTCTTGAACTGCGCCAATAGGGACTCTAAAAAATATCTGCGGCGCTCACCCGGACCCTGAAATTAAATTTCTAGTTTCAATAAATTATTCCTGAATAAAATATTATTTAAATATTTCCTAGGGCCATAATTCCTAAATAAATAATAATACCCTTAAATTTAACCAAATTGCCAAATTTCCCAAATCCCACTCTCGCTTTGGAGTAGGGCCTAGAAAACTCCAATTGGAAAATTACCTACACCAAAATGACGATGGCGACGACTAGGACCACGTGGTGGTGTCCAATCGTCGATTTAACTACATATTAACAACGAAATTGAGAAAATGAGAAAAAATTACCTTTCCCCAAGAGCAGTGCCTAAGTCGTTCCCATGAAAAATCTGCTCTAGTAGAAATGTCGGCAGTGAAACCAGGATTCCAACAGCACCTTTCGTTTCCCGATCCGTCGCAAACTCCCCGAAAAATTTAGAGAGAGAAAGAGAGAGAGAGAGAGAGAGAGAGAGAGAGAGAGAGAGAGAGAGAGAGAGAGAGACAGAGACAGAGACAGAGACGGAGAGGCGCACAGGAGAAATCTCAGGGGGTGGCTGCCTCTGCACTTTAAAAAAATGTTTGACTTCTTCTTCTTCTTTCTTCTTCTTATCTTCTTTTACTTTATACGTACATATATATATATATATATATATATATATTTCTCTTATTTCAATTAGTTTTTTTTTTAAACTAATGTAGAAATATTTAATTTAATAACTAATTATTTAATTTATTTTAATTTAATTTAATTAATTTTTAAAAAAAATTTCTTCTTTTTCCCACGCAATTCCTTTTTATTTATTTATCTGTTATTTTATTTATATTTTTTTTCCCAATTATTTTAATCCTTTTAAGTTTCCCGGTCTTTACATTCTCCCCTCCTTAAGAAATTTCGTCCTCAAAATTTGTTACCCGGTCTTTCATTCCCATAATTCTACGATTTACCATATCCCACACCATAATCTCAACAACACAATTATATACTTTAAATCTAATGCACATCCAAGTTCTCCATATAAGGACTAGTCTCACAGCTAAGAAATATCACCGTCGATGGATTTACCATGGTTTTCAGAAACTTTTGAATGAATCAGAAAATCACAAAAGTCCACCAAGGGATTTCCGCCTCCAAGCTATAATACAAAATCTTATACTTCCCTACACCATACCTACTTCTCAACACCTAATCTAACCCATCCATTTAGAATCCTTATTCTAACTATTTCCTATACTCTGGTATAAATCATCTCTAACCTAATACTCT
Source organism: Malania oleifera (assembly GCF_029873635.1). Lineage (NCBI taxonomy): Eukaryota > Viridiplantae > Streptophyta > Magnoliopsida > Santalales > Ximeniaceae > Malania > Malania oleifera. The sequence goes on along the minus strand of NC_080422.1, from coordinate 81,237,590 downwards.
AACATTTCCATATCTAGGCGATGTGAAATTAATCACACTTCCGGCTGGACATTGCTCTGATACCATCTGTAACGCCCAAACCTAGGTCTACCAAGGAGCACTACGTCTCTCCTCCTCCACCTAGACCAGACAATAGGGGGTGGGCCTTATCAGACTAATGGCTGGCCTCAAAAACCAACACGTGTCCTTTTCAGTGTGTTTTGTCCTCACTCACACACTTCCTGAGAAAACTTCACAAGTGGTCACCCATCCCAAGGTTGCTCCAAGCCAAGCACGCTTAACTATGGAGTTCTTATAGGAAAGCTCCCGAAAAGAAAGGTGCACCTTGTTGATATGGGTAGTAACATCTAATCTTTTAAGTCTTTCGTCCATGGGGTATTACATTCTCCCCCACTTATAGAACGTAACTTCCTTGTTGCGAACTCACATTTCCAAACCCAGGCGATATAAATCTCATCACACTTCCAGCTGGGTGTTGGCTCTGATACCATTTGTAATGCACCAACCTGGGTCTGCTAGGGAGCACTACGTCTCTCCTCCTCCACCTAGACCAGACAATAGAAGGCAGGCCTTATCGGACTAATGACTAACCCCACAAACCAACACGTGTTCTTTTCAATGTGTTTTATCCTCACTCACACACTTACTGAGAAAACTTCTCAGGTGGTCACCCATCCCAAGATTGCTCCAAGCCAAACACGTTTAACTATGGAGTTCTTATGGGAAAGCTCCCGAAAAGAAAGGTGCACCTTGTTGATATGGGTAGTAACATCTAATATTTTAAGTCTTTCGTCCATGGGATATCACATTCTCCCCCACTTATAGAACGCAACGTCCTCGTTGCAAACTCCCATTTCCAAACTCAGGCGATATGAATCTCATCACACTTCCAGCTAGGTGTTGGCTCTGATACCATTTGTAATGCCCCAACCTGGGTCTGCCAGAGAGCATTGCGTCTCTCCTCCTCCACCTAAACCAGACAATAGGAGGCAGGCCTTATCGAACTAATGATTGGCCCCACAAACCAACACGTGTTCTTTTCAATGTGTTTTGTCCTCACTCACACACTTACTGAGAAAACTTCCCAGGTGGTCACCCATCCCAAGATTGCTCCAAGCCAAGCATGCTTAACTATGGAGTTCTTATGGGAAAGCTCCCAAAAAGAATGGTGCACCTTATTGATATGGGTAGTAACATCTAATCTTTTAAGTCTTTTGTCCATGGGGTATCACAATAATAATTATCCAGTAAAACAGAGGATAGTCCTAAAACTATTATTTCTTATATGTCTCATAAATCAGAATATCACATATAATATTTTCATATCATACTTTAATTTAATCAATTAATTTCTAGAGATTCCTAAATATAATATTTTCATATCATACTTTAATTTAATCAATTAATTTCTAGAGATTCCTAATATAATTTAATTCCCCTTACCTGTTTACTGAGAACGTGCCTGCAAGGCTCCTAAATCGACGCCCACAACGTTCGCACAAATCCCTATATTCACATGCCTAGGTTTAATTAGCTCTACCCTAAAATTATAATTATTTTAACATTTCCTAGGTCCACGTACTCCAATTAACCAGTTAGATTCTAACCAAAAAACGTGGTTATGATCACCTTCCCATATTTAAATTTAATTTCTAACATATTTAAAAACATCAATATGATCAAATCCCGTAGTTTAATCTAATTTCAAAATATTCCCAGAAATCTAATTTAATCAAATCCCTGTAATTTAACTTAATTCCAAAATATTCCCCAAAAATTCTATTTAATCAAATCTTGCAGTTTAATTAAATGTCGGGAATATTTCCAAAAATCTAATCTATTCAAATACTACAGTTTAATTGATTAATTTTTTAAAATGACAAACATAATTTATACTCCTCACCTTAACCTTGGAGTGGTGCCTAGGATCCCCAAATCAAAAATCTGCTCCAATTAAAATGGCGAGGATCGAAGTCGGGACGTCATGGTGGTGTCTGATCGTCGATTTGGCCAAGGATTTGGGAGAATTGAGGAGAGAGAAAGAGAGAGAGATGAGAGAGAAATGGAGAGAATTGGGGGCGCTGCTCTCGGGAGTTAGTTCCTGAAGGATCTCAAATGTAAGAATCCAAACCGTGATATATGGAATAAATTAATAAAGAGAAGGGTAAAATGGTAATTGAGTAGGCTTCGTCGACGAAGCCAGAGTTCGTCAACAAAGGCTTTTTGTTACTCGATGATGAATTTCAGAGGCTCGTCGATGAGGAGAAGCTGAGAGGTTTCGGAAAACCAGGAATCTCAGGCTCATCGACGAACTGTCTTCAGTGCCTCATCAACGAAGATGCCATCTCGTCGATGAGGGGGGCCGAGTCAAAGGGCTATAAATATCTATTTTCATTACTTCTCAACTAAGAATTCTCAAATCTCTCTCTATCTCTCTAGGAACTTGAAATACCCTCTCTCTCTCTCTCTCTCTCTCTCTCTCTCTCTCTCTCTCTAGATTTCTTCATCGTCGTTAAAGGAATCGCTGATGCAACGTTACCACAAGGATGAGGAAAGGATTCTCTACAGGATTTATGGATCGGATCTTCGTTCCGGCCATTTTTGAGTTTTGGCTTGAAATCGAGGTAAGGGTCGATTTTTAATTCTAATCTGGTAGTTATGTAGGGAATAGGATTTTGAGTATCTTATGTACTGTGCTTGATAGGTTTTGGGAACTCGGTCCGCTATTTAGGGGCCGTAGAGTTTGGGATTTTACATTTGGGAAAAGGTAAAGGGATTATGTTTATGTTAGTTATTTTTGAAATTGGACTCGGTAGAACTGTGATTCACGATCCTTTGTGTGTTTTGGTTACTCACTTAGGGAAATCTAACAGGTAAAATTATGAGTTTTTCATGTTACAGTTTTGGGAAAAAGGGGGCAATGGGCTGCATCTCTGGTTTTGTTGGAAAACCATAAATATGTTGTGATATGATATATATTGTGTTATAGGGATGGTCGTGCCTTGACTCATTTAAACTATATATATTTGGAAAATCATGATTTTAGATTACCAAATAGGTGTGGTTTGTTTTATTATATGAGCATGCATGGTTGTATTTTGTTGAAATGTAATAGGAACTAGGCTCCAAATTGTTAAAATGCAATAGGAACTAGGCTCCAAATTGTTTTATTATATGAGCATGCATGGTTGAAAAAAGGGTCCAACTCTATATCCGAGGGCGTGAAATATCGCTTGCCATGTTTGGCAAGAGTGTCCGGCTCTATATCCGAGGGCGTGAACCTTACCGACTGATCACCGAAGAGTGTGGATCCACCAGTTGTACCAGTACAATGCCATAGGAGCCTGGGGCTATGCCATATGCCGAGGACACCGTGTAATGTGGGCCGGCTTCGGGCCGAAGGGTGTGACGACACTGGGTTACTTGATCATGTGTGTGTGCGTGAATGCACTGTACTGGAACTGTTTTGTGAAAATACTAGAATTGCATTTAACTGTGTATATTTTGTGTCATGATAACACTCAAATGCCACACACCGATATAACCTGGATCTGCCTTACTGAAAGGTGTCTCACCCCTGCTGTACGTACATATTTTTCAGGTCCTTCGAGTAACCGAAACTAACGTCGTTATGTTGGGAGCATAGTGGTCGGTGTACTGCGGGAGGTACTTGGGTAAGTACCAGGATTGTATCAGGTTTTCTTTTGTGGTTTTGGCTGACACCCAAGTTTATGTTTTGTATTATGGAACCAAGATTCCTTTGTATAGACTCTGGTATGGTACCGATTATGTATAGAAAGACCTTTTTCCACTGTGCATCTGTAATATTAATGAATGTGTATAGGGTGTACAGGAACCCCACGGGGTCAGACCCTCATTCATTGTGCTGTGTCATTAATTATTGTATGATACAGGGACACGTTAGGTTACTAACTCACCCCTCAGTCCCATTTTTGGGTTCGAGGCGTGACATCAAATCCTTTAGGTAACTTTATATATATATATTTTATTATTATATTATATTATATTACATTATATTAATATATTATATTATATTATTTGATTAATTAATAATTATTTTAATTTATTTATTATTTTTTTATTTTTTTAAAATTTTTAATTATTTTTATTTTTATTTTTAGAATCATAACCCTAATCAAGTATAACTATTTTTGGGGTCATTACAGATTGCACTATGCCACTCCTTTAACAGGTAACAGAGCGGAGCAAATCGTTTACACTCCTTCAAATAGGATATAGCCCTACTCTCCAAGCGATACCCCACGCTCGGTACAACGATTCAACAACCTGAACCGTAAACAACAATAACAAAAACAAGAACAAATTCTTGTATACAAAGACACTCTCACAATAAAGCTGATTAGTACAAGTTAGAGCACTAATGTACCTCAAATTAAATATCAATAAAGAATGAATTTGAAGCTCGGGAAATTTATCACTGCGTTCTACTTTAGATTGAAGGAAATTCATTAAGAGCATAAGAACCGAGTAGTCGTATCAGCAAAAAATCAGTATACTTCAGCACGGATGTGTAAGCAAGAGAGCTTTTGAAGAGTATGAGAATTAGAGACTTTGATTGCTTGATTGTAAGTAGTTTTTGTAAAAATCATTAGGTTTAGGGGATATATATAGAGAGTTTAAAAAGTGATTTTCATGTTCTCCAAGTGACTTGGAGTGTTTCCCAAGTTTTCATAATGTTTATATTTAAAAAACTTAATTTTGGAAACTTCCCGTTGCTTTTTAAATTTGAATTTCCCGAAGGGTCAGTCGACTGAACTTTAGGATCAATCACTTGAGCTTTTAAAATTTAGCACAATTTCAAAGTTAGAATAGGGTTAGTTACCTGAACTTACAGGTTCAGTCGATTGAGCCTATTCTATTTCCCAAATTTATTCATTGTAAAAAGGTCAGTCACCTGACCAATCAAGGTCAGACGCCTAAACAGTGAAAACTTACATGCTTGTTTACTTTTGTTTCAAAAAACTATTGTTAACTTTTATACTTTCCATATTTTTTTTGAAACTTTGCAAAATATTTTGCGGGGTTTCAAAATTTGGTCTCTAAGTCAATGATTAAATCTTAAGAGCTTCAACGCATCCATATTGAAATTTAATTTTGAAGTACTTACATGAGACTTTCTTAAATTTAAAATATTCTAAGCACTCTAAGTCTTCATGCTTGTCTTTCCTTGAGTCCATTTTGACTTCAAGTTTCAATATACTTTGAGCTTCATCAAATTTATTAATCTTTAAATCCAAGCTTCAATATCCTTTAAGCTTTCTTTTGATTTTCCTTAAGTATATAAGCTTTTGCTTTCAATAAAGCTTTTGCTATCTCATTTTGCGCCATGTTTGATCTCGAACGAGTATAAGAAGACTCGGATGTTCGAGAAGGGCTAGAGGAAGGACATCCGCAGATTAGTGGTTATGCTTCGAATCCATGAATTCTCAGTTTTGGTGGATAAGGCTACTGTGATCGAGACCAACATCCGAGAGGATGAGGGGGATCAGGAGCCGAAGAAGAGGCCAACACCTTCTTGTTCTCAGTCTAGATCTTGCTAGGGATCATGGAAGAAGAGGAACAGGGGCTCGAGTTACCGCCAGAATACCGAGCATCAGGGTTTTCAGATGAGCCAGTTGGGTGATCGTTGTACTAGGTGCCACAAGTGGCATAGCGGTGAATACAAGCCATTTAAAGGTGACTGCTACAACTGTGACTAGTCAGGTCACATGGCACAGGATTGTCACGCACCAAAGAGGGGTATGCCTTCTTTGAGTCAGAATCGGGGAAGTAATCAGGTATCTCGGGGAAATTATTAGGCGAACACAGCTCCGGCAAGGGTGTACTCGCTTACTTTAGCTGATGCTGAGCATGCGGGGAATGTGGTGACAAGTATTATGATGTTGCTTTTAAATAAAGCTGTAGTTTTATTTGATTCGGGTGTGACCCACTCTTTTATATCTGTTAATTTTATGAAACTGTGTGGGGTTGAGACCCAAGTCATGAATGAAGGATTGTTTGATGCTACACCATCTAGGAGTGTATCGTTCTGTAGGAGGATGTTAGAAAATTGTCCAGTGGTAATTCAAGGAAGACTGCTACCAGCGAATCTTGTGGTATACAACATGTCTAGGTTTGATGTCATAATAGGGATGGATTGGTTATTCTTCAGTTATGTTGTGATCGACTATCGTAGAAAGGTGGTAGTGTTTAAATCTCCTAGGGAGCAAGAGTATGAGTTTGTAGGATTGTGTGTGCATTCGACACCATAGGTTCTATCGGCACTATAGGCGAGGAGGTTACTCTTGGACGGATGTCAAGGGTACCTGGCGTGCATGAGGGAACTTCCGCAGGATGAGTTAAAGCTTGGGGATATTCAAGTAGTCAGCGAATTCCTGAATGTGTTTCCAGAAGATTTACCTAATTTACCTCCGGATCGTGAGGTAGAGTTTGCGATAGAATTGCTTCTTGGCAAGACACTGATCTCTAAAGCTTCATATCGGATGGCTCCAGCAGAACTTCAGTAGTTGAAGGAGCAGTTGTAGGAATTACTGGGTAGGGGCTTCATTCGACCTAGTGTTTCGCCTTAGGGAGCTTCAATTTTGTTTGTGAAGAAGAAGGACGGGTCGATGCGTATGTGCATTGATTACCATGAGATTAACAAGGTGACTGTGAAAAATCGTTACCCTTTGCCTTGTATTGATGATCTCTTTGACCAACTACAAGGGATGCAGGTCTTTTTGAATATCAATCTATAGTCAGGGTATCATCAGATGAGGGTCAGATCTGGGGATGTTGCGAAGACTGCTTTCCAAACCATATACGGACTCTATGAGTTCTTAGTTATGCCTTTTGGGTTGATGAATGCTCCAGCAGTGTTCATGGATCTTATGAATAGGGTTTTCCATGAGTACCTGGAGGAGTTTGTAGTGGTGTTTATTGATGATATTTTGGTATACTCGATGAGTTTGAAAGAGCGTGAAAGCCATTTGAGGTTAGTATTACAGATTTTTTGGGAGAAGAAGTTGTATGCTAAGCTGAAGAAGTGTGAGTTTTGGTTGAATCAAGTTGCATTCTTAGGCCACATGGTGTCTAAGGATGGCATCTCAGTAGATCCTAGCAAGATCGAAGTTATGGTCGTCTTGGTGAGGCCAAAGAATGTTCAAGAGGTTCAGAATTTTCTAGGACTGGCGGGTTATTATCATCAGTTCGTGGAGGGATTCTTTAAGTTGTATGGGCCTCTCACTCGATTAACTAGGAAGGGGGTGAAGTTTGAATAGACCAATGATTGCGAGTAGTGCTTTCAAAAGTTGAAGCACCGGCTGGTTACTGCTCCAGTTTTGACCATTCCTTTTGGTGATGGCGATTTTGTGATTTATAGCGACGCGTCTCTGAAGGGTTTGGGATGTGTGCTTATGCAGCAGGGTAAGGTAATAGCGTATGCTTCTCGGCAACTGAAGGCATACAAGAAGAATTACCCTACACATGATCTAGAATTAGCTGCTGTTGTATATGCACTAAAGATCTGGCGACACTACTTGTATGGTGTGTAGTGTGATATTTTCACTAATCACAAAAGCCTCAAGTACTTTTTCATGCAGAAAGAGTTGAATATGAGGTAGAGGCGGTGGCTTGATTTGATTAAGGACTACGATTGCACCATCAGTTATCACCCAAGGAAAGCTAATGTGGTAGCTGATGCGTTGAGTCGGAAGTTAGAATATGCTACAGTATCTACAGTTGTAGCTCAACATCACATTAGACGAGATCTAGAAAGCTTGAGTATAGAGTTAGTGTCCAGTGATCATTAGGTTTTCATTACAGCTTGGTGGTCCAGCCAACTTTGTTTGAGCGTATTAAAGTTGCACAGGCTAGTGATGCAAAGTTAGCTGAGATTGTAGAGAAAGTATAATAGGGGTCGACTGCAAAATTTAACATCTCTGAGAGAGGTGTGATGATATTTGGGACCAGGGTATGTGTTCCGAATGATGACGAGATCAGAAGGATGATACTAGAGGAAGCGCATCGTTTTTTGTATACGATACATCCTAATAGTACGAAGATGTATCGGGATTTGCATGAGACCTTTTGATGGAGTGGTATGAAAAGGTAGATTGCTCAGTTCGTGGAGCATTGTCTGACATGTCAGCAGGTGAAAGTTGAACATCAAAGGCCGGCAGGGCCGTTACAGCCCTTAGCTATTTCGAAGTGGAAATGGGAGCATATTTCCATGGATTTTGTGACCGGATTGCCGTCAGCACTTCATTGGCAGAATGCTATCTGGGTGATCGTGGACAAGTTGATGAAATCTACTCACTTTTTACCGATGAAGGTTAGCTATCCTCTGAGTAGGCTAGTAGACATGTACGTGCATGAGATAGTTAGAATGCACGGAGTATCGGTGTCCATTGTGTCAGATCGAGACCCGAAGTTTATTTCTCGATTCTGGACGAGCTTGCAAGTAGCACCGGGGATGAAGCTTACTTTCAGTACAGCGTTCCACCCCCAGATTGATGGACAGTTGGAGAGGATAATACAGAGCTTCGAGGATATGTTACGAGCTTACGTGTTAGACTTTGGTGGTAGTTGGATACAGTTTATGCCACTAGTAGAGTTCGCCTATAACGATAGCTTCAAAGCGAGTATGGGGATGGTACCGTTTAAGGCTTTGTATGGTCGGAGGCGTTGATCCCTTCTGTATTGGGATGAGGTTGGTGAACTTCAGGTGTTAGGACTTGAACTCGTGCAGCAGGCGTCTGAGAAGGTAGGTTTGATTCGGGATAGGATTAAATCAACTCAGAGTTGACAGAAGAGTTACACAGATTTTTCCGCCAAGAATTGGAATTCAAAGTGGGGGGTAGGGTATTTCTGAGGATCGCTCCGATGAAAGAGGTGATGAGATTCGAAAATAAGGGCAAGCTGAGGCTGAGGTATATCAAACGATTCAAGGTTTTTGAGCGAGTGGGTCCGGTGGCCTACAAGATTGCACTGCCTCTAGCACTCTCGAGGATCCACGATGTGTTTCACGTATCCATGTTGAGGAGGTACGTATTGGATCCATCGCATGTTGTTAGTTACGAGGACTTGGAGATTAGGGATACTTTAGCATACAAGGAGGTACTTGTTTAAATTCTAGACCGTAACGTTCAAAAGCTGCGTACCAAGGATATACCATTAGTGAAGGTATTATGGTAGAATCCTGAGGTTGAGGAAGCTTCTTGGGAATTAGAAGCAGAGATATGCCAGAAGTATCCACAGTTGTTCTAAGTATGTGTACATTACCCTACTTTGTATTGGAATAGGTGGTTAGTCTTAGGGAGGGTGTGTATGTATGAACTCCTGAGATGGTTTATGTATGTAACCACGGTATTCCTCCGCCATAAGTGAGGGTATATATATATTGTGATGAGGCTGCATTGTAGTAGTCGCCGGTTCTTTCTAGAGTTGAGTGTGTGTGTGTGTTTGGTAGTGTGAATGAGTTCATGAATGAGAGATTACAAATTTCGAGGACGAAATTTTTGTAAGGAGGGGAGCTTGTAAGAACCCGAACCGTGATATATGGAATAAATTAATAAAGAGAAGGGTAAAATGGTAATTGAGCAGGCTTCGTCGATGAAGCCAGAGTTCGTCGACGAAGGCTTTCTGCTACTCGGCAACGAATTTCAGAGGCTCGTTGATGAGGAGAAGTCGAGAGGTTTCAGGAAATCGGGAATCTTAGGCTCATCGACAAGCCCATCGTCTCGTCGACGAACTATCTTCAGCGCCTCGTCGATGAAGACACCATCTCGTCGATAAGGGGGGGCTAAGTCAAAGGGCTATAAATATCCATTTTCATTACTTCTCAGCTAAGAAATCTCAAAATCTCTATCTATCTCTTTAGAAACTCGAAATACCCTCTCTCTCTCTCTCTCTCTCTCTCTCTCTCTCTCTCTCTCGCTCTCTCTCTCTCTCTCTCTCTCTCTCTCTCTCTCTCTCTCTCTCTAGATTTCTTCGTCGTACGTTGTGGGAATCTTTGATCTGATGTTACCACGAGGATCAGGGAAGGATTCTCTACAAGATTTAAGGATCGGATCTTTGTTCTAGCCATTTTCGAGTTTTGGCTTGAAATTGAGGTAAGGCTCGATTTTCAATTCTGATCAGGTAGTTATGTAGGGAATAGGATTGTGAGTATCTTCTATACTGTGCTTGATAGGTTTTGGGAACTCAGTTCGCTGTTTAGGGGCTCTAGGGTTCGGGATTTGTCATTTGGGGAAAGGAAAGGGGATTCTGTTTATATCGGTTATTTTAGAAATCGGACTCGGTAGAACTGTGGTTCACAATCCTATGTGTGTTTTGGTTACTCATTTGGGGAAATCTAAGGAGTAAAATTACGGGTTTTTCATGTTACAACTTTGGGAAAAAGGGGGCAATGGGCTGTATGTCTGGTTTTATTGGAAAACCATAAATATGTTGTGATATATATTGTGTTATAGGGATAGTCGTGCCTTGACTTGTTTAAACTGTATATGTTTGGAAAATCATGACTTTAGATTACCAAATGGGTATGGTTTGTTTGGTTATATGGGCATGCATGATTGTGTTTTGTTGAAATGCAATAAGAATTGGGTTCCGAATTGTTCTAGGTACTGAAAAAGTGTCCAACTCTATATCCGAGGGCATGAAATATCGCCTGCCATGTTTGGCAAGAGTGTCTGGCTCTATATTCGAGGGCGTGAGCCTTACTAGATGATCATCGAAGGGTGTGGATCCACAAGTTGTACCGGTACGATGCCATGGGTGCCTGGGGCTACGCCATGTGTCGAGGATGCCATGTAATGCGGGTCGACTTTGGGGCGCAGGGTGGGACGACACTGGGTTACTTGATCATGTGTGTGTGTGTGTGTGTGTGTGTGTGTGTGTGTGTGTGTGTGTGTGTGAATGCACTGTACTGGAACTGTTTTGTGAAAATACTGGAATTGCATTTAACTGTGTATGTTTTGTGTCGTGATAACACTCAAATGTCACACACCAATATAACCTGGATCTGCCTTATTGAGAGGTGTCTTATCCCTGCTATACATACATATTTTTTAGGTCCTTCGAGTAACCGGAACTAGCGTCCTTGTGTTGGGAGCGTAGTGGTCAGTGTACTGTGGGAGGTACTTAGGTAAGTACTAGGACTATATTGGGTTGTCTTTTGTGGTTTTGGTTAACACCCGAGTTTATGTTTTGTATTATGAAACATGGATTCCTTTTGTATAGACTCTGGTATGGTACCGATTATGTATAGAAAGACCTTTTTTCGCTGTGTATCTGTAATATTAATGAATGTGTATATGGTGTACGGGAACCCCACAGGATTAGACCCTCATTCATTGTGTTGTGTCATTGATGATTGTATGATACAGGGATAGGTTAGGTTACTAACTCACCCCTAGGGCCCAATTCCGGGTTCGGGGCGTGACATTAGATCCTTTAGGTAACTTTATATATAATATAATATATTATATTATATTATTATATTATATTATATTACATTATATTAATATATTATATTATATTAATTGATTAATTAATAATTATTAATTAATTATTTTTATTTATTTATTTAAATTTTTTAATTATTTTTTTTTTATTTTTAGAATCATAACCCTAATCATATATAACTATTTTTGGGGTCATTACAGATTGCACTATGCCACTCCTTTAACAGAGTAGAGCAAATTGTTTACACTCCTTCAAATAGGATATAGCCCTACTCTCCAAGCAATACCCCACGCTCGGTACAACGATTCAACAAAGCTGATTAGTACAAGTTAGAGCACTAATTTACTTCAAATTAAATATCAATAAAGAATGAATTTGAAGCTTAAGAAATTTAATACTGGGTTCTACTTTAGATTGAAGGAAATTCATTAAGAGCACAAGAACCGAGTAGTCGTATCAGCAAAAAATCAGTATTACTTCAGTACAGATGTGTGAGCAAGAGAGCTTTTGATGAGTATGAGAATTAGAGACTTTGAATGCTTGATTGTAAGTAGTTGTTGTAAAAATCATTAGGTTTAGGGGATATATATATATATATATATATATATAGAGAGAGAGAGAGAGAGAGAGAGTTTAAAAAGTGATTTTCATGTTCTCCAAGTGACTTGGAGTGTTTCCCAAGTTTTCATAATGTTTATATTTGAAAAACTTAATTTTGGAAACTTCCCATTGCTTTTTAAATTTGAATTTCCCGAAGGGTCAATCGACTGAACTTCAAGATCAGTCGCCTGAGCTTTTAAAACTTAGCACAATTTCAAAGTTAAAATGGGGTCAGTCGCCTAAACTTACAGGGTCAGTCGACTGAGCCTGTTCTGTTTCCCATATTTATTCATTGTAAAAAGGTCAGTCGCCTGACCAATTAAGGTCAATCGCCAGAACAATGAAAACTCATATGCTTGTTTACTTTTGTTTCAAAAAACAATTGTTAACTTTTATACTTTCCATATTACTTTGAGACTTTGAAAAATATTTTGCGGGATTTTCAAATTTTGGTCTCTAAGTCAATGATTAAATCTTAAGAGCTTCAACGCATCCATATTGAAATTTAATTTTGAAGTACTTACATGAGACTTTCTTAAACTTAAAATATTCTAAGCACTCTAAGTCTTCATACTTTTCTTTCCTTGAGTCCATTTTGACTTCAAGCTTCAATATACTTTGAGCTTCATCAAATTTATCTATCTTTGAATCCAAGCTTCAATATCCTTTAAGCTTTCATTTGACTTTCCTTAAGTATATAAGCTTTTGGTTTCAATAAAGCTTGTAAGCACTTTGATCTTGAACTTATATGCTTAATTTCCTGAAATAGCATCACTTAACCAAACACATGTTAAGTTTCCTTTATTTGTTATCATCAAAATAAGATTCATAAGCCTTGTTAAGCCAACACATGTGATGGAGGCGGATTTTCGAAGGGTTGCATGGCAAAAGTTAGAAAGTCGGTACATGTCCAAATCACTCTCTAATAAACTCTTTCTTAAGCAGCGTCTTTATTGGCTTAAGACGGTTAAAGGATCAAACTTAAATCAATATATAAATGCATTTAATTAAATCTTAAGTGATTGGATGAGCGTTGATTTTAAGTTTAATGAAGATGATAAGGCTTTGATGTTGCTAATCTCCTTGCCAACGACTCATACTAATGAAAATTTAGTTACCACTCTTACATGGGGAAAATAATCTCTTAATCTAGAAGAGGTGACAAATGCCTTATCGAATTTTCATCAACGGCTGAAAATATGTAATGAAGGAGAAGGACTTATGGTGAAAGGTAACTATGAGCGTAGGAAAGGAAAATCGAAACATGGATTAAGTCTGAAATTACGAACTCAATCCAAGAATAAAACGGATATCCAATGTAATAAGTGCGGTAAAAAGGGGCATGTGAAACCAAAGTATCCGGATTGGAAGAAAGGAAATGTTCAAAAGCATGAAGGGACGTCAAAATCAATGAATGTGGTTTAAGAAGGAGATTCAGTTTGTAGTGATGGTGATGTTCTTTCGGTTTCGTCGAGATCGGATAACCTTATGGACTCATGGATACTTGACTCGACATGTTCTTACCATATGACTCCAAACAAGGAGTGGTTCAGCACCTACAGGTTGGTAAACTCGGGTTTAGTTCTTATGGGTAATGATGTTTCTTGTTAGATCATTGGCATAGGAAACGTTAAGATAAAAATTGAGAAGTAAGGTGTACTCCCAAGAGGGGGGCTGAATTGGGCTTTTTTTTAAAAAAAAATCTTTGTAAACTCTTTAGTTAAGTGTTATCCCTTTTTAAAATTAATTAGATATGATCACACAACTTCAACAATCTTTATTAGCTACCTTACTAAAACAACCAACAATCCTATGTATGAATGAATGTAAATATGTGATTATCAACCAAATCCAAATTTCAATGTTTTAATAGATAAGCTATATACAAAATTAGTTTTCTTTTCAGCAAATTTCAATGAAGATATCAAGATAAAATTTTACAAGATTAATCTCAAATGCCTTGCAATTTAGTTTTAATGAGATAATCAATTTTACAAAATATACCTCAATTGTGTTTTCAAAAACTTAGTATTCCGAATTTTATTAACCATACAGCCAATCAATTTCTTGATTCAAGTATTAATCAAAATTAGTATTCCAGCAAACTCTTAATATCCAGCAAGTACTCAACAGTTAAATAAACATGCACACAATTTTGCAAGAATGTAAAGAGATTAAGGAAGAGAAGCTGAAGACCTGATTTTTTACAAGGTTTGGCGAGCAGCCTATGTCTTGCCCCAAATAACACACTATGAGGATTTTCCTTTTCTCAACTTTGTTACTAGGTGAAGTTAAAACCTCTCTCCCTCAAAGGTGGAGTTTGCCTCTCTAACGAGAATCCCCTCTCACAAGGCAACGATCCAGCAATCCTTAATCGTCAAATAAACAAGAAACAAGAAACAACTTCTTCTTTTTTTCATACAACAAGTACTCTCAGTTAGAGCATATTTGTAGAATTGAAATCAATATACTTCAATCAATAAACAATATAGAAGATGAAGCTAAGATGAATATCACTAGGGTTCTGATTAGATTTGAAAATCTCAGTAGAATAGATTAGAAATTCGTGGATTGGTTCAGCAATAGCACAACAAAACTTTAAGAAGATTTCAGTAGGATAACCTTGAATTTGTAGTTTGTATGTGCTTGATTGTTCTTTTTAATTTGTGAAAATAACAAGTATTCATATTACCGTTTTCCCAAGTTTCTTGTTGTATTTCCCAAGTATTTTCCAAGTTTGTGAGTCAAGAAATTAGTTTTGGAAACTTTACAAACCCTGTTTAAAAGTTAAAACATGTACCTTAGTCGACTGTGACATGAGGGTTAGTCACATGTGCCTTTAAATTTCAGCCTATTTTGAAACATAGTGTTGAGTCAATCGACTGGGCTCTAAATGGTCAAACGTCTGTCTCGGCTTTGTTTGCTTAAAATTATCGGCATAAAAATTTCAATCGCTTGATGAAAATCCATTAGTCGCTTGTACTGCTTGCAGCTTATTTGTTTTTCAAATTTTGATTTCAAAACTTTAACTTTTGATCTTGGAAAATGTAAGTGAGACTTTGTGAAAAAATTTTCTTGATTTTAAAATCAGGTCTCTAAGTCAATGAAATTTCCTAAAAGCTTCATACATCCATATTGAAATTGTGAAGTACTTACATGAGACTTATAAAAAATTAAACTATCTAAACTCTAAGTCTTCATGCTTTGGCTTCCATTCTTTGTATCCGTATTGAGCTTTTTCTTTAACATATTTCAACTTTATCATTCCTTGTGGCTTTTAGCTCAAGCTTTATTCAAGTTCTTCCAATACTCGATCTTGATCACATGAAAGCATTTGAGCCTAGAACTATACTTAAACAAACATGTTAAGTATTCTTAATTTTTTATCATCAAAACCTAAGATTAAGCCTTGTTAGGCCAACAAAAATGTTTGACAGTGTTGTGAGAATCTTGAGTAATGTGAGACACATACCAGAGTTAAGGAAGAGTTTGATTTCACTTGACACCTTGGATTGTAATGGTTTCAATTACAAGTTCGAAGGTGGGGTTATGAAAGTATGAAAAGGCAGTCTGACAGTGATGAAAGGGCAAAAGCTAGATAGGAATATCTACACATTGCAGGGAACTACTATTGTAGGTGGAGCTGTAGCCATCGATGTTGAATATGATGAAACTGTCTTTGTGGCATGTGTCTTGGGCATATGGGGGTACATGGTATGAAGGAACTACACAAGAGGAAACTTTTGAAAGGTATTAAATCATGTCAACTGTATTTTTGCAAGATTTGTATTCTTAGAAAACAAAACAGGGCAAAATTCAAGTTAGCTATTCACAAGACGAAAGGTATTCTTGATTATGTGCATTCCAATGTTTGGGACCCGGTTAGAATAGCATCAATGGGTGGACATGTGTATTATGTGAGTTTTTTTTTATGATTACTCACAGAAAGTCTGGGTATACTTCATGTGGCATAAGTCTGATGCGTTTGCCATATTCAAGATGTGGAATGCTGAAGTGGAAAATCATATGGGGAGGAGAATCAAATATCTAAGGTCGGATAATGGGACCGAGTACGCTGATTCTTGGTTTATGGAGTTTTATAAGCATCAGGGCATTAATAGATACTTTACCATTTGTCGAACACCTCAAAAAAACAGTGTGGCTGAAAGGCTGAACCAAACTCTGGCTGAAAGAGCTTGATGCATCAGGCTTAATGCAGGGCTACAGAAGAACTTCTGGGCTGAGGCAGTTAGTATAACTTGTTTTATGATAACCCGATCACCAAGGGCATCACTAAAGGGTAAAGTGGCAAAAGAGGTATGGACGGAAAATACAGTAGATTACTCTGAATTGAAGGTATTCAGGTGTTCAACTTATGTTCACGTGTCTAGTGAGGAGAGGTCTAAGCTTGACCCAAAGTCTCAACGTTTCATCTTTTTGGGATATCAAAAGGGTGTGAAGGGGTTCAAGTTGTGGAATCTAGTGGCAAATAAGGTGGTGATCAGTAGAGATGTATTCTTTGATAAGAAGGCTATGGTGAAGTGTACTCAAGATTGTGATGAATAGAAATAGGAGCTAGAAAGCTGGGGCAACAACAAACATGTTGTGCAGGTGGAGTTGGAAGCTCAGGGCAACGTCAATGATCATGGTCCTTTGGTTGCAGGGAGCTCTAGCTTGGGAAACCATCAAATTGGCAATCTTCCTATATAAAGATCCAGACACACTGTTAGACCTCTACCAAGGTATGGATTTGAAGAGTTAGTATTTTTGCTTTTCTCACCAATTGCAACAATCCAACTACATTTGAAGAGGCAATGCATGGTCAAGAGAAAGGTAGGTGGATGGATGCAATGATTGAGGAGATGGAATAACTACATAAGAATCAAACTTGGGATTTGGTAGAGCTTCCAAATGGGAAGATACCGATAGGTTGTAAATGGGTATATAGGAAGAAGGAAGCAATTTCAGAAAAGGAAGGAGAAAAATTCAAGGCACGGTTAGTGGCAAAAGGATACTCACAGAAGAAGAGAATAGACTATGATGAAATTTTTTCACCTGTGGTATGACACACTTCCATTAGGATAATGTTGGGGTTGGTTACTCATTATGATCTTCATTTGGAACAAATGGATGTGAAGACGGTGTTTCTTCACGGTGACTTGAAGGAACAAATTTATATGGTACAGTCAGAGGGATTCAATGAACCAGGGAAAGAAAACTTTGTTTGCAAGTTGAAGAAACCTCTTTATGGATTGAAACAGTCTCCAAGGCAATGGTATAAAAGATTTGATTCCTACATGATTAAGATTGGCTACAAAAGATGTGAGTATTGTTGCTGCGTGTATGTAAACAAGTTTGATGATGGTTCTCTTATTTTCTTATTATTGTATTTCAACGACATGTTTATAGCTGCAAAAGATTTAACTGAGGTAAATTAGTTAAAGGAACTGTTGCATAAAGAGTTTGACATGAAAGATCTTGGTTTAGCCAAGAAGATATTTGGGATAGAGATTCGTCGGGGCAGAACTACAAGGAAGTTATGGTTATCTCAGGGCAGTTATATGCAGAAGGTCTTGGGGAGGTTTAGCATGACTGATGCAAAATTGGTGTGTACACCTCTAGCTAGTCATTTCAAGTTGTCTACTACAGATTGAACAAGAATATATGAGGATATCCGGGACATGTCAAATGTCCCTTATGCTAGCGCCATGGGGAGTTTAATGTATGTCATGGTGTGTATGAGGCCAGACTTGGCCCATGTTGTGAGTATGGTGAGTAAGTTTC
Organism: Malania oleifera; assembly: GCF_029873635.1. Lineage (NCBI taxonomy): Eukaryota > Viridiplantae > Streptophyta > Magnoliopsida > Santalales > Ximeniaceae > Malania > Malania oleifera. The sequence continues at coordinate 81,219,719 of NC_080422.1, read as the reverse complement.
TTTCTAATCGAGGAAGACAACATTGGGAAGTCATCAAATGGATATTTAGATACTTATGGAGTACATCAGGTTATGGCATTATGTTCAGCAAGCAATAGGGTAGTCCTTTAGTTATGGGGTTTGTAGATGCTGATTATGCAGGGGATATGGATGATAGAAGGTCTACAATGGGTTATGATTTTACCCTTATAAGAGGACCTATATGTTGGATATCCATGGTTCAATCTCTGGTGGCATTGTACACAACTGAAGCTGAATATATGACAGTTGCCGAAGATGCAAAGGAAGTCTTATGGCTTACCGGTTTGGTCAAAGGGTTAGGCTTACAGCAAGATGAGATTGTGCCGCATTGTGACAGTGTTGACCTTATAAGTCATATCTTGTTTTGATTATGACAAATACCTTAGTATTTAATGTTTGCCGAGTTTGTGTGTAGGATCAGTCTTGTATGAATTGGCAAAGGCATATAGTGACTCAAAGAATTTGAAGACAAAGTGTTTACATTTGTAATTTATACTTAATTCATTTGGGTCTGTACTTTTAATCAAAAGGTTTGTAATGATTGATGCATGTCATGAATGGTAGGAACTACAAGTTCAAAGGCCTTAGAACGACCTTAGGTCCCTACACATCACATGGACATCAAGAGACCTTAGACCGAACATAGGAAAGTCAAAGTGTTGACTTGTCTTTGGGCGACCAAACTAAAAAGAACGTAATGTTCTCAGCCAACCAAATATTTAAACCTGACTTTTCCAACAACTCAGGCACCTGTACTTCATGTTCAAAATACCCTCGGGCAACCGAACTGAGAAGTTCAACAAACCAAACTTAAGTCCAAGCGACCAAACCTCAGACAATTTAGAAAATTGCTTAGTTTAGCCACCTGAACTTGTCCTCGGGCACCCGAACATAGAAATTTCACTTTTTCTCATGTGTCTGCTCAGGCGACTAAACCTATGGCTTGGTTGACCAAAACTCTCGGGTTGGCCTAATTTTACCGAGGGTTAATTGGGGTAAAACAGGGTTAACTTTTAACACATTTAAAACAAATTTAATAATTCCTTTGACGTCCCCAATGGTCATAATTTGTGGCATGTCTATATATATGGCCTCATTTGCTCAGATTAACTATTGATTAGCATTTTGATTAAGTTAAAACTCTCTGAAATATTCAAAGCTCATTCTTCCAAAAACAAAGCCTATACACTCACCCTTTGTTATTCCTTTGTTAAATCTAGCTTGGTGAGAGTGTCTTGAGTGATTCTACATAGATTCCCACTAGCATAAACTCTCATTGATTTAGTTGATTGATTGATTTTATACTGAGAGTTTTAGCCAAATTTTTTCCCCATAGTTCATTTAATAACTTCATTGTGTGGGGAAAACTTTTAAGCTTGTGAGCCTTGGCATTTGTATTGCAAGACTCTGAGGCTTTCATTTTGATTGTGATAAAATTATTTTGACAAGCTTATACTTCAAATATCTTTTGAGCTAATATTTTGAGATAATCATATTTGAGATATTTTGAATACTCTAGTTGGAATTCTTTGAAACCCTAGTTGTGATTGATTAATTATGATACATAGTTGCAAAGATAGATTGATTATACACTCTTGGACTTGATTGCATATTAATATTAGATTGAGTGTTATTGCACGCATATTGCACTGAGCTTATAATTCCTATCTATTTGAGGTGCATTGATTGATATTGGTACAAATCTTCTTGTTGGAGAAGCACTTACTTTGTAAACAAAATTGTATTGTGAATTTGTTGTATTCCAGGCGCGGCATGAGGGGGTATTGATCTAACCCGTAAGGATCAGTAGGGCCTTCTTCGCCCCATAAGGAGAATGTAAAGGTTGAGATCAGCCCTAGTGTAATTTGACCTGGTTGTAAACGGTGTCATTCCACCCGTTAAGTGAGCAATAGTGGTAATCCTCAAGCTTGCGAGCCGAGCCGGGAACGTAAGCACAGTTGGCTGAACCCCCTGATTTTAATTTCCACATTTTAAATTTAACCACTTGAATGTTTATGTTTTTAATATTGTGAATGATTGGGATAAACTGAGTTTGCTATACTTACTTTGATTATCTGCTCATTTATATTTTGTTGGGTTATTGGAATTTGCATAGACAGTCCCTAGGTTGTGTTATACTGCTACTGATTTGGACCAAACCTAGGAGAAACTTTTTTTAATACCAAATTCACCCCCCGCTCTTAGGAATAGACCAATTCCAACAATTGGTATCAGAGCCTCGTGGCATTGACTTAAACATTTTTGCTAAAGATCGAGATGGCTCACATTGGTGTATCCCCATTTGGAGAGGGATGATCACCTTCCAGTCCTCCATTATTTTGTGGTATTGATTACATCGTCTGGAAACTTAGAATGAGAATATTTATAAAATTTATGAACTGGAGGGCCTGGCAGGTGATTAATAAAGGAATTTGTATGCCAGTAGAAAATGATATTAATTTGATGCATGCAAATTCACATACCATGGATCTACTATTTTGCGCTTTAGATACTAATATTTTTCTTGAGATTATGGCATGTACATGTGCAAAGGATATCTTGGATGAACTTGAAAGGAAATATGGAGAATCCCAAGAGAATGAGACCACCACTCAGGAAGTAGTAAATGACAGGGTAGTTACACTAACAGACAAAGAGGTATATGATCCTTACTCAGCCTCAATAGATGATTCTTATGTTGAATACTGTGATACATTACATGATGAATCATCTTTTGAAAATCATGATAGTTCTATTGAGAATGCATGCGATGTTTCTTGTGTTGAATGTTGTCATACATCATTTATTGAATCTTGTGATGATATTGTTAACAAAGCATGCAATGATTCATGTGTCATTTATTTTGATATATCTCATAATGAATCATCTATTGAATTTGTGGTTGAAAGCATGTCTTCCTCCGTAGAACTAGAAAAGACCTCATTTAAAATGCACAAGTTTCTAGTTCGAGTGTCTAAGTAGAAAAATATTTTTAAGAACGGAACTAAGAAGTTGTCAATATAGTTTGAAAATTTGAAAGAATATCATGTTGTCTTAGAAAAGAAAAAGATTGAGAAGTTATTGAAAATTGTCTGCTTGGAAGGAAGTGAAAAGAAGATTCATAATAAACCCTTAGGAAATAAAAAGAAAAATCACTTTAAAAAGGGTTCAGGCTTGGTTCATAATGCCCATAGTCATTAAACTGCCTCATCAAATGAAAATAGGAGATGTAAGCAAAATTATTCACATGCATATAATACTTGCTTATATTAAAGGGTACATCATGTAGAAGTGCCAGAGGCTTAAATAAGAAAATGATGTGGGTAATCCTAAAGGCAAACCTCTCAAAACCAAAAGATGAATGGATTCAGATTTAAATTATATATTCATTTAATCCATCTTTAAATCTTAGGGTTAGTTGTTATGATATTGAAAAGGCCTAGGTAGTGGTTTGTGCCTAAAGCAAAAATTCTAGAACCTTAAAATATTGAGATGAAAAACATAAATCATATCTTGAATAAATTCTCAGAAGCATGGCAAAGAAAATCCACTTCCAAAAGGACAAGGCACATCTGCCTGGTAAATAATTCCTATTGCTTAAGTCTCACTTAATTATAAATCTTTAGTTAAGCATAATTCCTATTGCTTAAGTCTCACTTAATTATAAATCTTTAGTTAAGCATACTCTGTCCATTAATCAAATGTGAGCTTTAGGAATTCGTCTCATGATATATATTATTTTTCCCCAAACTAACTATGAACATAAAGTCCAAAATCAAAAATATAACAGTCATCACACAAGTGATAAGCACTGATCATCAAAAATTCCCATTCTATAAGTGCTTATTAAAAGAGATCCTTCCTGAATCAAACTAAGGCATCCTTTGAGGGATTAAAGTTTTATCATTGAATCAAAACATTCCCTTTGAACCTTAAACATAAAAATTCTCAATTTTGATTCACCATCTTCTCCATAGGAAACCCTTACCATACCATGATCACATCAGGTAGAGATTTTACCTATCCATTGGATTGTATCCTTGCCACAAATCGTGATTATATCTAAAGGATACCTTCCAATCACTAAAGAGCTACAGTCAAAATAATCATATACTCCATATTGCTCTTTTCTAAAACTAGTTAGGACATATTGTTTGGCGTGCGCATCATGCATAACATCCAGTTTCATCAAAATACTCTTCTGAACATAGTAGAAATTTAATCCTTAAAAGTATTCAATTTTCCTACAAGCTCTCAAACTTTAAGTTAAATCCCTTAGAGCTTCATTCCCTTAGAGATGAGTTGAATGGCTAAGTTGGTTGCACTAGGTCTTAATCTTTCAAGGAGAACTCTGCACATGAGATTAACATTAGAAGCCATTTGAACCTTTGCCTCTCACACATATTGAAACTCATAACAATAAAGGCATTATTGGCTTAGTTCACTTAAAGAAATATCTATTGTGACTTTTTGGTCCTCTAAGCCAAAAGCATTTAAAGCCAAGATATAATCATTGACAACTTAAAACACTTGGCTAAAGAATTATAAAATTAAGAAAAGGCATAAAATGAATAAGTTCATAACTCAAGGGGAGCATTTCTCTTTCATGACTATTTATATTAAATGCTCTCATGATCATAGTTTATATGCCTTAATGAATAGCAGCACTATTCTGAACTCAAATCTATCTTCTACTCTCTACTATTTATATTCTTTGATGGATAGATTATATTTCATGAATTGTTGCTTGCTACCTAATTGCATGCTTAATGTAGAATGCCTCCTGCATGACAGATCCAGTGGATGTGAATTGCATGCTGGTAGTTGATTTTAGGTTGTTGCGTGCTTTGTATGATTTATTTTTATGAAAACAACCAATTATCAGGTACATGTTTTATGGAACGATTTACAGACAGCATGCTGCCGAAATTTCAACAGAATTTTTCCCAACATAAAACCTTGTCCAAAGACGATTATGTTAAAATAGAAGTTAAGACATTTTTGAAAGGATAAGTGAAAACTAATTGAATATTAAATTTCATCCTAGTATAATCATAGAATAGTTAGAGGAGCTCAGCTCCATCCCTAGAAAAGAGCATAATGGACTCATATGTATCATGTTGTGCTTCTTGAATATTGAGGCCCCTTTGGAAAACTGGAACATCATATCCAGCATAATTTGATATGAATTGTTCTCAAGTTTTTTAGCACGAGTGTATGCCTTGACATCTCTTTTCTGATGCATTTGTGAAATATAAGGATAATTATATTGGTGGCGTAAATAAAGTGAATTAATCTTGATCCAGTATATCTGTTTTTAGGAGATTCAAAAATGATTGCTTATACTGCTTGGCCTACTCAGTGTCATTAATTTATGACTAGTATAAGCAATTCATTGTATCTAAGTTAGGATTCAAATAGATAGGGGGAGCATCCAAAATAAAATTTCATCCTATTATGCTCACAAATATTTTCTTAGATCAGTTCTTGAATTCATTGTGGTTTATGTGTTAAATGATGTTGTTATTGAAAATCATAATTAGATACATATTGCTTAGCCACAATAGTTCTTCTTTGCCATATGATCTTGTATGTGATTGTTAATTTTTAGGATCTATATGGTTGTCCTTTCTAGTTATATTTTAGTGTGTGCTTAATTGATAAACCAGAATAATGTTTGCTTGCTTGCATGATCTTTAAAGTTTCTTTTTTAGCAAGCACCCTTAGTATTTCTTGACAACATCCTAAGGGGGATATATATTTATTATACATATATATATATACACACACACATAAATTTTTATCATTTGGCAAGAAATTCTTTCAAATCAAACATCTTTATCTCTTGCTTTATTATTATTATATGCATATATTTTAAAATTGCATAACTGGTTCAGTAACTTCACATGTAAATGCATGCGAACTTGTTAGACTGTGTTTGTGCTCAAACCAATTATTTGCTATCATATGTTGTGTGCGTTAAACTTAAATTGTTCACGAGTCTTATGATATGTTTCAATTGCAATGGTTTGTGTATATTTATGGTCTAGCCTTGTTTTCATGTCATTTAAATCATTTAAATGACCAATTATATTGTTTGTGTGCTTAATTGCTATATTTCATACTTTATGAGGTTATCTTTGTTATTCATTTTGCATTGTATGGTTATTCTATCCCTTGAATGATTGAAAGTTATACTTCTATTTATTATTTCGATCCATACTGGACTGTTTAAGTTGATTATTGTGGATAATTATATAATTGAACTCAATCAGGTCATAGAAATACTTTTTTTTTTTTTTGGGAAATGCTCCACTTTCAAACGGCATGCTGCCAAAATTTCTAAATTTTTTTTTCCCAAAACCATAATCTTGTATTTGAATGATGTCTACCTATTGCTTGCCTATATGCTTCAATTTTTCCTTTGCCTTTTTTGCTGTTGCCAAAAGGGGGAGAAGTAGGCAAAACTGGGTATTTGGGCAAATAATGCTTTAGCTATAAATTTCCTTTATGCATATTTTTAGGGGGAGCCTTTCTTGGTTGTATCGAACCTTGGCATTGAAAACGTCTCGGCCGACCGAACATATAAAAGTCAAAGTGTTGACTTGACTTCGGGCGACCAAACTAAAAAGAACGTAATGTTCTCGGTCGACTGAATATATAAATCTGACTTTCCCAACAACTCGGGCACCCGAACGTCATGTTCAAAATACCCTTAAGCATCCGAACTGAGAAGTTTGGTAAACCAAAATTAAGTCCAGGAGACTGAACCTTAGACATTTTGGAAAATTGCCTAGTTCAGCCACTTGAACCTATCCTCGGGCGCCCGAACATAGAAAATTCACTTTTTCTCATGTGTCTGTTCAGGCGACCGAACCTATGGCTCGGTCGATCAAAACTCTCGGGTTGGCCTAATTTTACCGAGTGTTAATTGGGGTAAAACAGGTTTAATTTTATTAAATACATTTAAAACAAATTTAATAATTCCCCTGGTGTCCCCAATGGTCATAATTTGTGCCATGTCTATATATATGGCCTCATTTGCTCAGATTAACCATTGATTAGCATTTTGATTAAGTGAAAATTTTCTAAAATTTCCAAAGCTCATTTTTCCAAAAACAAAGCCTATACACTCACCCTTTGTTATTCCTTTGTTAAATCTAGCTTGGTGAGAGTGCCTTAAGTGATTCTACATAGATTCCCATTAACTTAAACTCTCATTGATTTAGTTGATTGATTGATTTTATATTGAGAGTTTTAGCCAAAGTTTTTTCCCCTGGTTTATTTAATAACTTCATTGTGTAGGGAAAACTTTGAATCTTGTGAGCCTTGGCATTTGTATTGTGCTATTTATGGCTTTTATACTTTTGTTTTTATAAGCAAATAAGGAAGAAGGAAAAATATGAAAAGGGCAGCACAGCAGCCTCATCAACGAGGGCTTATATTCGTCAACGAGGGGACAGCAGAGACTCGTTGACGAAGGCTCTGAAGTTCGTCGACGAGTAATTACCGAGAGCAGGAAATTTCAGACTTCTGAATTCATTGAAGAAAGTCTATTCTCATCAACAAAGGGTCTTCTTGGTTTTTTTGACGAAACCCTATGTTCGTTGACGAGAGGTGTTTGGGTTGTGAGCATTTTTTCAGAATTTTTTTAATTTTGAACGTTGGGTGGTTGGGCAAACGAGAGGAAACCTCCGAGAAACTTTTATATATGTTATTTGGGCATATATGAGAGTGAGAATGATCATTAGAGAAGTGTAGTGTGTACATCTTGATTTTCTTAGTGAAAATTTGTGTGTCATTACTTCCGCGGATGTAGGCTTTGCCGAATCACGTAAATCTTTGTGTTGTTGTTCTAGTTGTGTATTTTTATTTACTTCTTGTTTAATTTCCACTATGCATCTTCTTTAACGAATCCATTATCACAACAAATTGGTATCAAAGAGAAGTTGTTACGGCATCGGGATCGTCTTCTGCAAGGTTTAACATTGTTAAATTTGATGGAACCAGAAACTTTAGTTTATGGCAAAGGAGAGTGAAGGACATTCTTGTGCAACAAGGAATGGCTAAGGATCTACTTGATACTCAACCGGAAGGAATGGATGAGACAACATGGGTAAATTTGAAAGCAAAGGTAGCGTCTACAATACGCTTGTGTTTGGCCGACGAAGTTCTCTATCGGGTGATGGAGGAGGATTCTCTAGCGGCTATTTGGTGAAAGTTAGAAAGTTGCTACATGTCTAAATCCCTTAACAACAAACTTTTTCTTAAGCAGCATTTATATTGGCTTAGGACGGTAGAAGGATCTAGTCTAGATCAACACATCAATGTTTTTAATCAAATCATAAGTGATATTATGAGAGTTGATATGAAGTTTGATGAGGATGATAAGGCTTTGATGCTGTTAAATTCCTTGCCCTCAACTCATACCTATGAAAATCTTGTGACCACTCTTACGTGGGGAAAAGAAACTCTTGATTTAGAAAAGGTAACAAGTGCCTTGTTGAATTTTCATCAAAGATTGAAGATTTGTGAAGAAGGAGAAGGACTTGTGATAAATGGTAGCAATGAGTGAGGCAAAGGAAAGTTTAAGAATGGGTCTAATCAGAAATCCCAAAATCAATCTAAGAAGAAGGAAATCCGGTGTTATAAATGCTGTAAAAAGGGGCATGTGAAACCGGAGTGTCTAGATTGGAAGAAGGGAAATGCTAATAAGCATAAGGGGATTTTAAAATCTGTGAATGTTGTTCAAAAAGAGGATTCAGTGGATGGTGATGTTCTATCAGTTTCAGCGAAGTTGGATAAACTAATGAACTCTTATATACTTGACTCGGCATGTTCTTATCACATGACTCCAAATAAGGAGTGGTTCAGCACTTACAAGTTAGTAAACTCTGGATCAGTTCTTATGGGTAATGATGCTTCTTGTAAGATTGTTGGTATAGGAAATGTAAAGATAAAAATGTTTGATGGTGCTATAAGAACATTGTGTAATGTAAGACATATACCTGAGTTGAGAAAGAGTTTGATATCACTTGACACTTTGGATTGTAATGGTTTCAATTATAAGTCCAAAGGTGGAGTCTTAACGGTATTGAAAGGTAATCTGACTATAATGAAAGAGTAGAAACTGGATGAAAATATTTACACGTTGTAGGGAACTATTGTTGTAGGTGGAGTTGTAGCTATGGATGTTGAATCAGATGAGATGGTCTTGTGGCATATGCGTCTTGGACATATGGGAGGACATGGCATGAAAGAACTACACAAAAATAAAATTTTTGAAAGGTTTGAAATCATGTCAATTGGAATTTTGCAGATTTTGTGTTCTTGGAAAACAGAATAGGGCGAAATTCAGTTCTACTACACACAAGACGAAAGGAATTCTTAACTATGTGCATTCAGATGTTTGGGGACCTGTTAGAGTTACATCAAAGGTTTGACATGTGTATTACGTGAGTTTCATTGATGATTACTCACGGAAGGTTTAGGTTTACTTCATGCATCACAATTCTAGTACGTTTTCCAAGTTTAAGATTTGGAAGGTTGAAGTGAAAAACCTGATAGGGAGGAGAATCAAATACTTAAGGTCGAATAATGGGACTGAGTACGCTGATTCTCGATTTATGGAGTTTTGTACGAAACAGGGCATCAAGAGACATTTTACAATTCGCCAGACACCTCAACAAAATTGTGTGGCAGACCGGATGAACCAGACTCTTGCTGATAGGGCTTGGTGTCTCATATTGAATACAGGGCTACCAAAGAATTTTTGGGCTGAGGAAGTTAGTATGGCTTGTTTTCTGGTAAACCGATCACTAAGGGCATCACTAGCAGGTAAAGTGGCGGAAGAGGTTTGGATGAGGAATGCAGTAGACTACTTTGGATTGAAGGTATTCGGGTGTCCAACCAATGCCCAAGTGTCTAGTGAGGAGAGGTCTAAGCTTGACCCGAAGTCTCGTCGTTGCATCTTCTTGGGGTATCCAGAGAGTGTGAAGGGGTTAAGTTGTGGGATCCAGTAACAAACAAGATGGTGAACAGTAGAGATGTAGTCTTTGATGAAAAGGCTATAGTGAAGCGTACTCAAGAGTTTGATGATCAAAAACAGGAGCTAGAAAGTTAGGACAGTGATGAACATGTTGTGCAGGTGGAGTTAGAAGCTCAGGGCAACGTAAATGATCATGGTCCCTAGTTGCAGGGAGCTCTAGCTTGGGAAACCAGAAAGTCAACGATATTCCTATATGGAGATCTGGACGCACTATCAGGCCTCCATCAAGATATGGTTTTGATGAGTTAGTATCTTATGCCTTTCTTACTTGTTGCAACGATCCAACTACCTTTGAGGAGGCAGTGCACGACTAGGAGAAAGATAGGTGGATGGGAGCGATGATTGAGGAGATGGAATCTTTGCATAAGAATCAAACATAGGACTTAGTGAAGCTTCCAGATGGAAAGATACCGATAGGTTGCAAATGGGTGTATAGGAAGAATAAGGCAATTTCAAAAAAGAAATGAGAGAAATTCAAGGCACGGTTGGTGGCAAAAGGATACTTACAGAAGAAGGGAATAGATTATGATGAGACCTTTTCTCCAGAGGTACAACATACTTCTATTAGAATTGTGTTGAGGTTGGTAGCTCATTACGATCTTTATTTGAAACAAATAGATGTGAAGACGGTGTTTCTTCACGGTGACTTGGAGGAACAAATCTACATGGTACAGCTGGAAGGATTTATTGAATTAGGAAAAGAAAATTTTGTTTGCAGGTTGAAGAAGTCTCTTTATAGGTTGAAACAATCTCTAAGGCAATGGTATAAACGGTTTAATTCCTACATGATCAAGATTGGCTACAAACGGTCTGAGTATGATTACTACGTTTATGTGAATAAACTTGAGGATGGTTCTCTTATTTTCTTGTTATTGTACGTCGATGACATGTTGATAGTCGCAAAGGATTTAACTAAGGTGAATCAGTTAAAGGATCTATTGCATAATGAATTTGACATGAAGGATCTTGGTTCAGCCAAGAAAATACTTGGGATGGAGATTTGCTGTAACAGAACTACAGGGAGATTATGGTTATCTCTGGGCGGTTATGTGCAAAAGGTGTTGGAGAGGTTTAGCATGGTTGATGCAAGACCGGTGAGTACACCTTTAGCGAATCATTTTAAGTTGTCTACTGTAGATTGCCTAAGTTCGGATGAGGAAATCTAGGACATGTCAAAGGTCCCTTATGCTAGTGATGTTGGGAGTTTAATGTATGCCATGGTATGTACAAAACCATATTTGGCGCATGTGGTAAGCGTGGTGAGCAAGTTTCTCTCTAATCCAGGAAGGCAGCATTGGGAAGTCGTTAAATGGATATTCAGAGACTTGCGGGGTACATCGGGATATGGCATCATGTTCGGCAAGCAACAGGATTTTCTTTCAATTATGGGGTTCGTTGATGCAGATTATGCTGAAGATATGGATGACAGAATATCTACAACGGGATATGTATTTACCTTTGTAGCAGGACCGGTATGTTGGAGATCCATAATACAGTCCCTGGTTGCATTGTCCACGACTGAGGCGAAATATATGGTAGTTGCCGAAGCTGCAAAGGAAGCCTTATGGCTTACTGGTTTAGTTAGAGAGCTGGGAATACAGAAAGATGGTGTGGTGTTGCATTGTGATAGTCAAAGTGTCATTTACTTGGCGAAGAATCAGGTATATCACGCTAGAACCAAGCATATTGATGTGAGATTTCACATGATTCGAGAATTGATCTCTTTGGGTGAACTTGTGTTAGAGAAAGTTCATACATCTGATAATGCAGCAGATATTCTGACCAAAGCAGTTACTTCAGAGAAGTTCAAGCATTGCTTGGACTTGCTTCATGTATCCAAGTGATTGAAGGGAGACAAGCCCAAACCTAATGTTTTCAAGATCAAGGTGGAGCTAATCATGTTTTTCGGGACTCTCCTAAGGGGCGTATAATCACCAATTCGGAAATTGTTATTTGTGGCTCTTATAATTTTGTTTTTATAAGCAAAGAAGGAAGAAGAAAAAACATAAAGGGGGCAGAACAACAGCCTCGTCGACGAGGACATAGCAAAGGCTCGTTGATGAAGGCTCTAAAGTTTGTCAACAAGTAATTACCGAGAGCAGGAAATTTCAGACTTCTAGATTCGTCGACAAAAGTCTGTTCTTGTCGATGAAGGGTCTTCTACGAAGCCCTGTGTTCGTCAACGAGAGGCACCTGGGCTGCGAGCAATTTTTCAAAATTTTTTGAATTTTGAACATTGGGTGGTTGAGAAAATGGGGGGAAACCTCCGAGAAACTTTTATATATGTTATTCTGGGCATATATGAGAGTGAGGATGATTATTAGGGAAGTGTATTGTGTACATCTTGATTTTCTTAGTGAAAATTTGTATGTCATTGCTTCCGTGGATGTAGGATTTGCTGAACCATGTAAATCTTTGTCTTGTTGTTCTAGTTGTGTATTTTTATTTACTTGATGTTTAATTTCTGTTGTGCATCTTCATTAACCGATCCATTATCACAACATATTGCAAGACTCCGAGGCTTGTATTTTGATTATGATAAAATTATTTTGACAAACTTATACTTCAAATATCTCTTGAGCTAATATTTTGAGATAATCATATTTGAGATATTTTGAATGCGCTGGTTGGAATTCTTTGAAACCCTAGTTGTGATTGATTAATTCTGATACATAATTTCAAAGATAGATTAATTATACACTCTTGGACTTGATTGCATATTAATATTAGATTGAGTGTTATTGCACATGTATTGCACTGAGCTTATAGTTCCTATCTGTTTGAGGTGCATTGATTGATATTGGTACAAATCTGCTTATTGGAGAAGCACTTACTTTGTACACAAAATTGTATTGTGAATTTGTTATATTCCAGGCGTGGCCTGATGGGGTATTGATCTAGCCCATAAGGATCGTTAGGGCCTTCTCCGCCCCGTAAGGAGAGTGTAAAAGTTGAGGTCAGCCCTGGTGTAATTTGACCTAGTTGTAAACAGTGCCGCTCCACCCATTAAGTGAGCAATAGTGGTAATCCTCGGGCTTGCGAGCCAAGGCGAGGACATAGGCACAGTTAGCCGAACCCCGATAACATTTCTCGTGCCTACTTTAATTTCCGCATTTTAAATTTAAGCACTTGAATGTTTATGTTTTTGATATTGTGAATGATTGGGATAAACTAAGCCTGTTATACTTACTTTGATTATCTGCTTAGTTATATTTTGTTGGGTTATTGGAACTTGCATAAACAGACCCTAAGTTGTGTTATACTATTGCTGATTTGGACCAAACCTAGGAGAAATTTTTTGAATACCCAATTCACCCCCTCTTGGGAATAGACCAATTCCAACAGACAGTCAGAGTGTTATTTACTTAGAAAAGAATCAAGTGTACCATGCTAGAACCAAGCATAATGATGTGAGATTCCACAGGGTTCGGGAGTTGATTACTTGAGGTGAGCTTGTATTGGAGAAGGTTAACACGTCTGAAAATGCAGCGGATATTTTGACAAAGCTTATCACTAGTGAAAATTTCAAGTATTGCTTGAACTTACTCCATGTCTCCAAGTGATAGAAGGGAGACAAACCCAATCGGGCGGTCCAAGTTCAAGGTGGAGAAGTCAGATATGTTTTTTGGGTTTTCCTAAGGGGTGTATAATCGCCAAGGTAGAGATTGTTGTATTTGTATATGTGGCTCTTATACTTTAGGCTCATAAATAGAAGATGAAAAGCATATTGGTTGAATTCTTGAAGAGTGCAGCAGTGACTTGTCGACGAGTGTCCTATTCTCGTCGACAAGCGCTCGCACTAACTTGTCAACGAGTGTCCTGTTTTCATTGATGAGTAGATACCGAGAGGCTGAAAATTGCAAAGTCTCTGAGATACACAGAGCATGAAATTAGACTCGTCGACGAGTGGTCATACTAGTCGACGAGTAGTCTTCTCTCTCTCGTCGATGAGTGTCCTGTTCTCATCGACGAGTGCTCCTGGGCTGCGAGGAAGAATTTAAATTTTGAATTAGAATGTTAGGACGATTGGGTATTTGGAGGGAAACCTCCGAGGGGTTGTTAAATAGGTCCTTCTGGGCATATTTTGAAGGAAGAGAGATCATTGTATCATTGTATGAAAGTGTATTGTGTACTTTCACATTATAGTGAAACTCTTGTGCCAATTGCCCCCATTCTTGTGTTGTTTGTTGTTGTTTCTCATTTATACTAGTTGTGCATCAATTGTTACTTGGTGTTTTATCAATTGCTGCAAGTTTACTTATTCCGCCATGCATCCTATACTCGATTTCCACAACATTCATGCATTTGTTGATGTTGATTGGGCTGGTGATCCTAATGATTGGACTTCAACCCCTGCTTATGTTCTTTTCTTGTCGCCAATTCCATCTCTTGGAGTTCTAAAAAGCAAAAGATTGTCGCTCGCTCCTCCACCGAGGTCGAATACCGAGCCATTGCCTCTACTGCAACTGAAGTAAATGGGTAATGAATCTCCTTCAAGAGCTACGTGTACCTATATCCCCTACTCCGATCATTTACTATGACAATGTGAATACTACTTAAGTATGAGCCAATCCAATTTTTCATTCTCATATGAAACACATTGTCATCGACTTCCACTTTGTTCATGATCAAGTTGCTAAAGGTTGTCTATGTATTTCCCATATTCATACTTCTGATCAACTAACTAATTGTTTTACCAAGACGTTGCCTCGATTCCCCTTTCTTACTCATCGAACCAAGATTGGTGTCCTCCACGGCCAGTCAATCTTGTGGGGACATGATAAGTCAACACCTACCATTGCTCCTCCGATCAAGCCATCAATCGCTCCTCTAGTCAAGCCTCAATTCTCTCCTTGAATCTTGACTACAATTACGCTGCATTTACGGTGTATATCTCCAACGTTCATTTCTGAACATGTATAACCATGTATCAAAAAGCATTGAAATATACAAGATTAATTTCCTCCGGTCAAGCAATCAATCACTCCTCCAGTCAAGCCTCAATTCTCTCCTTAAATCTTGACTGCAATTACTATGTATATCTACGACATTCATTTTTGAACATGCATAAAGTCATGTATCAAAAAACATTGAAATATACAAGATTAATTTCTTTCTTTAGAAAATCCTCCCAAACTAGATCTTATGAAGGCCTTTGATTTTGTTGATTGGAATCGTCTTCTTCAAAATGCATTGAGACCCCAATTATTTTTATTAGTTGGATCGAAGAACGCACAACCACTCCCTACTTTTTCCATCATCATAAATAATTCTATGCAAGGAGATCTTATTTCTCTGTATTTGTTTGTTATGTTGGTGTGGAAGTGCTCACTAGAGTCGTGCTCTTTTCATTTATTCATGGGAAGCTCTCCTTTCATCCTAAATTTAAAAAAAAAAAAAAATAGGTCTGCTAGGTCTTTGTTTCGCTGGTGATCTGTTGATTCTGGGTAAAGGTGATAAATAACGGATTTATGGTGCTGGCATATTTAAGAGAACGTCGACTGCCATTATGCAAATTTTATCTTTCTGAAAAGGGCATCTCCCATATGAAGCGCTTGGGCTTACCTTCAGTCGCCAAAAAATACTATCAATGGCGGATTGTGAATTGTTAGTTGAAATAATCTTGGCTAGGAGCCATTCTCGGTCTCATAAATTTTTATCTTCCGCCGGAAGACTCTCAGCTCATCAACTCTATTCTACAAACCATGTATGATTTTTGGAATTCTGCTCTGAGGTGCTCACAGTTGATCTATAAAGGAAGTTCAAATTTTTTCTATGGAGAGATGAGGAATGGGATTCTCACGAGTCGAAGGTTAACTGGGGAAAGGCACGCAAACCTTTAGATGAAGCTGTGCCGGGAATAAAATCCCGTCAGGAATTGAGGATAGTTTTAGTGATGAAAGTTATGGGGCATTTTTGTTGCTCAAAATGTTTTCTTTGGGTGATATGAGCACATACCTGAAAGCTGAAAGGGCGCGGGTTTTAGGGAGAAATTTATATTGGGGACCTTCCCTCCATATATCCGCATGTCTATATTTTAAATGTTAGATAAGTGACAAATTGGTATTATATTCATTAATATAAAAGAAGAATCAATTTTTTCCTCGAACATAAGCTCAGGTGATAAGAAGGTTCACTAGACGACCTTAGACAAAGGTGAAGTCTGAGGTTCAAATCCTGCCACCTGCAGTGCACATCCGCGATTTATCTCTTTCGTATTGGCTGAGAGCACAGCTGGCGTAAGCGTGGAATCAGTCTAGCGTGTAAGCTCAGGAAACTCAACGTATTCAAAAAAAACAAATGAACCAATTTTCAATAAATATATAATTAAAGAAACCCAGACACATGGACACAAGGAGAGAGAGGTTCCCTATATAATTTCTCATTTTGATTAGTTCTTGTAATTTTGTTTAATTTCAACTCATAAGTACCAAAAATTGCAAATTTGGAAGCAAACAAAATCTCTTGTTCTCCATTTATATATAATAATTGGCCCGGGGCCTTAGCCCATAGCGCATAATTAGATCCCGAGTTTTTTAATTTTCTTTTTTTTTCTTTTCCTTTTTTACAATGTATATCCAAAATTTTATTTAATTTTTCAAGATAGTGTTAGTAAACATTTTATAATTTAGTTAATTTTTTGTATGCTTCTAACATTCACTTCATATATTGTTAAACAAATATCACAAATACTAGCACATTTTTTCTTCCTAAAAAATTTCAAATTTATATAAAAATTATTTTAGTATGCAAAAAATAGATAATGAAAGTTATAAATAGCTGTGAGTTAGATATAGAATATTCGGGTAGAAGTTTTTGTCAGATAATATTTTTCGTGTATTGCCTTATTACCCTACAAAAGCATATTTAATTTTAGAAAATAAAAAGTGCACAATAGAATAGGAGACTCTATCTCCATATGCACAAATTATAATAAAACCAAAAGGGGGAAAATGTAATGTTTGGACATTAAGAATGTAAAGGAAAATGAAGAGAAAATTCATTTTTTTTAAATATTTTTCTCTTTATTAAATATTATCAAAAATAAAAATTAATTATAATATAATTAAAAATTATTATAAAAAAAACTAAATATTAAAGGTGTAAAATTTAAATTTTGTTTATAAAATTTAATATATTTTTTATTATCTTTCTTATTTTTTTTTTATAACCAAAGATGAAAATAAAAATTTCACCTAAGTGAGGACAAACATGTTTTGATTTTAAACCAAAAGTATTAAGGCTTGGATGAAGCTTTTAGTTCAAAAAATAAAAATAAATAATAAATAATAAATTTTGATTTTTTATTGTAGTTTCTCTTTATATTCTTAATATCAAATATTATCAAAAAAATATTAGTATGGGTTAATTAAACAAATTTAAATAAATATTAATGTAG
Organism: Malania oleifera; assembly: GCF_029873635.1. Taxonomy (NCBI): domain Eukaryota; kingdom Viridiplantae; phylum Streptophyta; class Magnoliopsida; order Santalales; family Ximeniaceae; genus Malania; species Malania oleifera. Next base: position 81,202,251 of record NC_080422.1, on the reverse strand, counting down.
AAAGTCAAAATTTTAATTACTAATTTACTTTATATATATTTTTCTCACTTTCTTTTATCATCATTCTTCATGCTGACAGCGTATGAAAACAAGAATTTCACCCCTTGCCCTTGGACTAGATCTAAAAGAAATTTGAAACAATTTGATACTACATTTTGTCCAAATTTACACATCTAAATCAAAGCTTTGAAATTCATACTCCCAAACACTGCCTTAATATTTTTCAAATTTCAGAAGGAGCCGAAAGTATTGGTGACTAGAATGATAAACAATAAAAATTGACCAGCAATCAAACAAAGCTTCAATACCCCATAATACAAATTGTATCAAATGCCTGCCAAGGTTAGTATTGCTGAAAAGGAATCAACAGAACAGCAGAACTCCTCGAAGGGAAGCTCAACACAAACCATTTACAAATTTTCCACTAATAATTGAACAGCTGAGGCTGAAACGAAGTTACATTTTTTTCTTTTTTTTCAACAACAATGACTGACGAAGCATTATGTTTTCAACAAAATTGTTTTTGCACATGAACTTAATTCACAAAATTTCGATGCCTCATCCGCATACCACAATTGCGATAAGGAAAATGGAAAGAAAAGATACAGATGAACACCTCAATAGCAGTCCCCATGCCAGAAATGACCAGAGCAACATCCTTTCCGAAGCTTTCATCTGCCAATCAACGATGTGTTTCAGCGGCTGGAAGTTGATTCGGTCCTCCCTTGCTGATTTATCAAATCATGATAGTATAAAAGCACACACATTGGTTGACCAAGAATGCTGAAAAATAGCCAGAAGATCATATTCCCAACCTGACATTTGAAGACAAAAAAAAGAAAAAATAATGAAGTCAGTTAAAGCTGTCATACAAAAGTAATCCAAAAAATCCACAAAGAGGTGAATCCAGAGAGGTGAATGGAATGGCAATAAGCGCATTCCGATTCATTGGTGTGCCTCGAAAGTATACTAAACTTTCATAATGACTAGGAAACGGAATACTTGTTGCCAGTATTGTCTGGGTTTGGAAGCAACCTTAATTTAAGATTGGCCTCTAATGGTCACTAGAATCATCTTAGGTAAATTTCAAGATATGACAAAAAGGCGGTACACCTTGACCTTTGGGTCAAATAAGAAATTTGATGTCTACAAGATGAACAGTACAAAAATATGCTTCATTGTCCAAAATAAAAACATACCATAGAACTTCTGAACTTGTTTCGCAGGTAATTTGTGACAAACACCAAGGGAATCTGATCACACACACAAAAAAAAAAAATAGAAAGATAGGTGAGAAAATCAGCCCACATAACTTCTTGTCCACAAACAACTCTCCATAATCTTGTAGGGTATGATGATAATGAAAAAACTACAGTGTTTAATCGTTTTCCAATGTTAAAAGGTTTCATTTTCTATTTTTAGTTTCCCAAATAATTACTAAATGTCACATTGTTTTTCAATTTTCCAACATTTGTGTAGAAAAGCTAGAAATAAAATAAAATAAAAAGCTATTTTTCAGTTTTTCCAGTTTTTTTTTTTTTAAATAATTTCTTAAACCAGAACAGAAAATATGAACCAGACAGTAGACACATACAAATAATATAAAAGCAGGATTACCTGAAACATAATTCCAATGAAGGCCCATAATTTGAACATGTGGCAAGGAACAGCAATGCATAGCTGTAGAAAAAAATTAGAAGCAAACATCAATAAATCAATGTCATCAAGAATATTAAATGTCGTAATGCTTACAAGTACATAAAAAATTTATCACTAACTGGCTGGAGCTAATTTCCTTTGTTACATGTACATGGTCATGCACGTACAGCGAAATGAAATCTCTACCGAAGATAACTCAGAAAATTCTTTAAAAAACATGTTGGTATGCATTATATGACTTGCCATATGTGATATGACATGTGACATAAGAATAACTCAAGTACCAAGGAACTCCAGGCACTGCAACAAAATGATTATATTGAGGTTCACAGGCCCCCAATTTAATGCAGACTAAGATCTAATTTATACAATTGAGTCTCAACTCTCAATCATCTCGAACTCAACCCATTAGTTCTATTAGGACGATATGAAGTCTCAAAGTAGCCATATCCACTTAATTTTAGTGATAGATCACAGCCAAGCCACTTATATATTAACGTTTATACTACATTGCACATACATCGACTCAAGACAAGCATGTCAAATACAGTAAACGTCCCAAGAAGACAACACAAGCACCAAATATCCCAAAGTGTTCATGATGAGGCAAGATCGGCCAGGTGCTATGTTGGCCTAACATGGCTTTCGAATCTCGTTTTGATGATAACAAATGAAGGTTGATTTAACATATTGTGTTAAATGATGATGTTTCAGGAATGCTTAATTGACAAAGTTCAAAAGAATTGCAAGTTCAAGATCACCAAGGACCATAAAGCCACACTCATCTTCAAAGTGATCCAAAGGAAGCTCAATTGAACTAAAATGATCAAAAGCATGTGGAAACCTAAAGTTGCCTCAAGCTCAAAGTCTAAGAGGATTCAAAGCATTACTCATATGACGACTTCAAAGCTCAGAGTTTTTAAGGCTTTAGGATTATCTATGTAAGTACTTCATGCTAAATATCATGAGGAAATGTTTTGAAGCTCATTAGGGTTTGTCTTGAACTTAGAGACCCTGTTTTAAAACCTTGGAAAAAGATTTTATAAAGTAACAAAGCAAGAGAGCTAAGTGTTTTTGAAAACTAAACTGAAAAATAGAAAATTTGTCTATTCAAGCAACTGAAGTGTAGGCTCAGCCGCCTGAAGATTTTCCCTAGGCGACTGAAGAATAAGTTCAGGCGTCTGAAGATTTTCCTAGTGAATTTCTGAAGAAGCAGTGTAACCTTAGGCAACTGACCCTTGTCGCCACAGGCGCCTGACCCTATTTTCAATTAAAATTTCACTGTTTTAAAGAACCTCAGGCAACTAACCCCCAAGACTTCAGGCGCCTGAACACTGTTAACGGCTATATTTTTCAAAAGTTTTAAAATTCAAAATTAAGTTTCTTGTGCCCCAAATTTTGTTAAAACTTTGGAAACACTCCAAGTAAACTTGGGCAACACGAATTAATCTTTTTGAGCCTATAAATATATGTTTTCACAAATCAAACATACACCAAGCAATTGAAAATCTTGTCTCAAGCTGAAAGCTCACTTGCTCTCTCAAAGCTCTCTCTTGCTCACTCTTGCAATCTGAGAATTACAGAAATTCTGAGCTGCTGATCATTCTTCTCTGAGCTATACAATCTGAATAGTTGATTTCCATCTAGAGAAGTATTCCGGTGAAATTGTTCTTGAGCTTCAACTCTATTTCTTTTGATATTAAGTTTTGAAGTATATAGTGTTTTCAATTCTACTAACCAGCTCTATCTGAGAGCATTCTTTGTACAAAAGAAATTTGTTTCTTGTTTCTTGTTTCTTGACGGTTCAGGTGATTGGATTGTTGTAACTGAGCGTGGGGCATCGCTTGGAGAGGGGGCTCCACCCTAAAGGAGGGTTATAAAACGGTTTATTCCGCCCGGAAAGGAACAAGTTAGTGGAATCCTTAGGTGGTCTTGCCTAAGGCGAGGACGTAGGCTGGGGATAAGTTGAACCTCGTAAAAAATCTCGGTCTCACTCTCTCTACCCTTTTCTATTTAAATTCCAGCATATAAAATTGTTTTTTCAAAGTGCAGGTTTGCTGAAAAACTAAGATTGAGAAGACTTTTTAATCTAAGAAAGTACGTTGATTAATATTTTGCGGAAACCTTAAAGGGAGTACGTTGATTAACCGCTTGCGGAACTCTTGATTAAAAGGAGTGCTTAAAAAATCATTCATACAGGGCTACAAACTGAAATTTGGCAAACGCTTAGTACAGCAGCTCTCACAAAATTGATTTAGTATTGAGATTGGTTGATTGATTATTGTTTGGTTTGAGATTGGTATTTGACTTGTGTTTTGGATAGCGGTTGATTTAAAATTAAGTCATTCTTGTGTGTTTGCTTAAGTATACAAAAAGCTATAAATGTGAAATAACACTTAAAAGAATTTTTATAAACCCAATTCACCCCCCCTCTTGGGATAACACCTTGACTTTCATGTTGCACAGAATCCAAATTAAAATTAATTTTTGAATTCCACAAACACATCTGCTGTTGTTGTCATGTTCATGCCTATGAGAACCGAGAAGTGTCTAGAAGAGCTAAGACATGGTTGCTCATATCCAGGCTACTTAGGTAGTTAGATACATGAATTCAGTTAATCCTGATCCCAATTATCTAAAGACTAGATATACATCAATCCTTTTTTAGCAGACTAAGAGTAGTTTAGGGGTGCTGCCAACAAACTACAATTTTTAACAATAGAATTACAATTACTGTTATGCATGACAGGATTTAAGCCCTTAAATTAACAAATTAAGATTCATTCATATTTATTAAAAATATATTTAATGTAAACATTTGAACAAGAAATTATTAGAGTTTGTAAAAATCAAAGGCTGCCGCAATTGAAGTTCCAATGAGAAAAAAGTTGTTACAACGGCTGGGATTATTTCATGCAATTTAAGCTTGAAAGGACAGACTGCGGGTTGAGTGAGATGCCAATGATTTAATAGAAAATAGAAAAAAAAAAAAGAGAAATTATGCAAACAAAGCCTGGATCCCATGCAGCACACTATACACTACCAAATACTTGAACCCATATCAAAATATTTACTCAGGCTCTGCCAAGTAATTAAGAAGGCTTGAGTTGAGCCACTTCACCGGAAGAATGGCTTGATATAATTGCCAGGATTTCAATCAAGATGAAATCAGTTGGTTTAAATATAATTTATTGCCATGTTGAACATTCCACAACTGCACAAAAATAGTGGTAGTATATGTTATGTAACCAGATGGCAAGGCATTTCCACTTCACTTAATCTTCCAGTTTGGTATAAGTGCCAGGGTTTTAGATATAATTTATTTCTTTGTTGGGCATTGTACAACCACACAATAATTTTGGTAGCATATGCAACCAGATGGAGAGGCAATTTAATTTCACTTGATCATGTTTTGCCACCTATATTTGACACAGTTATGGTGTCTTAGTTAATCATGTTTGATGCCTAATCTTCTAATTAGCATATGCCACCTAACCTCTTCCCAAGAATAAACAAAGAGCAAAATATAATTGAAGATTAAAAAGATTTACAGTAAAACTTCATTATCCAAAAAGACAAAAACATTTGCAGAAGTATACCTCATGGAAGATGGCAGACACAATGAAGGCAATCAGGATTGCAACTACCTGAAGAAAAGCAAACCACCCAAAAATAATTCAGAACATATTGAATAGTAACAAAAAGGAAATATTGAGCTGAAGAGAAAAAGCAACCAGTGCATGAGCCCCTGCCAAAGCAGGGCATTGAAGGGTCAGATTTGACAGCCTTTTCCATCCCAAAATTACAGGAATGATCAAATGACAATAAAATTCATTAAGAAGAAGAAGACAGAGTTCTAATACCATGTTAAGTACCCACTTGGCCCCAAAAGCACAAGCGGCTGTTAGGGATGGGCCAGCACTGTGAATCAAACTAACAGTCGTAACCCTCACAAACAAAAGAACTCAGACAAGAATTACTTGTGTCACACCATTAAAGCAGTCACCAGAACTACACTTTTATAACTGAATTGCAGATTTCAATTTAACATGGCATCAATATCATTCAAGATCCCAAAGTCATATTCTAGCAAGTGACAGCTAGGGCCTTAAGATATAAATTACTATATGAATCCAGTCAACTCTATTTAATGCCACATCTTCCATGGAATCATAAGTAACCATGTACTATCTCAATGTCTAAACTGACTGTTGGTTTGTCCACTTGTTTGTCGTGATTTTTAATTGAATTAACGAGGACATGACTGGACATTGACAAATTTCAACGGCTTCATTATCTTATCTTCAACCACTGCCTTCTCTATTGTTTGAAAAATGTATCCTTCACTTTTCTATTTATGGACACCCATCCATGCATCATGCATTCTTCTTAGTCTTCATAGCTTTATTGAATTAGTCAACTATATACTACAGTGACTACACCATGCCTGCTGACACACTTTCATTCTTCCATCCATCAATTAAATTGGTCCACCAAATCTTCATTGAATTTTCCAGAGTGTCTTTATTAGCAAATACTACAAGAACAACCACCCCCACCAAGCCTTGAGTCCAACATTGAGTCCCACTAGAAAGAGTGGGCCACATGAATCATTTCTGAATCTGCACGATATTGGGCAATATCCTCTAACAAATGGAGGGCTCTTAAATCCTTACTATCACATTCCTAGTTATTCTAGGTTTACCACCTCTCCCCTTCTACTGCCACTAACATTACCAAGCTTGCTCCTCATTTGTGGAATATTTGGCCTACCTTCCAGTGCCCAAGCCATCTTAGCCACCTCTCCCTTATTTTGTGGTATGCCTAACTTGCCAAGGATGTCTTCATTCATTAATTTATCTTTTAGAGTTATACAACTCATCCACCTCAAGCATTTTTTATTTTAGCAACTATTACTTTTTGAATATGTTTTTTTCTTGCTCAACACTCTAAACCATATAGCATAGCTAGTTTTATAGCAGTCCTATGGAACTTCTCCTACATTTTTAGGGGTATTTATGATCACAAAACACACCTGAACCATTTATCCCTTTTCCCTGCTCTACTCTATGCATTACATCTTCAATTTCTCTTTCAACTTGCATAATAGATCCAAGGTATCGAAATCTTCTAGTGCTGTTACTTTTTTGACCATCAAGCTTCATCCTTTCTCTATTATTCCTCCAACCATGACTAAAATTACCTTTCATATTCTGTATTATTTCTACCTATCTTAAAACTCTAAAGCTGCTATCCAAAATTTCAACTTACTACTCTCTAGTTTCATCACTCAACACCACACCAAATGCAAATAGCATACACCATGGAACCTCACTTTGGATACTCCAAGTAAGTTCATCCTCACTAATGCAAAAAGATAAACACTCAAAGCATACCCAGACCCTTCATGTACACCTTGATTGGAAATTCATTATACTCTCCACCTATAATCAATACTCTCCACCCATCATCCTAAACACTAGTCATTACTCTAGCATACATATCCTTAATATCATTTGTATACCTACTACATACTCCTTTTCTTTTTAGAACCCACCGAACTTCCTTAGATACCCTAGCATAGGATTTCTATAGGCCAATAAAAACCTTGTGTAAGTTCCTCTTCTTTTCCCTAAACTTTTAGATTAATTATATAGCTTCTGCAATTTTGATCTCCTGAGCATAAAAACAAACTGATTTTTTGAAACCCTTGTTTCTAACCTTAGTCTTTGTTCATTATCATTTTTGAAAGTTTTATTATACGACTCATAAGTTTAATTCTGCAATAATTATTGTAATTTTGAATATCTACTTTATTTTTGGTCCATTCATATGCCATTTTCTAAGTTCTTATAATTGTGTTAAATAAATTAGTTAACTGAATAACTCCATTATCACTTGGGCATTTTCAGATTTCAATTGGGATGTCATCCTATTGATTTCCTATTTTTCATTTTTTTCCCGTGCAAAGTTAAATAAATCTAATTTTATGAATAAATCTCAAATTTCTAACATTTTCCTCACTTTTCAATTCTAAGTTCAAGCTTCCTACTTGGTTTTCATTAAAACTTATTGAAGTGACCTCATCATCTTTCCTTTATATCTTCTTCTTTAACAAAAACACTATCAACCTAATTTTTTATGCATTTGATATTACCCTTTGCTCATTCTTTCTCTAGCTCTACCAAGTTTAAATACGTCTTTTCCCCTTCTTTTGTATCTATTCTAGTATATAAAGTATTATATGCTCTATCTTAGCTTCATGAACGACCTTTATTGCATATTTTCTTACCTCAAGGATACTTTTCAAAGTTTGCCATATTTTTATATTTTTCCATGTCTTAAACCACTTCTTTTTTTTTTTTTTGTCTTAACAGCTTTTTGGACATCTTGATCCCACCACCAACTCTCTTTACTAGTCATGAATCTTCCCTTAATTCAGCTAAAACCTCTTTGGCCATATTTTCAGTAGAACTAGCTATCCAACTCCAAAGATTGTTTGCATATACTCTATCCCCTATTGTCCATTCGCCATCTTTGATCATTTTATCTTAAATTTTATTACATTTTCTCCTCTTAGACTCCACCATCTAGTTCTCTTAAATCAATGTTACACTTTTTCTTCCATTTTTGTCATGCATATATCTAACATTAACAATAATAGCAATAACTTCTACACTCGGTAAAGTTACTACAGTCTAAACTTCTGTTTCACAGTTACCAAATAAAATTTAAGAAACAGACCACTCACTTCTTCTTAATTTAATATAAAATTCCTAATCCACACTCACAGTGAATTTAAGGTGATCCAAATCCCCACTTTCTCTTTCCTTGCAGTTAAAATTTTTATGCACCTTTCTTCATATCCATCCCATGCAAGAGAGAGAGAGAGAGAGAGAGAGAGAGAGAGAGAAGAGGAGGAACAGGAAATGCAACAGGCAAAGGGAAAAGAGAGAGGGAGGGGAGAGAAGAGAATTGGAATTCAAAACAACCCGGTGCCCCTAAACATTCCAACCATGTCTTTTAGAAGTAAAACTAACTTCTAAAAATAACTCCAAAAGAAATAAAATTGCTAAAACAGTTGGATTTCCAACCAAAAATAATACTCCTTACTTCCTAAGCCTACACCTAAAATATGTGTGACATATAGAAGGCCTACATTAGACCATCATGCACCCTAAATTTGTCTCACTTTCCACATTTTGAGGTTCCTTTCACACAGACCTAGATCTTTCAAACCTTCTGCCATTTCTATCATATGTGAAGCCTTATACTGAATTTCCTTCTGTCACTTGCAAGTTCCATTCAGGCTCCTTTCCTACTCTCTTAATATTTTCCTCACAACATAATTCAATTTTCTTTTTAAAGAAATTTATCTTCAGTACACAGTTGTTCTGCTTTCAAGTTTTACCACCTAGTTGCTTGGTGTCTGTTTACCGTCCATGTAATCCTCCACTCAAATGCATCCAATATCACGAAATGTTTTGCTATCAGAATTGCAGTCAAAGGCATATTGTAACATCCTTGCACATTGCTTGATCATAATACCTTTAACACACACATGTATGCACATGAATAAGTGTAGGTAAGTATTTCTCTGTGGGTGCATGCATGTGAAATATTGGAAGCCTTCCCTAATGACTGGCTAGTGAGCAATCACTACATGTTTGTTTAAATAAGGGTAAATAGCGTGGGAAGTTCCTGAAACCTAAATTTATATTTCTAATAATTTGCATGTTCACAGTTAATATACTGCCACTGTCATAACCATAGTCAAAGCCGAATTCATACACAGTGGAAACATACTCAAGCTACATAGCTAAAGTTTGCATGTTTTATAATATCTGATATATTGCCACTGAAATAAGTATTTGACAATTTAATATGAAACATATGTGTAATCGAACTGTCAACCATATGAGGGCTACTCTTTGGACCTTCTACTAGAAAGAACTACAAAATCTCTTGGCACAAACTTTTAAGAGAAAAAAAGAATCAGAAAGATAGCAATCGTAGACCCAACACATTACGATTAAAGAGGTTGAGATATTGATATCATCGAAGTCATTGCATTAAGCAGTGCGGAGAATCTTAAGTGAAAGGTTCCCTACCTTTGGTATCCCATTTCGTAGGCATGGAAAATAGATATGGCGAAGCATCCATTTGTGAACAGGCTGTAACCAACAAGAGTTACGTCAGTAATGAAGCACCAACCACATTTATTTTTCCAAAATTCAAACTCCATATTTCCCAAGAAGCATCATAACTTTACCAAGCAACTAAACAAAAGGGGCATAAGCAAGTAGAATCACAATTACAAAATCTGATTTCCATGTCTAGATGGTAGAGCTCAATTTTGTCTCTTTAAATGGAGTATAACTTCTACATTGGATCTTTATAAATATCCAAGCAAGAGGAGGCTATATAGTTATAGAATAAATGCTATTTTCGGCTAGCATCCTTGTTGTCTTGGTTAAGGGATTAGCTGTTTCATTGTAATCTAAGGCTCTTGTTCCCTAGGTGTATGGATGTTTTTGATCATGCAAGAGACTCCACACCCCCACACACACAAGGCTTGAGGCTTCAAATTTTCCTGCATATTTCAAATTGAGTATCTTTTGGAATTTAGTAGAGGCAACAAAGTGACATGTCTATTCTTGTTAGTTTATGGAGTAGAAGAACAAAACATGATAAGGCACTAAATGGCGGGTGGAACATGGGTAAACTTCATTCTGCAATGTCTGAATGGCAAAAATATTTCAAAATACCAATGAAGAAGAAACTATTTCATTATAACCAAAATATAATAATAGAAAATCAAGCAGAAAATTGCCCCTAAAGTTATATTTGGCAAGTTCAATCCCATTTTCAAATATATCAGATGAGTACCCAAAGCAAGAAAGCCTTTCCCCCTGATCACACTTGAGGGTCATGAAACTTCTATAACACCAACTTGTAATCAAATAGTAACTTATAGAAACTAATCAAATTTGCACTAGATATAATCATTTGATCAAGTTCAACCACCAAAATTTCAAACCATCAGGCTGAGCATGGTAGAACTCTGATACATTACATTCGATTAGCTTGAACCAATTAAGTTGAAAACTAAAATCATTGGGAACTTCTTTATTATTATTCATTTTTATTGAAGCAGATGTTGGCATAATAATGCTAAAATTTACTATAATCATACATGTGTGTGTGTGTGTGTGTGTGTGTGTGTGTGTGTGTGTGCACGCGAGCGTGGGCATGTGCATACATATGAAAAACTTGAGTGAAGAGGCATACCATATTCCACATTCTCCAGTACTGATGAGATGACAGGCCACAAACCAGGAAGCACACGCAACAAACAAAAAGTTCATGAGTGCAATTTCAATCAAAGACACCAAAAAAAAAAAAACATTCTTCAGCATTTAAAAACCAACCTCATCAACTGTTCTTGCATTCCACCAATCTTTGTAGAACTCACGATCACCAAAACGAAGAAGCTCAGCAAGGATATTTAGCCTGTAATGGCAAGAGTCGGTGTAAGCTGACATGCCTTAAAGGTGGTATGATTAGAAACAAGTGTTCCTCGGTATTTGAACAACCAAAGGAAATATAAATGAAATCCACAAACAAGGTATTTCCAACACAAACCCCCATCCCATCCCCCTCCCCCCGGAAAAATAAATAAATAAAATAAAACAAAATAAATTAATGGAATGCACTGAAGGGCTCAGTTGCTTAAATCAGCAAATCTGTAAGTTCCATCAAGAATGCAAAATGAAGTACTGAATATTCAGAATAATGAATGGGTAAGGAAATAAATATATAGGTAATGAAGTTGTTCAATCAGCATACAGTTTTTGAAAGGAAGAAATTTTGCAACAATTTCTCAACTCCACTGACCATGAGAATACAATACATAAAACAATAGTATAACCACAAAGGTTTGAAAAATTGAAAGGAGCAAGTCTATAATCCTTATAGTAAAATGATCAAATTTTGCACGTATGATTAACCAATGCTTCAAAATCTTCATAATATTACAAAAGAATATTATTATTAAAGGGCTGTCAGTGGAGTAAAAAAATCTATAAAAATGGAAATTGTACATACCAGAGATGAAAAAAGCAATAGAACATGCAGAGCCACACATACAAAGTTGGAACTGAGAGCTTCAAAACCCTCTCTAGGGCATATAAAAGATTCCCTTTTAAAGGGTGCTGAGAATTCTGGACAATTGGATTAATATACTGGAGACTCATACCAAGGGGAGAAAACTGTTAGAATACAACAAATCTAGCAAAACAAAAGAACTTCAAAGAATAGTTTAGTTGCCAAAAAAAAAAAAAAAAAAAAAACAACACCTACTTGTTCAATGATAAATCCCATAAGACCTGTAAACATCACCAACTTGACTAGTTGTCGAATCACCCAGCCTTTACGAATACATGCAGTACGAGGATAGCTTGGCTTCAATATGTGAGATAAAAATAAATGTCATGAACAGATCGTAGTAACTGTAAATCATAGTAGTAGTAGTAATAATAATAATAGTACTAGCAATAATAATAATGATGATGATCATAAATGAATAAATCAATACATGAATACTTCGACGTTCTAAGGCCCTCCCTCTTGGCCAGTCCTATCCCACTCATGTGTTGCACCAAACATAGGCCATGGATGCTTAGTCTATCAAAGGCAAGCCCCATAACAAATGCACCCTAAAAGTACAGTACTGTTCCAATTTACAAATGAGATGCAGCAAACTTGTGCCATGTAAAACAAAAAGAAGTACAGACTTAAACAAGATATGGAAGAAGCAGAGGAGGCAAATGCATGCACCATGTATTATGAGCCCAAACTTATCAAACAATTATTTCCATTCAAAAATCACACTAATATTCTGTTGCAAATGATGCATCAACATTAAAGATTATCTCTAGTCATTTGTATAGTAGAATCAATCAGTAAATAAGAATATCATCACTCATCATTATTGTTGCAAGCGACAATTTAGGCCACTATTTATTAAAAAATTACGAATATTTTTTAGTTCAGTAGTATACGTATAATGCCATACAAGATGAAAAAATTCCTGGGTTTTTAGCAGGAGAAAACTAAAAGTGAATTCACCTGGTAACATAATGTCGGAGCAACCATGAAGTATGCCAGATTCCTGAAACTAACGCTGTAAGGATGCTCTATATTCTCTGATCCAGAAAAGTCTTCCTCCTAACACAACAATTGGACTGCATTAATGATTATTGAGAAAACAACTTCTTATTCATCAATCCAACACATGAAATTGCTGCAAATTAAAAATTCATCCACCACAGAGAGAGAGAGAGAGAGAGATGCAGTAAAATTGTGAAAACAAAACCTATATTGATATTGTTAATACACTGGCAGAAAGAGAACTTGCAGTAGACTAAAATAGCAAAATAACAACCTTAAAATTTTAGGCAGATGAATCCCCCAATATTCTGCAAGTTCATCAAACAAATCTACAGAATTCTTTCAGATTCTTCATCCCCAGTTTTCAATAGTTTATTTTTTACAAATAAAGAAACAATATAACCAGCAAAAGGAAGTATTCTAGTTTCTAACCAGAAAAATAATGACAACAATGACAATCAGCAAATCTTTTTTCCCTAAAATATGCACATGAGGAACAGATATTTCATACCTTATGAGCTGACTTGGCAAGTGCTCGCATATCGTAGCTTGTATGTGCATAAGAAACCAATTTTAACCACACAATGCAAGCGAATAGCATTAATGTGACACCAGATAAGACAGCTGAATCACACCTACAGAATTTAGAACTAATCATTGTATAAATCAAAATTTTTTGCTAATTCTTTTGACAAGGTTTTAACCAAGGAGAAACCTTAACAAGAGATTAAGACATGTACAAAATTACTAATCCAACTCTGCAGATAGCAGTGAATGGATTGGCTAAAAATTCCTAGCAGCTTGGGTCCATGCACCTCAAATATCAGAATAACTTTGGTCATATTCAAAAGCAGCAATGCTTAAAATTTTTTTAAAGTTCAATGTTCAGAATTGCAATATACGAGTAGGAGTATCAGGCTATCAGTTACTAGATCCCTGTAATTAAGTTTTGAGAACTTAAAAGATAGAGATGAAAAGATGTTTGATAAATTAAAAGGCACCGCATGCTTTTCGTTACATGATTAAATTCGGGTTTGGGTTTCAACAAAGGTAAGCATTTGTTACCCGCAGGAACCTACCAATTTTCAGCATCATTCACCATTCCATATCTTCATAAATGCAATCAAAACTAAATAAAGATAACAAACAGAAAGTATAAAAAGGAAAACCTATTAGTAGTAAGGCATATTACTCTTACATCTACACTAGAAGTCTATAACTTAGAAACTAACCTCAGAATCACAAAAACTGGGCACAAGACAGCAGTTGTAGTTATTATTAGGTGAAGGAACACAACAACCTGCAGCATCAGATTAGAAGTTAATTCATTTAACGCATGATCATGCAAAACAAAGAAGAAGAAGTAGGCAAACTCTACTATGGCAATTTTAGAAATCCCATTATAAACAAAATAATGAATTTAAGTAGCCACATGAAGGTGGTTATCTTGGCTAAAATTCAACCACCAGTTATGAAATGCACAAACTGAAAAACCTAATCGGTTCAGGTTATTCTTGTATTCTTTATACATACAGTCTGTAATTTAGATCTGTATGCATAGATTTATTAACAACCATAATTATGAAATAAAGAAACCACAATCCTAATCAGTGCAACATAACTGTTCAAACTCCAACTTGTGGAAACAAGCTACCGCCATACTCAGCAAGATGGTTTGGAGTTCAATAGGTTAAATAGTGAGGAAAGGCATGATTTTCAAAAGTTTAAGGGAAAGTGTGACATTGATAGAGCAGGGTGATGTTGAAGGATTTGTGTACCCAACCCCAAGTAGATGAAATAGAGGCTTGGTGTAGTGAAGTAGGGATCAGTAATAGGCATTATACAAAGCTTGCCTTAATTTTTGAACAATGTTCAGAGTTCCTTCCTATTGTAATCCCAAATGCTTCCAGCAAAAAACCAGCCCCACCAAATTTGTATCTTTTGCCTCCATCTTTTTACCATTGCTCTTATCTTGACTTGACTAGTTGAATTCCCATAAAGATTGAAAAACTCGATGGGTGATCTATTGAAGGATTGAGCAATATTCGATGGCCAAAATATTAAAAAAATAAAAATAAAAAAAGAACACAATGCACATGAAGGTTTCAATCAATTAGATTAAAGGAAGAAAAAAACATCACCCATAAAAAATTTTTAAAGTTACTTATAGAGAGATTTCACTATTAAAGTTTAATGGATCATCAACAGGGTTTAGAAAATAAGGACAAGAATTATATATATCAGCATAAGACAAGTAGCAAACTCCTAATCAGGGAATTTATGTTCCATGTTTAAATAGTAACTACCAAGGAATAAAGAGAAAATAAAAAGATATGAATGTTTAAATAGTAACTAATGAGGAATAAAAAGAAAATAAAAAGATATAAAACACTCACTGTTTCAGCTATATATTTCTCTTGTGCCAACTTCTCAACTATAAAAGCAGCAAGCGGGAAGATTGGTAGACTAAGACTGTGATGAGAGCCACCTAGAATATTAGAAGGACAAAAATGAAATATAATGAAATATAATGTCAAGCAAAATTCAGAAACATCACCAGCACATAAGAAGGGGCCAATCCCTCAACGAATTCGAATTAAACCAAAAATCAGACCCAATTAGTAATCCATACTGCAACAAATGTCAAGAATTAATCATTTAAAAACTGCAAATCCTAAAACAGTGCTTCTTCTGAAAAAAAGCAGTTAAGATTTAAAACCTGTACTAGAAAAGCCACTGAGTGAGAAAAAAACATGTGCTTAATACAGTAACCATAACTGTCCAACTGAATTGAAACATGAGCAGGACAAACCTTCATTAAATTCTCAATGATAAGCCTGCTGTTTACAGCAACAAGCACCACAATACAGAGGTTGAAGAGGCCTGCGTGGCTCTGTCACAAAACATAATTTATAGTTAGCACTGCACAAAGTATAGCTTCATTTCTCAACAGATCCATAACAAATATTCTTCTCCACAGTGCTTAAGATCAAAAAGTGTTCAAACATGCTTGTGGCCATCAAAACTCATAAAAATGCCTAAAACATTAACCCCGCAAAAGTAATAAAAAGCCCACCCCAATACTTTTAACAACCATCATCCCTCAAGTACAAGCGGTTAATTGATGAAACTTTGGTCGGTGAAAAAAATTAAAAGTTTTGTATGAACAGAATAATGGGAGGGCCATTAAAATGAAACATTTCGTACTTCAATGACAAAAAAAGAACTGAAAGCAAGACGCCAAACAGTGTCAATATCAACTATTGCTGCAGTAGTTATATTACTCAAATTCCAATGTGTGATAAATTCTAATTCTTTATAAGCAACTAACGCCATGAATAAAGAAAGACAGCTTAATATAATTGTCGATGCTATCGCTAAAATAAAAAATTAATCAACGAACGCAACCTGTTTGAAATAGCATTGGAACATATTGAAAAATGCAAAAACATTTACCCGCGCAAGCAAACCATAAATGAAGGAATGAATAAATTTAAGAATTTTTAACAGAGAGAAAGGAAAAAACAATTAACGATGGCAACCTGCTTGAAAATAGCATTGGAACTAAGAGGACTCTCCCTGATTCTACTGTGAGCGGGGACAGACGGCCGATGAGCAAACTTCAAGGTAGCATCGACCCCTCCGTTCTCACCGCTTCGAATCCTTTCTCCAGAATCTTTCGCCGGCTCTGTCCGATCGTCATCAGACCTCAGTCCGGCCGGGGAACCGTCGCTGGGCGAACCAACAACGGAGCTCTTAGCTCCCGAAGAGTCCGCCGTCGGGGACGAGTCGGGAACAGCTCTGGCAGTTCCAGCGCTGGGTCTCCTCCTGATAGAGAGGTTGAGATCCGAGTCGTGGTGCGGACTCGATTTCGCGCCTACGCCTCCATCGTGCGAGTCCGCGATCGCCATGGATGGAAACAGAGAGAGAGAGAGAGAGACAGAGAGAGAGAGAGAGAGTTCCAGCTAGAGAGAAAAGGCTGGTTTTGGTCCTGTGGAGAGAGAGAGAGAGGGACATGCAAAACGCAGAAATATACGAAGGGAAGGTGGTGGCGGCGGTGACGGGCACAAGTACAACTGTGAATTTGGGGGTATATAATGAGATGCTTCAGTTGCGCTGCGCCTGCGTTTAATAATTTGTAAATGCCGCAATGAATGTCTTGTATTTTTTTTTTTTTTTAACAAAAATATTAATTTATTTTTAATGCATAAAATTTCAGTAGCTTAGTTGAGAGTGCATAACCTAATATAATAAATATTTGTTAAGAATTGTTTTCTTGTGAATTTCTTCTTTTATGGGTTAAAGTCATATTATCGCCTAAACCCGAAAAAGGTACAGAAACACTCTTCAGACACCTTACACTAAAAGAATTTAAGAATTAAAAGAAGTATATTTGTTTATTCTCCTTTTTTCAAGTCTATTGGTCGATTCTTGTATTTAGATATAGTATTATTTAGAAAAAAAATTTCAATAAATTATTCAATTAAGATTAATTTATGATATCTAGAGGATTCGTATAGGAACATACATTATTCATATCTTAATACGCGTTGGGTTTACTTCTACTAAATCAATTAGAAGAGGTGAGTTCAAAAGGCGCATGGGGGAAACTTAGCTTAGCAAGCAAGGCGGGGGCGGGGGCGGACAGGCGGCATGGGCTTGCCGCGTTTTGGGTTGTATTGGTGTCAAACCAGGGGGCTACGGTGTCGTTTTGTTTGGTGGTGGTGCACGAGGCCAAGTGGTGTGATCTCAGCAGTTTCATTCATTCATGCATTCCATAACAACTTCTTTTTTCCAGAGAAAAAAAAAGGAAAATCTATATTTTTTCTTATTCATATTTTACATAAATGAATTATTATATTTCTAATTGGAATTATATTTTTAATTTTATGTATGACCAGTGTTATTTTCTTTTATCAGTCATAATAGTTGCAAGCAAAATTTTCCTGCATGATTGTCAAATGGTTTAACAATTCAATTCAGTTTGTTTATTTTATATTTTTATTTCACATAATCATATTGAATATTTATGTGCAGTAGAGTAAATCGATTTTTTGCATTATTTTAATAATAAAATACAATTGTTTATGTACATCTTGAATGCAATATTTAATTTACATTATGAAAACATTTTTTAAACAAAAATCAAAGTCCATCAAATGTTTAGTTGAGAGAAATAATTTTTAAAAAAAATTCCAAAGAGTTACGAATATGTTAGCTTTTTTTATATTTTTTATATTTATGTGCAAAATTCAAGATTAATAAAATAATATTTTTCAAATTTCATATACAGATAGAAAAAAAATAAAATAAAATTCCGATTACGAAGTGAAGAAAAATTGGTTAGTTACATCTTCTTATTTACTAGTGGAATGTTTAATAAATTAAGCAGTGAGTGTTAAATACTGAAATAAATTTTAAATAGATGAATATATGTATCTTTGTCATTTATACTTCTAGAAGAACTAAGTTGGTTCTTGCATCAAACCGCTCATTCAATAAAAATATACCAAATCATGGAAATCCGTAGATCCTACCATGTGATACTTATTGTTTAATGTGTTTTTATTATATGAGAGGATCTAATAGGACTTGGTCCTTCCGAAGACTTAATTTTTTCTCCTACAAGAGTGGTAAAAATTGGATGAACAAATTGGTTATATTGAAGTTTGATAGGTACAGAGAGGAAGAATGCAAGTTACACCTTGCTCATTGGAGAACCAAAAAAGAAACTGATATGCCCTCAATATATCAACTTATAAAAGGAAGTTAAAATCAAGCAATCACTACCCAAGTCAAATCCTCTGGTAGGAACAATTAACTCTAATCCAATAATGAAGAGAGAAATCCACGTTGGCGCCTTAAACGCTTAGAGTGATCCACATTGGTGCTTTAAACTTCCAGAGCGATCCACGCCCCCGTGTCATAATAACGGATCACCCCAATGGTCAAATATCGCCGCTATAAAGAAGGGTGATGCAAATAAGGTAAGGTAACTCACTCTTAACCTAATCTTACTGTTGTATTCGACCTCTTGGAAGCATTCCCTTACTTAAGCATCGGAGTAACCCCCAGAGTACAACCCAAGTCTTCTCGGAAGTCTGAAAGTAGTCTTGCAGGTCATCACTATTTTTATCCCGCGACAGAAATGATTGTGAAGGATGTAAAATAATGTGAACTAATCAAATCGTATTTACACAATCAATTAAATTTTTATATTTTGAATCAAAAATTAACCGTTTAATTTAAATTTTTTTAAAACTACTAAAAATCATTCAAAATGTAGAAAAATAACTTATTGTCTAAAATATAATATTATCGGACTGCCTCGATAATTTCTCACAGAAGACTACGAGCTACAGGAGAGGGGAAAAAAAGGGGCGGGGTGGAAGAAGAAACGGCACTGCTCCTTCTGCTCCACACAGGGAAATTATAAACCACGGCTTTGACAATTACTAATGACCACTTGGCAAATGCTGATCCGGTTAAGGCAATAAAAATTTAATTAATTGATTTGTTCAAACATCAATTCATTTGGAAGCATAAATTTGAAACTTTAAATTTAAATTAAGATAAATTTGAAGAAATTTTAATATAATATTATATTAAATTTTATTTAAATCCAATACAAATTCAAATCCAAAACCTATCTAAAATTTACTTCTTTTTTTCTTTTTTTAAAACTTCCTTGAAGAAATGTTTGTAACATATTTGAAACATTAAGGGAGGTTAATAAAATTTTTGAAACATTTTTTTTTCACCAAATCCCAAGTTTGTGTCCTTTGCCCATTCACTTAAAATATTGAACCAATTCAGGCCACAACCTCAACAAAATATTATTTTACAGAGAAAAAAAAAAAAAAAAGAAAGACAGCGTGCGTCTAAAAAATTGGGTAAAAGATCACCACCAAAGTAATATTTAGATTCTCTTGGCCACATTCAATTTATTTTTAAAAGTGAAAAATGAGCTTTTATGAGAGGCAAAATTACAAATACAATCAACAACTTGACCGTGGCTATATTTAATTTTTAAAAAGAAAAATAAAAATGAGAAAATTACTAAGGTAAAAAAGTAGACAAGTTCACGTCATTCAAGGCACACCACGCGTAACGTACCTGAAGTGAAGGAACGTTAAAGCTACTGAAATCACGCATTGACGTCTACTTTCTAAAATATATATATATATATATATTTTTTCCTTTTGAAGGAGAGACCAGCGCTGCGATGGAAAATACAATTGAAACTTCTGGGCAATTTTCTGCGTCACCTGAACATGAAGCATGGGGCATTTACTTCGGAAAACGACCCCAAGAAAAGAAATGCCACATCTCCATTCGGTCGAGGTGCCCAGAACGTCCCAAGACCAACCCCAAGCGACTCGTCATTTACTTCCGGAAACAACTCAATAACTTTCGCTTAAAAGCAAACCAAATCACCAGCAGAAATGTACGACTTACTTACTTCCCCATCCAGCACGGTTTCTCCAGAAACCTTAATAAGACGCAGGTCTCCAAGCAAAAGCCCAAATTTGAATAATATTTTGAGCGAGTTAAAGAGGACAACATAGCATTACAATACAAATCTTAGTTGCAAGAGTGATAAATTTGAACATACTTAAATTTGGACATTAGACTCATTAACAGGGCCAAAAACAAAAATTACTAATAAAACAGAAACAAACCAAAACAAAAGGAAAGCAATAAATAGTCCTCGCTAAAGGGATTCCCCCGCCTTACCATTCACGGCTACCCAATGGAAGACAAAACCTGTTTAAAGGAGATCAGCAACATTCGAGGGCAGCTCCTCGATTACCACATTATAAAACTTCTGAATGTCAAACAACATCCTCTCGTCATCCCTCGTCACAAAGTTGATGGCAACACCTTTCCTCCCAAACCGCCCACTACGTCCAATTCGATGGAGGTAATTTTCCGGTTGAGTAGGGAGATCGTAGTTGATGACCAGGGAAACTTGCTGGACATCAATACCACGAGCCAAAAGATCAGTGGTGATTAGAACACGGGAAGACCCGGAACGGAATTCCCGCATTATGATATCTCTGGTGTTCTGGTCCATGTCTCCGTGGGTGGCTGAGACTGTGTGGTCTCTGCTACGCATCTTGTCAGTCAGCCAGTCAACCTTCCGTCGGGTGTTCACAAAGATGACGCTCTGGGTGATGGCTAGGGTTTCATAAAGATCACACAGGGTCTCAAGTTTCCATTCCTCCTTTTCAACATTGACGTGAAACTGCTTTATACCCTCCAAAGTGAGCTCATCACGTTTGACAAGAATCCTCACAGGTTTGTTCATGAATTTCCTTGTGATCTCAAGGGCCTCAGGTGGCATAGTAGCAGAGAAAACCCCAACCTGAACTTTTGCAGGGAGGAGCTGGAAAATATCATAGATCTGGAAGCAAGAAAAAGCTATGTTAGGTAGGATAGGGAGGCATTAAAAAAATGTATCAGGGAATATCTCGTACTTTTTCCAAAAAAAAAAAAGCAATCTATACACACAGGAATCAGGTCCTACAAAACAGTATCTCCAGATTGAATTAGTATTCCCAACATACAATTCAGGTTGATAAAGAAACCAATGACAAAGAATATGGGAAATCTTGATGGATCTAAAGCTACTGACAGCAATGCATCTTTACAGAGGGGAAAAGAAGGAAAATTATATGGATTGACAATCAAAGATCTCCACACCCATCTTAGCGATTAAAACCCAGACAGACAGGCTTTCAACTACCAGATATTGATAGTTTTTTCAATAACTAATTCATACATAGGCCTTGACTCATTGGTTTTATTGCATGTACTGGGTTCGTGGACAATAAAAACCTGTGAGTAGACTAACAAAACTAATCAGAAATTTTGTTAAGAAACTTTATCTTGAGATGCATAATAAATCACTCAAAACTAAGACATGATCTGACAGATATCCGAAACATACACTTTCATCGGGCTACCTGACCCCCTCCTGAAAGAGCACAACAATCAGAAGGCTTAAATGGTTGTCTGGGCTAATTTTACCATCATTGAAGAAGGCAGGAGACGCATACCTGATCCTTGAAACCTCGTGAAAGCATTTCATCTGCCTCATCCAATACAAACATCTTAATGCAATCAGGACGAAGAGAATGTCTTCGCAGCATGTCAAATACACGACCAGGAGTTCCAACAACAACATGAACCCCGCTAGATAGAATGCGCTGGTCCTCACGAACACTGGTTCCACCAACACAAGCATGTACCTTAACACCAAGATAGTCGCCAAGTGCTCGCATAACCTTCTCAATCTGCTGTGCCAGCTCTCGAGTGGGTGCCAGAACCAATGCCTGGCACTCTACCAGACCATAATCAAGCTGCTGCAGAATACCAGAGCAGAAAGTTGCTGTCTTCCCTGTTCCTGACTGAGCCTGTTGAATTACATCAAGTCCCTTGCAGAATGGAACAATTCCCCTTTGCTGAATTGCTGAGGGTTTCTCAAAACCTAAAATCAGTAAACCGTCAGTACTTGATCATACACATCAAACAGGCAAGCCAACAAGATAGCCAAAATATTTACAAATCATTAATGTATATATATTTCATGTTTACATCATCACCCATACATTGTAGAAGCACATCAGCTCATAAATTGTTAAATAAAAAAAATAAAAAAATAAAAACATAAAATAAAAAGGCATGGTGAAACATTGAAAACCCAACCTCCTTGCCAACCCATCAGTTAACCAAGAAAACAAAGAAGAAAAAATAAGCACTATATGTTATAAAATAATATAAAGCCACTGCATGAAATAAGGTCTAGGCAAGCAAGCAATATGAAGAAAAACAAAAGACCAGGTTACACAAGTAATGTTGGATCTACCGTAAGCATAAATGCCCCTCAGAAGGTTCTCTTGCAAACCCATAGCATCAAAACTATCATAAACCTCGTCATAAGATGTAAAGAAATCTTGTCCATCACTAGAAAGCCTGCAATCATATTCACCAAACCACAAAAGATTAGCATCCCGGGTGTGCGATATTTACAAGATCAAAAATTAAAAGAAAAACTAGAAAATGAAATTCTTACAATTCATTCATTTTGGTA
Source organism: Malania oleifera (assembly GCF_029873635.1). NCBI lineage: Eukaryota > Viridiplantae > Streptophyta > Magnoliopsida > Santalales > Ximeniaceae > Malania > Malania oleifera. The sequence continues at coordinate 81,179,324 of NC_080422.1, read as the reverse complement.
TCATACTGACGCGCATCAAATTGTGCTCCCTCTGGTGCCAATCCTGCCATGCTGCAAGGAGTACAAAAGTTCCAATAAACAACAAAAATAATGCATTAAATTTAACCGAGATCAATAATGCTTTAAAGTTAAGACCATCATGATAGAGTGCCAGCATGACGCACAAGACTGCACGTGTTCGTGTGTGTGTGTGTGCGTGTGCACAAGAGAGAGAAAGAGAGGAATGTAAAAGTCAGAACCAGTATAGCTCGAAAGTTGATATTTTTTTTTAAAAGCAATACATAAATGAAAAAAAAAAAAAAAGATTTTCAGGTAACTTGTCAACAGAATAACTGAGCTCCTAGTCAACCTAAATTCTTTAGGAATTAATTCAGCATTTTGATATCTGTTATGTCATACTTCAACTTCAGATGGATAAAAAAGATCTCCTACTAGCATTGGCTAGAAAAATGCAACTTGAATGAGACCAGGAGGATTTAAAGAGTCGCACTAAAACACCTAGTAAAGGAACAAGCAAAACTTGACATAAGCAAAGAATGCATTATACAAGATATGATAATTTACACCAACCAGCTAGGCCGTTGGGCATGTAAAAGTGCATAATAGAATATAATTCATTAATTCTTCCTAATTCACAATTCATGCACATTGAGAGAGGGAAGGGGGAAGCCAAACACAGGGTATACAAATACCATCCTAAAATCAATATAGGGAACTGCTTCATTTCGAATATGCATTGGCCACATTGTATTAAAGGATATGTTATCAAAATAATTGTATTAATGAAATTGATGCCTTTTTGGTTGCACAGGAAGTGTAGCAAAAGATAAAATATTGAAGCTGTTTATGTTACTGTACATTATTCTGTACAAAAACAATGGAAACACCTTAAATCAACCAAGCCTAATACATCTCATTCACATGGAAAGTCACTTTTTCCCTTCACAATCAAAGCAACTTAATAAATTAGGTTCATGTCAGTCTGTTTTATCGTCTTCTATGCATTCTGATTTTGAACTTTGTAAACAGAAGCAGATCTACATGGTCAAAATGTGGGCTATAGCCACACTCAAACGACCAAAAAATCCTCAATATATATCCTGTATGATGCAAGCTATATTGAAACTTGAAAGTAATGTTGATGTTTACTAAATATTTATATTTTTAATTGTGCTTGACAACGCTGTTGATTGCATGGAAAAATAATGGAAGGAGAATCTATCAATAAGCAGGAATCAAATAATCTTTGGAAAATTTTAAGATTTAAAAGACACCCTGCACAAAGCTTAATTGGCAAAAAATGATCAGATCAATACAAGTACCCCAATGATCACGATGACCATAATGATGCAGAGATTGATGATTGAGGAATCACAATAATAATAATAATAATAATAATAATAATAATAATAATAAGGGCATTTTATGCTGCCAAACATTGTCAATGTTAAAAATGTTAAAATGCCATTATATATTGTTTCTTGTAAAATGATTGAAATTTTTTTTAAGAAAAAATAAACAAATAATATATCTCCTAAATTTTTAACTCCTCAAAACTAGCTCCCTTAAATTTAGAACCTCCAACTCCCCAAAGCCAACCTATTAAATATTTAACTCCTTATACAGAATATATTAGGTTATAATTTTCATTCAATTTTCCTTCCTATTCTCGGCAACTAAAAGAGCATGATCAAGCACAATCACTAATATCAATATTCAATGAGAACCAAAGTTACTGTCAAGTTTCAACATCGCTTACGAACATTGCAGATCAGAAACACAAGTGCTTGAAACACAATATAACATACTGAAATATATCACTTCAATTCATCAGAAAAGGCATAACTTGCGGCAAATCGAGATTTAAACCAATCAAATGCACAAGACATAAATCAATAAAAACAGTTCGATCGATAGAAGAAATACCTAATGATGATGATGATGACGATGATGACGAGAAGGCTGATTATCGGTGATGAGAATCGAAACGAGCCAGATAGGAGACTTACGAGAGTGAGCTAGGGTTTCCCAAACTCCTCGGATCAGCGCCGCGGAGTTAAGGAAGAGAGAGAAAATAATGAAGTGAAAATATGAAGAGGTTAAAGGAATGCAAGAGTTCGATTGCATCCGGGATTTGCGAGTGTGAGTTTCCGAAACTACCCCTGATCCTGTGGGCCGACTTTATGGGTTTGGGCCGGACTCGTTTCGAGATTTGCTAATGCATAATGCCCGGGCAAAAAATTTATTCCAAAAGCGAGGCCACACATATGGACTGGCCCACAAAGCCCATATAACTATCCAAGATGGGCCCACAGTCCACACGCTTGCCCATGCGCAATAAACTAAAAGAAAGTTGTGACCATGTTTGGACAGAATTATAATTGATATAAAATTTTAAATGATTAATAAATTAACAAGTTAACAAATTTTTAAATAGTTAAATAAATATTTAGAACCCTATCAAAAATAATTTTCATTTTTCACTCTAGTTTTTCAAAGAATCACAAAAAAAAATTAGTTAATTTTTCATTTTTATAATATTTACATTAAATAAATAAATAAATAAAAATTAACATTATTTGCTTGTGAAAATAATTTTATTTTGATGATGCTTTACCCTTTAAGTTTTTAAAAACTTCCAAAAATCCCTCCCAAGATATATTTTTATTTTTTTAAATTAGGTAAGAGTCCATACTGAATTTGGGTAACACAATGAAAAATAGTTCATCTCTCATCTTATATCCCTTTCCACCTCTCACAAAATTCAAACCTAAGACCTCCAACAAGAACGTGAAAAAAACAAAAAACTACCTATAATAAAATGATATTTTAAAATATTAATCTGGATTGAGAAAATTGGATAGTATAAACCTTGAAAAGAGGGAAGTCAAGACTTAACCAATTTTCGAATGACTAGTCTAACTAGTCTAATCGTCGTGGATCAATAAATAAATATATATATATATATATATATGAGAAAAATATATCATTATTTAATTTTAAAATATATATATATATATTTTAGAAAAATTATAAAAAAACTATTAATTATAATTTAACAAATATTTTTTTCATGTAATTTTCATAAAAAGTCAGCGATTAGTTAAATAAATCATAAAACAAATAAAATATAGTTTAATATTTTTAAACTCAAGTAACCTATATATATATATATATATATATATATATAGTAAATTCAAAATTTATACTTTATAAATTAAAACTATAAAATTGAATATTCATTTTTTGTATGTACAATATGAATGTTAAATAAATAAAGAAAACGTAAATCTATATTAATTGATTGACCTGTGTTCGAGACAATTCATTGATTTTTCTTGATTTTATTCAAATCCCTTTATGGTATTAAATATGATATTCAACCATACCTGAAAAACAAGCTGCAATTCCACCAAACAGTTGATCTAAGCCAAATTTTAAACTATACTTTATTTTTTATATAGATATATCTAGTTATTTAATTTGTATGAAATGTATATTATAAATATTTTGGAATAATGTATGTTCGAATTAGTGTATTTCCAAGAGGGGGGTGAATTAGATATTTAAAATTTCTCTCTAGGTCAATTCAAATTCCAACAGCAGTATTACACAAACTTAGGGTCTTTCTATACAATAATAAACTTAATTAAGAATTAAACGCAAACATTTAAGTGCTGAAATTTAAATTACAGAAATTAAAAGCATACACAAGAAATGTTATCGGGGTCCGATCAATACTGTCTACGTCTCCGCCTCAATCTCACAAGTAAGAGAATTCCACTAAGTTGCTTACTTCATGGGTGGAGCGACATCATTTACAACATCTTACTAGGATAATACACCTAGTTCTCTTAACAGGGTCTGAACCAGTCCGAGACTATTCACAAGGCTAGTCTCCCTTTTCCGATCATATGCCAGGAATACAACAAGTAATCAAATGTGTACAAAGAAATACTTCTAATACAAGTAGATATGTGCCATTATGCATAAACAACTAATGCACTCATATATGATATGAAGGTAAGTTCAAGTGAAATTTTCATAAAAAATAAATTTCTCGATCTTTGAATAAAATGTATATGATAAGTACCTCAAAAATTTGAACCCTTAATAGCTATTTCTCCAAAATTATTTTTCAAAGAAAATATAGGAGAACTTAGGGTTAATGCTTTTCAAATGATTTTGCACAAACAAAAATACGAGCGTTTGAAATCTATGTGCAAAAAGGTTTCCAACTTAGAAGGTGTTTATATATCCAAAGATTATTTACCAAGAAAATATGTGGAGAAACTTATAAGCTCACTTTCAAAGGTTTTCAACAAATAAACACAAGTGAGAGTATAATGCTTTACAAAACCGAATGCCCAAAAATAAATGTTCCTATTCAACAACCTTCAAATGTAAAGAACTTGCAAGTGAAAGAAGTAAAGAAATTAATTAAACTCTCTTCAAAATGATTTTCAAATAAAAGAGTATAAGAGAGTATGTACAGTAAAGTTTTTTAAAGATACAAAATTTGGGAGAATTTTCCTCACTAATCTAATTGATAAAATGAGTAATGGAGGGGGGGGGGGGTCTATATAGACTCCTTAGAAAATCTGACCGTTATTGACATATTTGGCATTTTTGAGAAAGTTTAAGTAGGGTTAATAAAGAATAACCACGTCTTAACCTCGATAAAATTCGAGCAACCCGAGAGATTCGGTTGACCATTTTTAAAGTTTTGTCGACCAGATTGCTCAGTTCGATCGATTAGAGTGTTTTTGAACTTAGATGTTGGTCGACCAGACTTAAGGCGATTTTTGAACCTCCGAGGTTCAGTCGACTAGCCTAAGTTTGGTTGACTGAATTTGGATGTTCGGTCGATCGAGCCATTTTTCTTCTTCAAGTTCGGTCGACCAAGGCGTTAGGATTTCCCCACGTGTCAATTTGGTTTACCAAGGCGTTGGTGTACATTTTAAGGACGGTCAACCAAATGTTCAAACTTTGACCCTAGGAAGGTTCGGTCGACCGAAGCTACTATGTAGGTTCAGATTCGGTTGACCGAGTAGTCAAACTGTTGACTCTGATAACTTCGGTCGACCAAGGTCATTCAAATCGTGCATTTAGGTCCGAATTTTCATTTAAAGTCAATCTATGGTCTTTGAGCATTAACCCTAAAAATCTGACATTGGTCGACTGAAACGGTCATTTGGTTCCCTATGGTTAATCTATGGTCATGTTGAGATAATCATACATATCATGCATGCTATGCAAATATTATAGACTCAAAATACAAATACCAAATGCATTTACATTTAAAATAAGTATCTTCTTATTCTTCTTCTTTTGCTTCTCAAAACATGGAATATGTCAGACGGTATGATCTTTATGTCCCTCAGGCTTCCATCAATCCTCTCTCATGAGTGTGCAATATTGTAAACATGTTCACAAGTTAGATGCACACATAAGATCATTGTGTTTCGTCGGCATCAAAACCAAAGATCGAACTCAAAAAGTCAACAATATAAATATCTAAGTATTTTTATAAATGATTAGTTCATTTTTTATATATTTTTAAAATTTTTAAATAATAATTTAGTTATATTGTCATGTTTATATTGACCAGTTGACCTAAACCATTGTTGGGTGTCTAAACTTCCACAACTTAATTTATTAAATAATGTCATTTTCTTATTTTATCTTATCAAAATTGGATAAGAAGGTAAAATTATCAATTTATTAAGGTTAACTTTTTCCACTAGGCTTAACAGTCGACTAACTTGTGTAGGCTATGATATAATTTCTTCTAAATATACAAATCTAAATTCTATTTTCCAAAATTCATGATAACAAATATAAATATGATAGTTAGTAAAATTTTAAAAAAAAAGTATTTTTTTTATTATTTTAAAATCTAAATAAAAAAATAAAAATGGTTGTGTCGCAACGTCCCGAAGAAGGGTACGTAATGGCGAGAAATTGAAAGTTCGATGGAATCGCCATTAACCTATAATTTACTTAGGTGCGGTTAGTTCACCTAATTACTACTCGTTGATTGGTCTTTAAATGAAACCAGTAGTTTGAGTCTACATTTACCAAAATTGGGATCGGAAGTTCAATTATGTGAGGAGAAACTACCAGCACCTCCTACACACCCTACACACCCATTCTACAAATGGTACCTAATTAACCATAAATTATCCCTAAACTAAATCTAATGATATTTAATTAACTCCTTTTAGAAAAATAAATAAAATTTAAAATTTAAAAGAAAATATAAAATAAATAAATAAATATTAAGGTATGATTTAGGAATGTATAATAAAACTTCTAAATGAGGGAATCTTATTAGATAACCTCCTTCGAAACTAATATAGATGAGGTATGAAATAACTCTTTACCCTTTGTTTAATCATTGGAACGTACACACATAAAAATAAAATATATATAGATAAAAATTGAACAATTTCTTCAAATTTCATCCAAAAGAGTCTTTAAAATTTTCCTAGATTTTTTCCAAAAGTTTTTAGAATTTTCTGAAATTTTTTCAATACTTTTATGCAACTTTTTGGGATTTTTAAAGATTTTTTTCTTCATTTTTGGTATTTTATTTTTCCATATTTTAGTTATTTGATTCAAAATAACTCACTTTTTTTAAAAAAAAAATTTCGTTTTTTAAATATTTTTTCCAATTTTTTATTTTTATATTATTTTCCCTATTTTTCAAAAATTAAAAATAAATTAAAAATCAATCTTTAAATTTAAAAAAATGAACCGGGAATTCAGACAAGTCAAACCCAATCTGAATCAGGTCAACGAGTCAACTTAGGTTGACTTGGGTCGAATCGGGTTGACCTAGTTAGGGAAAGGTGGCTAGCCATGTGTCAGCCAGTAATGGCGAAACGTGGCACTATTTTTTAAATTTATTTTTTAAAAAAAATCTGCAGCAAGGATGACATCACCTTGCCATGTGGTAGAACATGGTTCGTTTTAGGAATTTGATGCAGATCGCTAACGTGATAGCAATCGAGCCGTCTAGAGAAAACACACATTGGACGGCTAGGATTGCGCCATGTCGCTTTCTAGATACGCAGTCCTAGTTGTGCTACGTGTCAACGTATGGACGGTGACACATGTCCCACTTGTATATATATATATATGTTAAAACCCTTTTTTTCTCTATCTTTTCTTTTCTTTCTCTGTCCTCCCTCTTCCCTGTGCTCTTTTCTCCCACTTTCTCTTTTCCGTTATTTCTCCTTCTTCTCTCTCTCTTTCTCTTACTCGCTTTCTGCCTCTCACTTTCTTTCTCTGTGTTTCTCTCACTTTCACAAATCCCTGTCTATCTCTCACTCTTTTTTTCTCTCTGCTTTCTTCTTTCTCTCGTACACATCTTGCTTTCTCTCTCTCGCCTTCCCTTTCTTTCTCTCTTCCCTTCTGTTCTCGCATAAATCTGCTCTTTTTCTCTTTATCTATTCTTTCTCTTTCTTTATTTCTCTCTCTCACAAATCAATCTCTTATTTTCTCACTCTTCCTTTCTCTCACAAGGATCTATATCTCTATCTCTCACTCTCACTTTTCCTTTTTCTATTCTTTCTATTTCTCCGACTCTCCCTAATTTTCTTTTGTAGGCCTTAATTCAGAAGTAGGAGCCGAGAACAACAAATCCAAGCCCCTAACGATAAGTATCTAACCTTTTTTATTTTCTATTATTATGTGATTTTTTAATGATTTTCCTTGAGTTTTTCTTGCATTTTCCTAGGATCCAATAGGTTTTAGGGTTGATTGGGCTCTATTAGTTTTAGGCTAATATTAGGGCTTGGTCAAAGATCAAAGGTCAATGGATCAAGGTCAAAGTTGGACTTGGGTTTTGAGTCTTCAGGTCATCTAAATAGGACCCAGGTCAAGTTGGCCCAGATCTAAGTCAGATCTGAGGCATTTGAATCCAGGTTATTGGATCTGGATATAAGTATGTGTATGGGTATTTGGGTCAAATGTTTGGTTTTTATTTTGGAATATTTCAAGAAAATTTTTGGATTTGTTGATTCCTATTACGTTCAAACTTAAACTTAAATTACAAAATTTTAAGTTCAATATTCAACATGCCAGAAATTTAAACAAGGCTTATGTAGAATTTAAAAATGCCTACTTATGTTCCTGAATTCTCCAATCTACAACCTTTTCTTCCTTTGCCTGATTTTTTTTAAACCCTTTCACTGCTGCTCCTTCACTACTTATGTAATTCAAGCCTCTCAATCCTTTATCTTTCTTCACATTCTTAATTCAAATATTCAGAATTCTCTTTTTAATCCTCATAATTCTATCTCAAAAAAAAAAAAAAACACTCAATGATATTTTAAAAAACCAATTAACCTTTTATTCTAATCTCCTAACTGGAATTCTTTTGTGTTTGTGTTTGCAGGTGTAAGCATGGAGAATCTGGCCCACCTCTTCTTTCATTTCATTTTTTTTCCTTTTCTATTTTTTTTTTTCAACTTAAAATGGTAATTTTCCCTTTATTTTTATTTTTCCTATATTTTCTCACTGTATTGCATTCATAAATTTTGCCCAATTTTGTGTTATATAAGCCTCGAACAAAATGGGGTGTCTACAGTTACCCCCCTTTATAAACTTGTTACTTAGGATGATGGGAAGACCTAACTCTTGGCATCCTATAGTAATAAATCTATAAAGACAAGAGACAAGAATTTTGGACCAGACCTTATATAACAAAACCTTAACAAAAGAAAATGTATGGATTTACAAAAATGCATAAAATCTAAGTTAACTCAACAAACTTATAGAGTAAGGTGTAAATTGTCCTAATTTATGAAAAGATCACTACCACGGGTTTGAAAAACGATGCCACATACCACTAAGTTAGATAAATCATTATAACTTTCAAAATGACTGCTCAAATTTGGGAACTAATGTCACAAGCCTCTAAGACAACAGAAACAACTTGAAAGTGACTATTCAGATTTGGGAACTACTGCCACATGCCTCTAATATAGCCAGTACAACTTGGAAACAACTACTCAGATTTGGGAACTAATGACGTATAACTTCGAGGTAGCCAAAACAACTTAGAAGCAACTACTCTATTTTGGGAAGCATGCCTCTGAGATAGCAAAAATAACTCAGAAATGACTACTTAATTTTGGGAACTATTGTCACATGCCTCTGAGATAACCAATACAACTTGGAAACAACTATTCGGATTTGGGACCTAATGCCATGTGCCACCGAGATAGCCAAAATAACTTGGAATCGACTACTCAAATTTGGAAACCATTGCTTCATGCCTCTAATATAGCCAATACAACTTGGAAACGACCATTTAGATTTGGGAACTAATGTCACAAGTGTTTGAAGTAAACATAATAATTTGGAAGTGACTACTCGAATTTGGGAACTAATGTCTCAAATATCCAAAGTAGACAGAACAATTTGGAAGTAACAACTCGGATTTGGGAACTAATGCCCCAAATATCCGAAGTAAATAGAATAATTTGGAAGTGACAACTCGGATTTGGGAACTAATGCCCCAAATATCCGAAGTAAATAGAATAATTTGGAAGTGACAACTCGGATTTGGGAACTAATGTCTAAATATCTGAAGTAGACAGAACAACTTGAAACTGACTACTCGAATTTGGGAGCTAATGTCCCAAATATTTTAAGTATACAGAACAATTTGGAAGCGACTACTTGAATTTGGGAACTAATGTGTCAAGTATCCAAAGTAGAAGAACAATTTGGAATTCACTACTCAGATTTGGGAACTAATGCCTCAAATATCCGAAGTAGATAGAGCAACTTGGAAGTGACTACTTGGATTTGGGAACCAATGTCCCAAATAATTGAAGTAGACAGAACAAGTTAGAAGTGACTACTTATATTTGGGAACTAATGTCCCAAATATTTGAAGTAGACAGAACAACTTGGAAGTGACTAGTCAGATTTGGGAACTAATGTCCCAAGTATTCGAAGTAGACGAAACAATAAGTGACTACTTGGATTTGGGAACTAATGTCCCAATTATCCGAAGTAGATAAAACAATTTGGAAGTGACTACTTAGAATTGGGAATTAATGTCCCAATTATCTGAAATAGACAAAATAATTTAAAAGTGACTACTTGAATTTGGGAAAAATTATCCCACATGTCTGAAATAGAGAGAAAATTTTGGAAGGAACTATTCAAATTTGGGAACTAATGTGTCAAGTATCTAAAATAGATATTGAAGGGGCCTTGCTACGGAATAGCCCTAAGATCTGGCTGTAGTGCATATGGATAACAAAAAAAAAAAAAAAAACCAATCTTGCATACCCGGGTTAAACAAAAATTCGATCTTTCAAACCCGAATCACAATAAAAATTCGATCTTGCAAATCCTAATTCCGTGATTAGGATCATACTTGCGAGATCTCTCTGGTTTGATCTCGAAACTGCAAGTATGAAGGAGAACTCCCGAATTTGCAAGCACGAAGAGGAACTCCCGGATTTGCGAGATCGAAGAAGAACTCTTGATGATGACCAAGGATCTTCTACTATATTCCTCAAACACGCCTTGCTCCTCAGAGAGTGGGCTCATCGGCGGGGGCTAGGGTTTGCTTCTCACGAAGACGTCTGCCTTTGTGTGTGCGTTTTCGTCTATTCCTCCTCACTGAATGGAGCGTGTGTATATGGGCTATAGCAAGGACCTTTGGGCAAATATGACTAGGGCTTCTAACGTAATTAAGAATTCCTAATCCAACCCAGATTAATCCTTAATTACATTAATTACAATTCATACCACTAAAGAATTATAATTGCATTCCCTGTCATATTCGAAATTAAATTTCGAGTTCCTATTATTCAATGCTTATTTATCTTCCCATGTAAAGATTACAGATATCCATCAATTAAATTAAATTATTGACAATTTAATTAATTGACATATTAATTCCCTAAGACCTTCCACTTAACTTTATTGATGTGTCAGATTCAAAATCCACCTGCAAGGTTTAACACAATCAAAACTTATAAGCTTCCTCAAGGGGGTATCATCAATCCCAATATCGAGATGTGGATTCCATCAATAATTAATGTTCACCATACACATAATGTCATTACCCAACTCACTAAGTTTATTGACCTATAAAGAATCTCACTCTTCTATGAATCAAAGTAATAAACACTACATGCACGTGTCCAATAATCATATCAAGATTAAGAGCAAAAGTACTCATAATAATCATGAGGTATTAATTGTTTTATATAGTCAGTATAAAAAAAATTACCCCAAGACGATCCTGTTCAATACACACAAAGTGTACTAGCACAAAGAGTTGGAACTATACCATTCCCCATAGTCAAGATAGACCTATTAAAACCTTGTGCTACAGTCCTACCAATGGTGTGTCTAATTCCATTTAAGACTACAAACAATAAACTTATATTCTATAAGAATTGATGATTTAATCTTCTGTGTGTAAGTCGTACTCTACACACTAGATCACCTACTATATAAAATAAAAGACACACATGCATAATCATTAAATAGATAATGTCAGGCAAACATTGCTCACAAGATTCTCATTAAAATGGAATAATTGAAGTTATAAATAAACAATAAAACTAATTACATAAAGCATGTCTTTCAGTATAAATCTCTAACAATCTCCCACTTATACTCAAAGCCATATTATCATACATCGCACTCCTAATCCCTTTGCATGACTATCAAAAGTACTAGCTAGTAAGCTCTTTGTAAACGGGTCTGCTAGGTTGCTTGCCGATGCAATCTTGGTCACCATCACATCACCTCTTTGCACAATATCTCGCACTAGGTGATACTTAGGCTCGATGTGTTTTGCCCTCTTGTGGGTCCTGGGTTCCTTTAAGTTAGCAACTGCCCCTCTATTATCACAGTAAAGTATAATAGGCGATTGTACCGAAGACACTACTCCTAGATCCAATAGAAAGTTCCTGAGCCAAACGACCTCGTTGGCTACCTCAGAGGCTGCCACATATTCGGCCTCCATAGTGGAATCAGCAACACATGATTGCTTGATACTCCTCCAACTAATGGCTCTACCTCCTAGGGTAAACACATTTCCCGAGGTTGATTTTTTGGAATCATTATCTGACTAAAAATCTGAGTCTGTGTACCTAATGGATACTAGACTATTTTCCTGATAAACCAACATATAATCCCTAGTCCTTTTCAGGTACTTGATTATATGTTTTACTGCAGTCCAGTGTTCCCGCCTTGGGTTAGATTGATATCTGCTGACCATGCCTATGGCAAAACAGATGTCAGGTCTAGTGCAAAGCATAGCATACGTGAGGCTTCCTACTGCTGATGCATAAGGAACTGCCTTCATGTTCTCTACCTCAATCGGTGTTTTAGGACACTGATCCTTGGATAGAGAGATTCCATGTCTGAAAGGGAGTAACCCTTTCTTGGAATCCTGTATGCCAAAATGGGCAAGAATCATATTGATATAAGTAGCTTGTGATAAGCCCAACATCCTTTGCTTGTGATCTCACAAAAGCTTGATCCCAAGGATGTGACTGGCTTCTCCCAAGTCCTTCATGTCAAGTTGTCCGGATAACCATACCTTAACCTAAGATAATGCCCCCACATCATTTCCGATGAATAAGATATCATCCTTATATATCACCAAGAATACCACCACATTTGCCCCCAGGGCATGGCTTAGTTGGCAGGGCGGACCTTGGGAGTGCCTTTGACGAGGTCAGGGATTTCTCCCCTCCCGAGTTCGATTCCTGCGGCAGGCTCCTGAAATTTACCCTCTCCGTGGACTGTGGGGCAGGCTGGCACGGGGCGTGGGATTAGTCGCGGACCGTTAAACGAACGTGGACACCCGGAGCATTATCTAAAAAAAGAATACAACCACATTTCCATCATTCTTTTTGTATACACATGACTCATCAGGGCATTGATCAAAACCATAAGATTTAATGCCTTGATCAAAATGGATGTTCCAAGACCTAGACACCATCTTAAGTTCATAAATGGACTTCTTAAGCTTGCACAACATGTGTTGTTGGCCTACTACTGCAAAACCATCTGGTTGCACCATATAGATGCACTCATCAAGACTTCCATTAAGGAAAGCTATCTTGACATCCATTTTCCAAGTTTCATAATCGAAATAAGCTACAATGGATAAAAGAATCTGGATAGACTTCAGTATGGGTACCGGCGAGAAAGTTACCTCATAGTCGATTCCCTTTTTTTGAGTAAACCCTTTCGCAACAAACCTAACCTTGAAGGTTTCCACCTTCTCGTCTACTCCTCTCTTCTTCTTATAGATACACTTGCATATGATGGGTTTTATCCCTTTGGGTGGCTCTACAAGATCCCAGACTTGATTAGAGTACATGGACTTCATCTCTGATTTCATAGCCTTATGCCAGAGTTCTGCATCTTTATCTTAAAGTGCTTCACAATAGTTGTTGGGTTCGGTATCTAGTTCATCATGGACCCTATCATAAGACTCTCCCAAGAATATACACTGACCAAGCTGGTGTATAACCCTCCCACTATGACGAGGCACGTTTTGCTGTGTTGATCTTGATCCTTGTGCACTATCATTATGCCCTAGTTGTACAACCGGCGTATTGATGATAGTTGCACGTGAGGGGTCTGACTCAACTCGAGTTACAACATTTCTCCCACTACGACAAGGCAATGGGATGTCAATAACTGTGTCTTGTTATGGTTCTTCTTGCACTATTAGTATAACTGGTATATCTCCTTTCAACTTTTCTAAAACAATCCTACTTTTGGGTTTGTGGTTCATACATAGTCCTCTTCTAAGAATCGAGTATTGGTGCTAACAATGACTTTCTGATCATTAGTACAATAAAATAAACCACCTTTTGTTCCTTTAGGGTAACCAACAAATAAACACACGTCTGTCCTTGATTCCAACTTATTTGCTTTCCCTTTTAGCACGTGTTCTGGACTACCCCATATCCAAACATGTCGCATACTAGGTTTGCGCCCAGTCCATAATTCCATGGGTGTAGTAGGTACTGACTTAGATGGGACCAAGTTCACAATATAGGCTACTATTTTATCGTGCGTGCACCCAAAATAAATTAGGCAAATATAAATAACTCATTATAGATCTGACCATGTCCATAAGAGTCAAATTCCTTATTTCTGCTACACCATTCTGTTGTGGCATACTAGGTGCAGACAATTGGGATTCAATTCCATCCTCTGATAAGTAATCCACAAATTCTCTTAAGAGGTACTCACCACCACAATCAGATCGTAGTGTCTTGATACATTTTCCCTGACACTTCTCCATTTATGCCTTAAATACCTTGAATTTTTCTAAGCATTTAGACTTACGACACATCAAATAAATATACTCATACCTTAAGTCATCATCAATGAAAGTAACGAAATACTCAAAGCCACCTCTAGTCTTGATATTCATGGGGCCATACAAATCAGAGTGAATCAGTTCTAATGCCTCTTTTGCTCTATAGCCTTTGGCCGAAAAGGGCCACTTGGTCATCTTATCTTCTAAGCAAGATTCAAAGACTGGTAGTGCCTCCACTTCTAATAAATCTAATGGCCCATTCTGAATCAGCCTTGAAATCCATCTCAGATTAATATAACCTAGGCGTAAGTGTTGTTGGCCTTACAAGGCTTAACATCTTGTTTTGATGCTAACAAACAAGTAGAACTTAACATGCTTTGTTTAAGTGATGTATTTTCAGGACTCAATGATAAATGCAAGGTTAAAGAATTAATGTAAGCTAGTACTTCAAAGAAGGATGAATATATCAAGCTTGAGGCATGGATTAAAACTTGAAGATCATGAGAGCATTGATATAAAAGAAAAAGCTTCAAGAATTAAAGTCCAAGTGATCAACATGGAAAGCTCAAAGAAAGATGAAGCAAACATAAAGACCTCAAGGAATTCAAGAATTGAAAATTTGAAAGAGTTTATAGGAAATGTCATGTAAGTACTTCAAAGAATTTCAATATGGATGCATGAAACTCTTAAGTTAATTTATTGGACCTAGATATTTTTTAACATACTTGGAAAATATTTTTATAAGGTCAAAATTTGTTTCAAAAAGGTTAGAATCATTTTTGGAATGAAAAACACCAAAAAGAGGATTTCTTAAATGCTGTCAATTTTTCTACATCTGCATTGATGTACATTTTTTTTCATCAAACAATCTTTATTTTAAAATGTGTTCAACATGAAAGTTTTAGAATTTTCTCTTAGATTTCATTTGACACCAAGAACGTTAAATTTGGAGTTACATAAAAAAAGTTATGATCAAATGACTGTCAGTGCACTTTGAGGCGTCTGTTCGTGTTTGGACAGCCGACTGCCACCTTACCGTCCCTTTGGTTTAACTTGGCAGATGACTGCCAAAAATGGACAGTCATCTGTCACACGGCTATTTTGAATTTTTTCATAACGGTCAAATTTTTAAATGAGGCTGCTTAGGGCTCAAAATTTGTGAAAACTTGGGGAATACTCAAAGTCACTTGGGGATCAAGTTACATACTTTTTAAAGTCTATAAAAAAGTCTCAAAGATCATTGAAACTATGCACCAAGAATTCAATTCAGCAAAAAATCAAAATCTCTCTCAATTGCTCTCAAATTCTCAAGGCTCTCTATTGCTCTCAACTTGCACGAATTCGACTGAGTTTTTGCTAATCTTCTTCCACCGGAATTGTGCTACAAATTCTAAATCTTTCAATCATTGAAAGAATTAATCGGTGATATACTTCAATGAGCTCCAAGTTAAAATTTCATATTATTATTTACTTTGAAGTATGTAGTTTTGAATTGTTGTACTAATCAGCTCTTTGAGGAGAAAATTATTTGTACGCATCTATTTGATTTATTTCTTGTAGATTGATGATTCCAAGGATTATTTGGATCATTGGCTAAGCGAGGGATATTGCTTAGAGAGGCAGGCTCTAACCTAGTTAAGGAGTGACCAGACGAGAGGATATCATTTGGAGAAGGCAGACTCTAGCCTTACCCAAGGAGTGTTGTAAAGGTTTGTTCCACCTTTCAAAGGAATAGGTTTAGTGAATCCTTTGATGGTTTGCCAAAGGCGAGGATGTAGGCTAGGTATAAGCCGAACCTCGTAAAAATCTTGGTCTCACTCTTTCTTGCCCTTACTCTTTATTTTCAGTACATATTTAAATTGCGTGGATGGTTTAAATTGGAAATCATATATACTACGTATATTTGAAAATCAAGTAAACTTGAAGTCTTATTTTTATTTGGGTTGCGGAAACCGAAAGAGAGTACGTTGGTTAAACCATATCTTGTGGAAATCATATGAGAGTACGTTACTTGGTTAAATATCCCAAAAATAAATTAACTAAGAGTTTATTTGAATTTTGAATATTGGGAAGAGTTTGAATATTGTGTTGGATTTTATATTACATATCATATTAAGCAAATCAATTAATACAAAGCTTCACATCAGCAAACCCAAATTATCATTCACTACAAACCTTAATTCAAATTTATAACCAGGACTGACAATAAAAGCTGAAAGTTGAATTTAATATATTGATATATTGTGGCTGAATGGTTTAAAGTTTGAATGTGTTTATATTCCAAAGAGTGTTGAATCTTGCATACTTCCATTAATCTAATAGTGCTGCAGTTAACTTATACTTGGAAAATTAATTGGTTGTTTGGTTTGAATATTGTGCTTAATTGATTGGATGTTTACATAGTTGTGTTGTTGATTGTACAAAAGAAACTAAGTTCTTGTGTGATTGGTAAATTAAACAAACAAATCTAAAATTAATTAACCAAGAAGAAGTTCTCATAGGAAGTAAAAGAAAGTTTTAAAACCCAATTCACACCCCCCCCCTCCTGGGACTACACCTTACTTTGCAAGTGCTAAAGATAAGTTTGGCTCAATTCAAAAGGTTTCTTTCTCTTACATGGTTGTTTATCAGTGTTATTCAATTCATTTAGTTGCATTGTAGGAGAAGCATTATTAATAATATAAAGATCATCCACCAATGTACCAGAATAGATAAAACATTTATTTAACTTAATAACAACCGAGTCATTAAAATAAAAGGAATATCCATTATCCACCAACTTGGAACTAAAATCAAATTCCTTCTAATGGAAGGTACAGAAAGAGAGTCTTTCAATATTAAAATCCTATCTCTACCAAAAAAAATGTGAATATCTCCTACTGCAACTACTAACACTCTCGTGCCATCTCCTAGACATACGTAAATCTCCCCATCACTTAGCTGGCAGGTTTGCTGGAACCCCTGCAAAGAATTGCAAAAAATAATTAATGGCTCCCGTATCTACACACCAGGTACTGGTAGATATAACTGCTAAACATGTTTCAACTACTAGTGAATAAGATATACGTGTTGGGTGGTCCAAGGACTTCTCAACCCCAAACATTTCTTTGAGGTTTTGTATTATATCATAGGGAGAAGGCATAGACTGATGCTAATGTTGCAGAACATTCGACATAGATGCCAAAATATAACACCGCACCATCTCATCAGCCTTAATCCACTTTTGGTAAGCCTGGATTTCCTCATCGATTGCCCCTTCACCGAGTTTCTGTGGACATACCTTTGTAAGCACATACTTGTACTCCTCTAAAATCAGTACAATATCCAAGTTCCTTTTCCAGTCAATATAATTAGGTCCAACCAGTTTGTTTTCTATGAGAATAGTAGTCAGGGGATTGAAAGCCATTTTAATCCTGAGAATCACATATTATAAGAAAAATATTATAAGCAATAATAAACTTTTAATTCAATTAAAAGAATATGGTTCCCTCTACCAATAATTTTCTTTTAAAGAATCTATCAGCAACCTAGCACACCGTGAGTAATATGCCTCGATGGGAAGGCCGTCTATTACTCAACATTTGTGTAGACAAGTGAGGACCTATTAATTTTACTATCTAGGCAAGTGACTATGCCAAGCAAAATTAAATTGCTAATTTTACTTGGTCCTATAAACAATAGCAGTGACTCAGATGGTGAGAATACTATTATTCATAGTTAAGTGTATACCATCACATAATACTAGACCTATTGTCTCGTAGTGAATTCCCCAAATGGAGAGGCCCAATACTAACAATTACTAGAGTTTATACTTGGTGAGTCTATAATTAATTTCATCCGATGGGCAGGAAGATACTAATATCAACTCATAAAATTAATTACATCACCTATAAACTAGTGATGGAGATCATGACATTTATATGTAATAAATTCCCTCACCCACTTAGTTCTTTAATTCATGAGGGTTGCAAATTTGCTCATGTTTAATATTCCAATAAATTTAATATTCCAATATTGGTAACTAAAATACGCGCAACAAATAAAATTCCAAATTCCCTTAAATTATTTTTTAAAAAATTATAACTTGGGAATTAATTTTATTCTCTAGTTGCACATGAATAAACCAATATTGAAATAGTAAATCTTACATGCTAATTACATAACATAAGAACAAAAAACACGCCAAGCAAGCATATATAAACAATAAATATGATATAATAAAAATCCCAGCTATTATGGTCTACCAGCTCGCATCATAAAATCGTGATTCCTTGCTTGCCATTACGGAGTCCTGGCGGTCGGTGGGGTCCGACCTGTAGAATGTGGCTACAAGTCTATTTTCGTTTAAATTCAAATTCAAATTTAAACTGCAACAGTGTTCTAGGGTTTTTCTTTTTCTCTGCCACTACTATGTTCCGCAACTGTGCCCGCGTCTCAGATGAACCCACGATAGATTACAGAATCCTATGCCTCTATGACCGGAGTTCACATGTTATGAATCTTGTAACAAACATTCGCAATTAGATTATAGAATCCTATGCCTCCATAATCCGGAGTTCACATACTATGAATTTTTAAACAATTGTAATCATAAACCATACATTCGTGTGACCATAATAACAGGGCAGAACGTTGCAAAATAGAAGTCAGTGCATCCACACATTCTACCCTACGCATACACTGGTTCAAAAACTAAAGAACATGGTATTATTATTCATATACAGTATCAGTCAAGGCTTTGATACCAATTGAAGGGGTCTGCTGTGGAATAGCCCTAAGATCTGGCTGTAGTGCATCCGGATTTTTGAGATTGAAGAAGAACTCTTGATGAAGACCAGGGATCTTCTACTATATTCCTCGAACACTCCTTGCTCCTTAGAGAGTGGACTTGTCAGCGGCGGCTAAGGTTTTCTTCTCATAAAAACGTTTGCCTCTATGTGTGCGTTTTCGTCTAACCCTCATCGTTGAATGGAGCGCATGTATATAGGCTATAGCAGGTACCTCTAGGCAAATATGACTAGGGCTTCTAACGTAATTAAAAATTCCTAATCCGACCCAGATTAATCCTTAATTACATTAATTACAATTCATACCACTAAAGAATTATAATTGCACTCTCTGTCATATTCCAAATTAAATTTCGAGCTCCTATTGTTAAATGCATATTTATCTTCCTACATAAAGATTACAGATACCCGTCAATTAAATTAAATTACTGACAATTTAATTAATTGACATATCAGTTCCCTGAGACCTTCCACTTAACTTTATTGATGTGTCGGATTCAAAATCCACCTGCAGAGTTTGACACAATCAAAACTTATAAGCTTCCTCAAGGGGGTATCATCAATCCTAAT
The DNA here is from genome assembly GCF_029873635.1 of Malania oleifera. Lineage (NCBI taxonomy): Eukaryota > Viridiplantae > Streptophyta > Magnoliopsida > Santalales > Ximeniaceae > Malania > Malania oleifera. Next base: position 81,159,635 of record NC_080422.1, on the reverse strand, counting down.
ACAAAGACATGGATTCCATCAATAATTAATGTTCACCATACACAAAATGTCATTAGCCAACTTATTGAGTTTATTGACCCATAAAGAATCTCACTCTTCTATGAATCAAAATAATAAACACTACATGCACGTGTCCAATAATCATATCAGGATTAAGAGCATAAGCACTCATAATAATCATGAGGTATTAATTGTTTTATATAGTCAGTATAAAAAAAAATTACCCCAAGATGGTCCTGTTCAATACACACAAAGTGTACTAGTACAAGGAGTTGAAAATGTACCATTCCCCATAGTCTAAATAGACCTATTAAAACCTTGTGCTACAGTCCTACCTATGGTGTGTCCAATTCCATTTAAGACTGTGAACAATAAACTTATATTCTATAAGAACTAATGATCTAATCTTCTGTGTGTAAGTCGTACTCTACACACTAGATCACCTACTATATAGAATAAAAGACACATATGCATAATCATTAAAGGAAAACATTGCTCACAAAGATTCTCATTAAAATGGAATAACTAAAGTTATTAATGAACAATAAATTTGATTACACAAAGCATGTCTTTTAGTATAAATCTCTAACAGATATAACAACTTGAAAGGAACTACTCAGATTTGGGTACGAAAACCCCCATACCCTAAGTAGAATACGAATCATTCCAATTTATGGAGACAATGACTTGAAGATATAAGAAGTGAAATGAAAACTATTCACAAAATCTATGAAAGAAATTTGTATGATATGAACATTATGATGCATGAAGTGAAAACACATACTAATTCTACTCATGCAATGATTTTACAAAGTACACGTGGATTGCTTCCTATCGCTATTGATGCTATGCATGCAATGCATGAAGATGCACAGATTTTCTATTCAAGTATGCTCGTGAACCAATTCTTATCCAATCAACAGACAAGATTATAGAACCCATCTTTGTCATATCAATTTTGCTCATCATTTTTAAAATTCCAATAGATGGAGCAGAAAGTTCATGCTTTGCCAATGATGCCTCTGTTAACAATCTTCAAAAAACTATGATCTTGAGTAGAAAATATCTCTCACGTTGTCTGTTGTGAGTGCCCCAAGATTTTTTTTTCTCACAACTTGGCATGTCATCTGCCTCAAGCTACTTGTGACCAAGTTATTCAACTTGACCTGTTTATCTAAAAAATGTTGATTAACCAATTCTTCACTGAAATGTCTTGACGTTGGCACCCCCTTAAGGTCTACACTCTTTATCTTTAGATCATTTTGAAGTTAAATAAATAAGTATATAATCATATAACATAATCTCATTAAGGATACAAATGAAATGCTCACACCTATCTATTTACTTGGTTTTCATGCTTATTTAACCGGAAGTGGCTTTACCAGTATTCTACCGCTGCGTAGCCTTGATGTTAACTTAGAGAATCAAATTAACGAGCAAATACCTCTATTTTTTTCACCCTTAACTTGCTTTTTTTTAAACCCCATACTTGCTTTCTTTATGGGAAAAAGCAAAATTAACATTGCCCATCTACCACATTCACTTTACATACTATTCCACTATAAATTTGATGCCAACTTCTAATAGTACCATCTTAATTTGTGTTACTTAACCCATTTCAATCTATCCATCTTGAATTGCAATCTTTGTCTTATCGGGTATTTTGTTTAATATTCCAATCTCAGGTGGACTTTAAGACACAGGACGAAGTGTAAACTAAGGATACAAGTTTCCAGAAGAATAGGAAAATTAAAGCTCAAAAACCCCTCTCCAAAATGACATTTATGCCCTTAGTTGTGTAAAAAGTTGACCGAACTTATTCTCAAAACAAGCTGCTTATGTACCTTATCAGGATCAGGTCATAATGTAGTTCAAACTCTTATGAGCTTGACAATTCATATGAGGTACTGGAACATACCAATCAGGTCAGGACTTTCCTTTTTGGACTATAATGTAGGTTGAGGGCATGGGCTAAAGAAGAAAAAGATTTAATAAGGCTCAAAGTCATCAATTTTATTAGGATATAATTAGACAAGGATCTCTTATAAAGTATGTCCTTGATCATTTTTCCTTATTTTTTTTTTTGTATTTCATTTCTTTTACTATATCTTTTGTTTTTCCTTTCATGAGGGGATCTTGGTTCCCGCTTTTTATTTGGGATTGGGATCTATGTTAATCCTCTTGAAATTGCCCCAGTGTGGGAGGTGATCTTTTTACAGTGTATTCACTAAATAAATTTTTCAAGATCAACAAGGCTAGCAAGGGATTTCTTATTTGATTTTCTTTAGGGTAGCTAAAACATGGCCTACCAACCCTTTAGCAGTAGCTATTGCCTTAAATGAATTGTCAGACACTAGGGGACCCAAACCCAGGTTAAATTTCTAGTAAACTGACTTTAAGAAAACATTGGTTCAAAATTAAAGCTCAAATAGGTTACCAAGTGGTAAGTCAATGCACTGTTTGATTCTTTTTAGGTATACTGACTGACCAAAGATGGTCAACCATCATTTGATTAGAAAGCCATCATTACACCCATAAGACACTAACCAAAATTAAGAATAAAAATTCAAGGAACCTTGCTCATTGATCTCATAAAAAAGGCACACATGTCACCAAGCAAAATATATATATTTTTTTACAGCATTTGAATTGATAGTATGGTAGGTCATCTCCATCTATGTAGCGTCTCGAACCTGGTGGAACCCAGAGTGCTATTTACCATACATATATCTCTGATACCATAATTATAACGATCCGAACTAGAAAGGGGGCCCCGGGTGTTCTTGTCCATAACTCCATATAAATCATGCAGCCGAAGATAATTAAACCTCAAACACATTACTAGAGCTCTAAACCATCCCAACTGCACATATTTGTCTCCATGCAGTATATTACATCCCAAAATAACCAAAAACATGATAAACAAGTATCTCGCTTACACTTACAATAACTACAAAATCTAAACCCAGCCCCGCAACACGCTAGGCTCGATTCCCTGTAGGTCCTGAAAAATAAATTGGATATTGGGGTGAGACACTTCTCAGTAAGATGGATTAGATGATCATCAGTGTGTGGGTAACATGAGTTTTAGTGTGATCATAATACATTCATATATTTAGCTGTAGGTGAAATAGCATTTGAAAACTGTACTCACACCTATATAACTAAAAATACATAATTTCCCTAATAACATACTTTTGGCTCATTATAGCCCTTTTTTTTTTTTTTTTCTAAATTACATATGTGAATAGAGAACCTTCCTTATTGGGCCATTATATAACATCATAAATAACCCCCATGATCGGGTTGTGCGGTCCGAAGACTGGACTTAGCCATGGTTGACCTACCACCATGCTAAGTCAAACATACTCATTTGTAAGTCCAATTTGCCTACCCAGCCTGGTTCGGAATCCGAGGGGTGTACAAAAACTCTTCATGGCCAAATCGACTATCCCATGGCCTACACTTCCACTATAGTATGGTTGCACTAACATATTTCAATAGCTGCAGTACCGAGCTTTCATAAGAGCTAGTCCCTCAAGGTTCATCAACCATATATATAATTTACATAGTAAAAATTATAACATTATCTCATTTTCATAAATCAGTATAAACTGCCATCTTTGTAAATCTGTATAAAACCTATCATATCATAACTCAGTATAAAAACCATCATACCATAACTCGGTATAAAATCGTCATATTCATAACTCGGTATAAAACCATCATATCATATCTCGGTATAAAACTGTCATATTCATAACTTGGTATAAAATCGGCATACTCATAATTCTGTATAGAACATGTTATATCATAACTAGGTATAAAAACCATCATTTCATATTTATATATAATACCATAAACCATCAGGTTAATTATGCAATAACCATAAACATTCTCATGCCACACGATTTTAGTGATATATCATAATATAATAAACTACCCGGGGAAAATATATTTGCTAAAAATAAAGTTATAATCATCCCTAGGGTTTAATTTAACTCAATACATATGTTTTTCAAGAAAAGGAGATGATCACCCCACTCACTTTAGTTTTCCCAAAATACGTTTCCCTAAAGCATTGAGAGAGTTTATTATTAGGGTGAACCTAGTGTACATACAACTAATGGTCTCATTAGGGTTCATCCTAAATGCTTCATACTCACTAGTGAGCATATCATTTCTACTATCTCTAACATCAACCGTTCCTTCATAGGTTACTTCAAGTTTATCCCAGATTTGTTTAGCCGATTTACATGTCATGACCCTATTGAATTCATTTACATCAAGAGCACAATATAGTGCATTCATTGTCCTAGAGTTTATTTGCAACATCTTAAGGTCATTATCAGTTATCTCTTTTTCTTCCTTAGGTATGTCTTTGTTGTCTATGTTTCTAGTAGGATGAGGTCACCATGTGTGACTACTTTCTATACTTTCCAATTCATAGTTTGTAAGTATATCCACATTCGTTGTTTCCAAAAGATGTATTTTACACCGCAGAAAATAGGTGGTCAATATGAAGATTGACCTTCAGCAAAGGAAGAAACACCTAGGGTGTGCCATATAGATCTTTATGTAGCTTCTAATTTAATATTTACTACAACCCCACTATGATACCAATTGAAAAGTAAGGTGTATTCCCTAGAGGGGGGTGAATTGAGTTTTTAAAATTTTCTTTGAAAATTCTTTGTTTTACGAGTTCCTTTAGTTAAGTGTTAACCCAACAAATTAATATTCAGCAATCGCACAATTACACTGATATTGATTTGCAACCTCACAAGTCCAACTAACAATCCTTTTGAATATGTTAATCCAATCAACAAGGTAAGTGTCACACCCTGAACCCGCCAGGTGGGACCGAGGTGTGATGAGACCATTCACTGTATCTGATACCATTCATGTAGCGAAATAATAATTAAACAACCTCAATAAAATACCAGAGTAATATCTATACATCCCCAAAGAGTATATCCATCTATTTATACACTTCATATTACATAACCGACATTTAAAAACATAAACTATACATACATCAGTTCTTGCAACCACTCACAAGATACCAAAATTCTAAACCCTGCCCCCGAAGCTTTCTAAGCTCGATCACCTGAAGGAGGTGAAGGATAATAATTCGCTGGGGTGAGACACCCAGTGTGTGGCAGAAGAGTTTTAATATGTATATATATACACATACAAAATAAACTCATTAATTAATCAACAACTAGAAAGGTGCATACAAACCGTAGTCACACAAACAAAACCAATATTTACAGTGAAAGTTTTCAATGATTGGGAAGATTACGTGCCCATACATGTACCTTCCCTCTACTCTGATACTGTTTGTAACCGTACCCTTTGGTTCGGGTGTGGCTACAACTGATACCGATTAGGGCGCTCACATTTCACAATTAGCCCCAGGCGGAGAGATTTACTTTGCCATAAATATTCTCAAAACAGTATTCACATATATTCACATTAATCATCACACATAGTCTACAAATATATACACCACAGTTCATCCACACAGGAAAACAATACATTTCATTGATCTCAATACATGGCCCACATAAGACTATTGCGTACTACATTGTACGTGGCCCACATAGGACTACTATGTACTATCTCGATATTTGGCCCATATAGGATTACTGTGTACTACCCAATACGTGGCCCACATAGGACTACTGCGTATGACATAGTATGGGGCCCATATAGGACTACTGCACACTATCTCGATACGTGGCCCACATAAGACTACTGCGTATGACACAGTGCATGGCCCATACAGGGCAGCTACATATGTCACAGTACATGGCTTACATAGGACAACTATCTACTTCACTATACGTGGCCCACGTAGGGCAGCTACGTATTTCACTACACGTTTACACTCACAACAGACAATAATTCTGACTTGCAGCAATTCCACTTATCTTTCTCATTTTCCTGTTTAAGTTGTCAAAGATTGGGCTATTCAACAACCGAACAGTATTCACCACCAAACAATGTTCACAGCCAAGCAGTATTCACAAGCAGAAAACACTCACATCCAAACAGCACTAACAAGCAAACGATATACACAACCATACAGTATTTACAACCAAATAATTAAGAAGGATTATTTTCCTGCCACATGGTTTTTCCCAGATACAACTTATGATCAAAACCAATCATTTTTAAATGCTTAATCCGTTTAGAAAAAAACATACTATATATAAACAACTCATTTACTTGAAAATAACCGGTTCAAGTTTAATAAAAAGGCTAATAGAATTTATTTCCCCTTACCTGATCCTCGAAATTCTACTCAAATCGAACAAAAAATGGAACCATGTATTCCAAAAATCCCAACTTAATCAGTTCAACCCTAGAATATTTATCATTTAACATCTCCTAGGCCCACACACTCCCAATAATTAATTTAATATTAAAAATATCCTACTTACCTTAAATTTGGAGTGGTGCCCAAGAACTCCAAATCAAGTTTTTGCTTCGGCTAACTTGAAGAGAATCGCCCAAGGAACCTCGTGGTGGTTCATGATTGTCGAATCGGGCTAAATCCAAGCTAGAATCGAAGAGAGAAGGTAGGAGAACCAAGGCCCTAGAGAAAGAGTGAGAGAGGAGAGAGAATTCGTGGAAGAAAATGATCCAATGCCTATTTATAAGTAGCCCATCTTCGATGAATTTAAAAGGTTCGTTGACAAATCCAAGAAGGGCATTCGTCGACGAGAACATCAAGTTCATCGACAAAGCATTTAAAAACCTAAATTTTCCCTACTCTTAGTAATTACTTGTCAACAAGACATGTGTACTCGTCGACAAGACCCAGAAGGACGTTTGTCGACAAAGAAAATGAGTTCATCGACGAGTCTCTACTATTGCCCCTTTTTAAATTTCTCTTCTCTTTATTTATTTCCCATTTTCCTTTTATTTATTTATTTTTTTATCTTCTGGGTTCGAGTTATTACATTCTCCCCCCTTACAAAATTTCATCCTTGAAATTCGTTAATCAATATATATTCTATCATGCATTCCAAAAATTTAAATATTCTAGCATGTGAACCATTACATCACACAGAATTAAATAAAACTTATTATTTATCTCAAACATAAACATGTTACCTGCGCCTCTAGCAGTGTTTGTCCCAGCTGGGGCAAGTGTGTAGACACACGCTGGTCCGCCAAGTGGCACCGGATTATTTCCCCGATTCTGATCTGGAGTGGGTGTGTTACTCGGTAGTCCCTGGTTTTGACCTAGTGGCTTATGACAATCTCAAGCTATGTGGTTGTACTTGCCACACTAGTAGCACATAGGACCCCTACCTCAACATTCTCCCCAATGCCTTCTATTACACCTCGAACAATAAGAGGGGGTTGAGTTACCCCGATAGCTTTGATCACTCCTAACTGGCCTCTGACCCCCAATTTCTCTTTCTCCCCTCCATCGATCCTATCTGAAATTAGCATGGGAACTGGGAGACATGGGTCTCTTCCTCTGCTCTGACATCCCTACACCTCCCTGCAGGCTCAACTTTGCAACGGTGGCTTTATCCACCAATTCTAAAAAGTTATGTATCAGTAAGCATGCCACATGCTCGAGGATTTTTTATTTCAAGCCCCTCTCAAACCACCTTGCCTTTTGATATTCATCTAGGATGATGAAAGGAGTGAAGCGAGAAAGTTCCATGAACCTAGCAGCGTACTGCTGCACAGTGAGTTGCCCCTGAGTCAAATTGAAGAGTTCCTCTGCCTTCACATTCTTGGTGGTGGCGGGAAAATACCGACCATAGAAGACCTCCTTGAAACGTTTCCATGTCATAACAATAGGTACCTGCTGCTCTTCTAACAACTTCATTGCCAGCCACCACCACTCGGCCTCTTCTATCAGTTTGAAAGTGGCGAAGAGAACCTTCTGTTTCTTAGTGCAATCCAGCACTGGCAGTATCTTCTCCATCTTGTGCACTCAATTCTCAGCTATGATTGGGTCGGAACCTTCCACAAAATAATATGGTTTCAGGCTAGTCAATTGATCGATCGAACAACCCTGGTTCACAGGTGGGCAACTCAATCCCTCGGGGTTCCACCTCATCTCTTCCCTAACCTGTCGAGCTATACCTCGCAACAGTCGTAAGGTTTCAATATCATCTCCGCTGGAAGCCCCCAATTCGTTCTCCCCTCTAGCATCCACGCCTTTACCTCTGGGATCCATCTTGAAGATAGGACAGAGGCAAGTTTAAAATCTCCACATCTTAACATAACTGACACAATTATAAAACAAGAAACTAGATTAATATTCAAAACCTCAATTAAACATCCAACACTCAATTAACCACAATCATCTTAACCTTCAAGTTCTAATTCAAAGTTTCAGTCTCTCTTCTTGGAAACATCACCATCGATGGATTTACCGTGGTTTTCTGAAACCGTTGACTAAATCAGAAAATCACAGAAGTCTGTTAAGAGATTTCTGCCTCCAGGCTACAAAACAAAATTCAAATTCCTATCAATACCTTAATCTACCCGTTTTTACTCTTATCCTAACTTGAACCTATACTTTGGTATTAATCTTCCTAAAGTTTGTAGAATCTATAACCTAAAGCTCTGATACCACTTCGTCACGCCCCGAACCTGCTAGGTGGGGCCTGGGGTGTGATGAGACCATTCACCGTCTTTGATACCATTCACGCAACGAAATAATAATTAAACAACCTTAATAAAATACCAGAGTAATATCTATACATCCCCAAAGAGTGTATCCATCTATCCATACACTTCATATTACATAATCGGCATTTAAAAACATAAACTATACATACATCAGTTCTTGCAACCACTCACAAGTTACAAAAATTCTAAACCCTGCCCCCGGACCTTTCTAAGCTTGATCACCTAAAGGACTTGAAAAGATAATAATTCACCGGGGTGAGACACCTCTCAGTAAGGAAGAAATAAATTATAGCAGTGTGTGGCAGAAGAGTTTTAATATATATATATATACATAATAAACTCATTAATTAATCAACAACTAGAAAGGAGCATACAAATTGTAGTCACACAAACAAAACCAATATTTATAGAGAAAGTTCCAGAGGATTGGGAAGATTACACGCCCATACATGTACCTTTCCTCTACTCTGATACTGTTTGTAACCGTACCCTTTGATTCGGGTGTGACTACAACTGATACTGATCAGGGCACTCACCTTTCACAGTAAGCCCCCAGGTAGAGAGATTTACTTTGCCATAAATATTCTTAAACCAATATTCACACATATTCACATCAATCATCACACAGTCTACAAACATACACACCACAGTTCATTAACACGGGAAAACAATGCATTCCATTGATCTCAATACGTAACCCACAGAGGACTACTGCGTACTACATAGTACGTGGCCCATATAGGACTACTGCATACTATCTCAATACATGACCCACATAGGACTACTGCGTACTACTCAATACGTGGCCCACATAGGACTACTGCGTATGACACAGTATGTGGCCCACATAAGACTACTGCGTACTATCTCGGTACGTAGCCCACATAGGACTACTGCGTACTACCCAATACGTGGCCCACATAGAACTACTGCATATGACACAGTACATGGCCCACATAGGGTAGCTACGTATGTCACAGTACGTGGCCCACATAAGACAACTGCGTACTTCACTATACGTGGCCCACGTAGGGCAACTATGTATTTCACTGCACATTTACACTCACAGCATACAATATTCACCCAAACAGGCAGTATTCACAACCGAACATTATTCACCACCAAACAGTGTTCATAGCCAAACAGTATTCACAACCAGATAGCACTCATATCCATACAACACTAACAAGTAGACAGTATTCACAACCGTACAGTATTTACAACCAAATAATTAAGAAGGATTATTTTCCTACCACATGGTTTTTCCCAAATATAACTTATGATCAAAACCAATCATTTTTAAATGTCTAATCCATTTAGACAAATCATAATATATATATAAACAACTCATTTACTTGAAAATAACTAGTTCAAATTTAATAAAAATCTATTCTAATTTATTTCTCCTTACTTGATCATCGAAATTCTGCCCATATCGAATAGAAAACGGAACCATGTATTCCAAAAATCTTAACTTAATCAATTCAACACTAGAATATTTATCATTTAACATCTCCTAGGCCCACACACTTCCAATAATTAATTTAATATTAAAAATATCTTACTTACACTAAATTTGGAGTGGTGCCCAAAAACTCCAAATCAAGTTTCTACTCTGACTAACTTGAAGAGAATCGCACCCACAAACCTCGTGGTGGTTCCTGATCTTCGAATCAGGCTAATTCCAAGCCAGAATCGAAGAGAGAAGGTACGAGAACCAAAGCCCTAGAAAGAGAGCGAGAAAGGAGAGAGAATTCGCAGAAGAAAATGATCTAGGGCCTATTTATAAGCTGCTCTTTGTCGACGGATTTAAAAGGTTCGTCAACGAATCCAAAAAGGACATTTATCAACAAGAACATTGGGTTCGTCGGCGAAGCATTTAAAAACCTGAATTTTTCCTACTCTCGGTAATTACTCGTCAACGAGACATGTGTACTCGTCGACGACACCTAAAAGGACATTCGTCGATGAAGAAAATGTGTAAGGACCCGAACTCGAGTGGGTTCCTACATATAAATTTTTCAGCGGACACATATAAATCTAAATTATTTTTATTACCTATGCACTAATTAGCTTTATTACAAATATATGTCTCAACTATTAAAATGAAAATTTCTAAAATTATAACATATTATAAATTGTTTTATACTAAATTTTTATTCTACTCTGCTCTTTCTACTCCCGCTTATGCACTTGTTACACCAGATTTCTGGTATTCTCTTCAAAATTATCTAAAATGTAAAATAACGATTGGGGTGAGATGACGCTCAGTAAGTAAATAAGATTATTATTACTGTGTGGCCAAAATGAGCTTTTATAATTTTGTAAAATAATATTTAATACTATAACTTCAGACTGCTTTTAAAATAAATGTAAATTTAAAAATTTTTGTATAAAACTTTTACCATCAATTATAACAGTAAAATTTTATAACCATATATTGTTATTGTTAAATTAAATTTTTAGCTTTAAAACTGTAACTATAATATTTAATTATATACATATATATACTTTTCCTTATACATTTCCTTTAGATTATCATTTAGGCACAAAAATTGCCCTGTTCATATAAACATATACTTTTCCTTTAAATCTTCAATAACTCTATATACGTAATTAAATATGTATATGCATATATTGTAAAAATCAGCCTTAGGCCTGTTAGCCGTAAGTTATGTTAACCCACATGATTGGGTTGTGCTTTCCGAAAATTGGATTTAGTTAGTTGATTGATCAAACTAAATCAACGTACATTATCATTAAGTGAGATTTTTCCTACTAAACCCTAATCCGACCCAGGACTGCACTTAAGAGAAATCCACTACCATATAAAATCACTCTGCAAATAGCGTGGGAGCACTCTGATCTATTTAAACTTTAAGTTATGGTACCGAACATTCGTAATTTTCTATATCGTCTGTGTCATAAGGGGTTTTGAAAATATCTTATTGTAAAATTTATAAAATTATAATAATATCATGAAAATCTCATTTTTATTCATATTTTCGTGAAATACACAACGTAAAAATCAACTCATGTCATTTTTACTTATATTTTCGCGAAATTTGCAACGTAAAAATAAGCTCATGCTCCACAATTTTCGTATTAAAAATATTTTCTTAAATAAAAATTAATACTGTAAAATAACCGAAGGGTTTAGAACATTTCTTGACTCAAAAATAAATGTAAATATATTAAAGATAAAACTAGTATAATTAAACATGCGTAAAAATAAATTTGGGAGAATTTTATAAAAATAACTAGCATAATCAAAATTTTCTTACAAATAAACTTGGGTATAAATAAAAATCTAACATAAACAAATTTACTAACTAATAAATTTGGGTATAAATTTTAATAAAGATGAAACATAATCAAAATTTACTTACAAATAAATTCGGGTAAAAATTTTAAATAAAAATATAACATAATTAAATTTATTTACCTCTTACTTAACCTTGTACTACAATCACAACAAATATATTTAAAAAATGAGATCGGAAAGAGTGGGTGAGTGAGAATTTTAATTATAATAAAAATTCTCCCTCCACCACTAATTCTTTCACTCACTAGTCATTTTCTTTCTTTGAAAATTTTTTTGTGAAAAATAAATGTTGAGAGCTTCTTATTTATAAGAAAATTTTAGGGAAGAAAATTAAATTTGTAAAAGTATGGGGAGAGTAGTGAAATTATAATTTTTTTAAAATTATAGAATGAACATGGATGAGTTAGGCATGGGCTAGGTATGAGATGGGGATGAGGATCATGTAGGAGAAATGAGAGTGCTTGCCGACACTCCCATTTGATTAATTTTTAATTTAATTAATTAATTAATTTTTTATTTGTTTATTTATTTTTTTGAAATCATTATTATTATCATTGTTATTATTTTTAAGTTATGTTTTAGTATTTTTTTATGAAAAAAAATTAAGTTCGAATTTTGAAAACTCATGTGGGCCCCATATGGTCATATGGACCCCACACAATTTCGAGACCCAAGCGGGTCCTACGTAACTCCAATAGTTCTCACACAATTTTATGGATCCTACACAGTTTTGGGACTCATGTGAACTTCACACAATTTTGAGACTCATGTGGGTCCTACTCGGTCTTGTGGGCCCCATATAGGATACCTATATTATTATTATTATTATTATTATTATTATTATTATTATTATTATGCACTTATTTGTGTGTACAATCAGTATCTACTCCATTTATCATGTGAAATTTCATTTTGACCAAACCGACTTCTATAGAGCAACTAAACCGCATTGGTCTCTGAGCACTCGCTAAGATAAGGTCTTTCTTAGGCATCAAACATAGAATCAATGATCCTACAGAAAAGCACAACTATATTGATATTAACTTAATGACCATTTTTATTATTTTATTATTATTTTTCTTTAATCGTATATATATTTTTGGATCATTACATTCTCCATTCCTTATAAAAATTCAGTCGTCGAAATTTGCTAATTTAAAATGAGTACTGCATAATTGGTTGCGCTATTTGAAAGATTAAATTGATGAATGATTTGACTAAGTCTTAGAATAGATTGAGGGTTAATTTGGCGAAATATTTTATTTTGAGAACTGAAGTATGAATCATCGGTCTAATAGGGGTTGAAATGGAAAAGAAATTCAAAAGATGTGGAAAAGGATAATTATATATATATATATATATATATTATACATATCCTATAAATTAAAAATATATATATATAAAACAAAATGAAATGAAATCTGGCCTTTAGAGCCTTAGCCCAATGTCAACATCTATCGAAGTGCTAGCAGTGTCACTACTAACTACTTGGGTTCTTTCTTGGTGGAGTTGACCTTTTGTAATGTCGTTGGCTTGGGTCGAAAAAAGGGAGAGAACGTTCTTTTGTTCGGAAAGGGAGGAAAAGCTACCCTCTTCCCCTTGTGGCCTTTGGTGGGGATGCTCATAACGAGCCATCGGTGGCCCATACATGAGTCTCAACGCATTTTGGATCTCTTGGTAATGATGGAGTAGGCTAGCATTATCACAAACCTTTAGTGTGGTGACTGCGATGCTACCATTATAAGGGGTATGGCTCATTGGTGTGATGTTAGTTGTATGTTTCATAAATAGAATACTGTCGATAGGGATGAGGGTACAAGCGATTGAGAAAATGGTAGAGGCACTGCTCGGGGTGGTAGTGGCAGAGGAGGTAAGAGGGATAATTGATAGGACAGTAGTTGAAATAGTGACTTCTTCAACTGATCTCCGCTTACGCCTATGATTCTCAAACCAAAAGCGTACATTTTTCAGCTCGATTGGACCATACCATCAGAATTGTGCTGCAAGCAAGATAGCCCACTCCACAGAAGGGAGTTCCCCTTGACTGCTGTGGAAGGCCTCCTCTAAAATCTCCAACTATGTCTTACTGGGTTTCCATCTTTGGATTGGTGATCTAGTGCTGCTCTCAGTAACTTGGGGAGTTGGGTGATTTGACAACATTTTCAGTTAAATGAAACGAATAAATGAGACAACTAAGAGAAAAGTTGGGAAGAGCTAATCTCTGCAAACCGAAATGTGGTTGTTCAAGATGGTAGAAAGTTGTGATGCTTAGAGTTCGAGGAGGACAGACCCTTTTATAGGAAAATGACTGCGTGTTGTGGAAATCGAGAGAGAGCAACGTGTGCCGCGAGAATTGAGAGAGAGCGACGCATACTACGGATATCAAGCGCGCGATGTGTTTTGCCAAAATCGAGGGAGAGCAAAGTGTGTCGCAAGATTCGAGGGAGGGCAATGCGTTTTGCAAAAATTGAGGGAGAACGATGTGTATTGCAAAAATCGAGAGAGAGTGATGCGTGCCTCGAGTGACGCATTTTGCAAAAATCGAGAGAGAGCGATATATGTCGCAAAAATCGAGAAAGAGTGATGCATGCTGCGAAAATCGAACGAGCAACGCATATTGCAAAATTGGTAGACTCAAGGTTTTGTTTATGTTTCTACATTTTTATTAATATTTTAATTATAATTAATCACATCCTTAAGTCACCACTTGGGTGGGTGGCCTAGTAGTAAGGAACCGGTCGTACATCTATGTGATCGCGGGTTCAAATCCCCACTATGCCCAAGTGGTCTCATGCCCTGACTTTGCTTTGGGGGTAAGTGAGTTATAATCGATGATTTCCACCCATGAGATTATTTTTTATTTTTTATTTTTTTTACTGCAAGAGTACCCCTATATATATACATATATATATATATATTTATATTCCAATACTATTATTATCATTATTATTATTATTATTATTATTATTATTATTATTATAGATCAAATATATGTTTGATATGTTTGACCGATCGATGATTTAACATTGGTTAGTTATTTGAAGAAGATTAGTTAATTTTTATATTGCTTTCATTAATGGAATTTTTTTTACTATATAAAGTTTTTTTATATAATATAGTAAAATTTAAGTTGTATTAACTTTTATAAATTTATACAAAATAAAAATTAAAGATTCCGTCAAAATTTGTACTCCTAAATCAAACTTGGATACTTGATGGGAATTGAATATATAATGAATATATATATCATATTTAACTTGCACATGCTAAGGGAATTTTTTTTTTTTTGAATTTAAATATAATATAGTAACATTTAAATTGTATTTAATTCCTTATAAACTAATACAAAATTAAAATTAAAGATTTCATCAAAAATATATATTCTTAAATTAAGTTTGAATGTTTTGATGAGAACTGAATATGCAATGCAAAAATATATATTCATATCCAACTTGCACATGTAAATGAATTTTAGGTAAGTTCAGATTTCAGAATAAACCGTTTGCTCATATCTATTTGTATATGTAGCACTTCCAAACCCAGTAGGGTTTAATGTGTTATTTCTTATATTTTTAGTGAAAATAATAATAGTGAAAATAAATAAATCTCGGATATTATTATATTATTATATTTATATATATGAAAATTTTAAATTATTAATGCATCTAATCTAACAATTAATTATGAGTCATCAATATGTGTACATATTTCTACAAACATAAATAACATATTTAAATTAATTAACATGTTTTCAATAATACTACCATTTTTTTTAGAAAATATAGGATTGTTACCTGTTCTTGGGAGCCTTCACGTTGATCTCATTTCCTCCAATGTCACTATCTTTAGGATTCATTCTTAAATAATGATCAAATGTTATTTTAAAATCATAAATCTATTATTAACGTATAATAATATAACAAATTAAAAGAAATATTTTAAACTACTCAATCCTACTCAAATCATGTTATGCCTAAACTTTGGTAAAATTTATATGTTAGAGTACGTAGAACCTATATCCTATTCTCTGATACCAGTTGTAAGGACCCAAATCCGAGTGGGTTCTTACATATAATTTTTTCAGCGGACGCACATAAATCTAAATTATTTTTATTATCAGTGTAATAATTAGCTTTATTACAAATATATGTCTCAACTATTAAAATGAAAATTTCTAAAATTCTAAAATACACAAACATATTCTAAATTGTATTATGCTAAATTTTTATTCTACTCTTCTCTTTCTACTCCTGTTCATGCACTTGCTACGTCATATTTCTGTTATTTTATTCAAAATTATCTGAAATGTAAAATAACGATTGGGGTAAGGCGACACTCAATAAGTAAATAAAATTATTACTAGTGTGTGACCAAAATGAGTTTTTATAATTTTGTAAAATAATATTTAAAAATATAACTTCAAAGCTGCTTTTAAAATAAATGTAAATTTAAAAATTTTTGCATAAAACTTCTACCATCAACTATAACAGTAAAATTTTATAATCATATATTGTTATTGTTAAATTAAATTTTTAGCTTTAAAACTGTAATTATAATATTTAATTATATACATATATATACTTTTCCTTATACGTTTCCTTTAGATCATCATTTAGGCACAAAAATTGCCCTGTTCATATAAACATATACTTTTCCTTTAAATCTTTAATAACTCTATACACGTAATTAAATATGTATATGCATATATTGTAAAAATCAGTCTTAGGTCTGTTAGCCGTAAGTCATGTTAACCCACATGATTGGGTTGTGCGGTCCCAAAATTGGACTTAGTTGGCTGGTCAGTGAAAATAAATCAATGTACATCATCATTAAGTGAGATTTTTCCTATTAAATTCTGGTCCGACCCAGGTGTGCACTCAGAATAAATCCACTACCAAATAAAACCACTCGACAAATAATGTGGGTGCACTCTGATCTATTTAAACTTTAAGTTACGGTACTGAACATTCGTAATTTTTTGTATCATTTGTGTCATAAGGGGTTTTGAAAGCATCTTATTATAGAATTTATAAAATTACAATAATATCATGTAAATATCATTTTTACTTATATTTTCGAGAAATACGCAACGTAAAAATCAACTCATGTTATTTTTACTCATATTTTTGCAAAATTTGCAACGTAAAAATAAGCTCATGCCACACAATTTTCGTGTTAAAAATATTTTCTTAAATAAAAATTAATGCTGTAAAATACTCGAGAGGTTTAGAACATTTCTTGAATAAAAAATAAGCACAAGTATATTAAAGATAAAACTGGTATAATTAAGCATGCATAAAAATAAATTTGAGATAATTTTATGAAAATAACTAGCATAATCAAAATTTTCTTACAAATAAACTTAGGTATAAATAAAAATCTAATATAAACAAAATTACTTACCAATAAACTCGAGTATAAATTTTAATAAAAATTTAACATAATCAAAATTTTCTTACAAATAAACTTGAGTAAAAATTTTAAATAAAAATTTAACATAATCGAATTTACTTATCTCTTACTTAACCTTGTGCTACAATTACAACAAATATCTTTAAAAAATGAGATTAAAAATAGTGGGTGAGTGAGAATTTTAATTATAACAAAAATTTTCCCTCTACCACTAATTCTTTCACTCACTAATCCTTCTCTTCCTTTGGAAATTTTTTTGTGAAAAATGAATATTGAGAATTTCCTATTTATAGGAAAATTTTAAGAAAGAAAATTAAATTTGTAAAAGTGTGCAGAGAATGGTAAAATTATAATTTTTTAAAATTAAGGAATGAGCATGGATGAGTTAGGCATGGGCTAGGTATGGGATAGAGATAGAAATCATGTGAGAGAAATGGGAGTGCTTGCCGACACTCCCATTTGATTAATTTTTAATTAATTTACTTAATTAATTAATTTTATTTATTTTTTTTTGAAATCATTATTATTATCATTGTTATTATTTTTAAACTATGTTTTAATATTTTTTTTATAAAAAAGAATTAAATTCGAATTTCGAAAACTCATGTGGGTCTCACATGGTTTTATGGACCCCACAAAATTTCGAGACCCAAATAAGTTCTACGTAAATAGTTTTCACACGATTTTATGGACCCTATACAGCTTTGGGACTCATGTGGACCTCACACGGCTTCGGGACTCATATGGGCCTCACACGGTCTTATGGGCACCGCATAAGATACCTATTTTATTATTATTATTATTATTATTATTATTATTATATATTTCTACAAATTATGTCAATCAAAATATTATTTTATGTATACGTATTTATTTTCATGTACAAATAGTGTCTACCCTGTTTATCCAATGAAATTCCATTTTGACCAGGCCGACCTCCAAGGAGCGATTAAACCACATTGGTCTCTGAGCACTCGCTAAGATAAGGTCTTTCTTAGGCATCAAACATGAAATCAATGATCCTACAGAAAAACACTTTTGTATTGATATTAACTTATGACTATTTTTATTATTTTATTATTATTATACTTTAATCGTATATATATTTTTGGGTCATCACAAAACGAGTTCGTCGACGAGTCCCTGCTAATGCCCCTTTTTAAATTTCTCTTCTCTTTATTTATTTTCCCTTTTTCTTTTATTTATTTTTCTTTTATTTTCTGGATTCGGGTTATTACAGTAAACTTGATTTTACAATATGAAACAAAATAGAAATTTCAACAAGCTTCCAAAATTCAAATTTTGATATCAAGTAAGTTACTTGAATTTAATCAATAATTTAATGAACTTTGATATTTATCAATCAACGTATTCCTTTAAGGTTTCCGCAAACTTTGATATTTATCAATCAATGTACTCCCTTTAAGGCTTCTGTAAGTCCTAATAACAAATTAATTTCTAACAATTAAGTAAGCATCCACACAATTTATATATGCGGAAAATTAAAGAAATTTAGGGAAGAGAAAGACACCAAGATTTTACGAGGTTCGGCTATACCTGCCTATGTCCTCGCCTTAGGTAAACCACCCAAGGATTTCATTATACCACTCCCTTAACCGGTCGGAGCAAACCTTTTACACACTCCCTCAACTAGGATGGAACCCTACTCTCCAAGCGATACCCCACGCTCAGTTAGCCAACGATTCAATCAACCTTAAATCGTCAAAAACAACAAGAGAAAATTTTGTGTACAATGACACTCTCAAAAGAACTGATTAGTACAATTTGAATATCACAATATACTTCAATCAAATATCAGTGTAGAAAGATGAAGTTCAAGTGTATATCACCAGTTATTTCTTAGATTGAAATTTTCAAGTAAAGGACAAGAACAGTGAGCTTTTAAATAAGCAAGTACTCAGCTCTAATTTTCAGAAAATATTTAGCAAGAATGCTTTGATTGAGAAAGAAATTGATTAATGGCTGATTTTGATCTTTGTTGTTGTGTTTGATTCTTAGGTTTAACATGTATTTATAAAAATAAAAAGTAGTATTTCATATTTCCCAAGTTTCTTTGAGTATTCCCCAAGTTTTAACAAAGTTTGGGGGCCAAGTAAACACTTTTAAAAACCTTCCCACGTTGTTTTAAACTTAAATTTAAATTTACGAAGGTCAGTCGCCTGAACCCAAAGGTCAGTCGCCCGTGCCTTTTAAATCAGCGTATTTTTGAAAACAGTACGAGGTCAGTCACTTGGGTATGATGGGTCAGTTGCCTAACTTGGTTCTGTCTGTTTGTCAGTCGAGTGATCAAATATGAGCAGTCGCCTGATTTACTGTCAGCTTCAACCACCCTTCAGTATTTCGATCATAACTTTTTTTATATAACTCCAAATTAGATGTTCTTGGTATAAAAAAATCTAAAAGAAAATCCCACAACTTTTATGTTGAACACTCTTTAAGATAATAAACCATTGATAGAGAAAATTGCACATCAACGCAAATATATAAAAAAGAAGGGAATTTGGAGAATTCTATTTTGGTACTTTTTATTCCAAAAATAAATTTAACTTTTTTGAAATAACTTTTGACCTTATAAAAATATTTTCCAAGTATTTTAAAAGGTATCTAGGCCCAAGTAATTAACCTAAGAGTTTCATGCATGCATATTGAAATCGTTTGAAGTACTTATATGAGACTTCTTAAAAGACTATAACTTTCTAAACATTAAATCTTCATGTATTTGCTTTGCTCTCAGTATCTTCATGTATTTACTTTACTTTCAATATCTTCATGTATTTGCTTTGACTTCCTTCATAGCTCATGGACTTAAGTACATACTTCATCAAGTTCTTCTAACTTTAAGTATAAGCTTTCAATAGACTTTTCAAACACTTGACCTTGGTCTTTTATCAACACTCTTGAATCTTGAAACTTCACTTAACCAAATATGTTAAGTTTCTTTGTTTTGTTATTATCAAAACAAGATTCTAAACCTTATGAGGCCAACACTAACTGATCTCCTCATGACTTTGCTCAAGTCCCCTCATGTGTTATAAGAATGCAGGGATAGTACCTTATTCTACTCAATGTTGGAACTCTAGAATTCTAATCAAACTTTGTTATATTTCTGACTCTGTCACTCTAACGCATTGATTTTGCAGGCAACTGGAATGTGAGTAGGGACCCATGGACAATGCTTATATATGCATGGCTATGCATAAAATGCATAAATACTTATGTAATGCATCCAAAACAACCACTCTGTCAAAATGTTTAGAAAACCCCCTTCACTTCACTTTTTTTTTTTAAATCATTCAAAAAAAAAAATCACACTTTTATTTTTTCTTTTTTTCCAACCAATTTTATTACAACAAACACATATCTCTAATTAAATGCCCAAACCAACCTAGCTCTTGATGCACATGTCGTATAATCTTTGCAGTTTCAGAATCAAATTGTCCTCCTCGACTTACAAGTACATTTCTTTCATCTGCTAACAGCTAAGAATGATCTCATACACTTCATCTATTGAGTGTTTCATTCAATTCCTGACAGACCTTTCCTTAACTAAGAGAAGTCTTTCTTGTAGCCCTATATTTTCTTGTAACCATACTGTTTTCCATTCCTGTCTAAAATTGAGGCGAGACTTGGCAACCAAAGGTGTTTTGAATATTTATGGACAAAAATGTTGCAAATTTATTGATTTGTTCATCTTGAAATTTTTTTAAAAAAATGTGCAGTTGTACAACTATTTCTAAAATTTTAATTTTGTAATTTACTCACCATTGAATTTTTTTATTTTAATATGACTTATTAAAAAGGAATGACTTGGAATAATATATGAACAAATACTTATCAAAAAATTAGCTCGAATTTATTTTATTGATAACTAGTTGCAGCATGCACATCAAGCTTGCTTGTAATTTTTGGTAGTAAGGGCAAAAGCTTTTGATGGTAATTTGCAGGGTGTATTTAAATAGAATTGGCTGGACAAAAAATAGTTAATTTGAACGAAATCTGATCTACTTAAATTGATTTATAATTAACTACATTAAATTAGTTGAATATAGTTTAAAATTTTTTTATCTATCCATAAATGGTTCAATTGCCAATTATCAGGTTTTCTTAGACCAATATTTACCAACCAATGAACAGTAAATGTCCAAATCCATAAATAATTTCATATATTCATTAGCCCAACCAAACTCAAATTCAAATGCACAATTGGTGATCAAAACAAAAGTATTGAATTCATGATCTAAATTTTTTTTAAATTATAATTTTATGATTAGTTATTAAATGTTTTACAATTTTTCATAGTTACTAGGTAATATAATTTCTACTTTATGATTGGTTATTAAATATTTTTTAATTTACCAAATTATAATTTTAAAAGTAACTTCAAATTATCATGTTACAAAATAAGTTCTTCATTGAATAGTTGAAAAAAGAAAGTATATTTGTGACGGGAATGATGAAAGTTATCTCTCATATGTCATAAATTATCCAATTATAAATCCACCACTCAATTAAATTGGATCCTCACCCTCATAATCCATCACAGATCATACAACTCAAACTGCTTCATAAAGTCTATATTATATGTATTTGATATTCCTTAATAGTTGGAGATTAGAAAGAAAAAAGTGTTATAGCCTGCTCGACTGTTTTTCAGGATTCATTTAATTCATAAAATACTTATTTTTAAGAATAAAATAAAATATAATAAATTTATATAAGAATTTAATACTAAATTAGGACGAAGTTCTTCTCATGAAAAAATAATAATTATCAAGTTACTTCAACGATCTTATATTGAAATTCGAAAATAATCATTTCAAGTCTACTCGCTATGGGCTTGAAAAAAAAAAATTTATACTACCATTTGTTTCATGAAAATAATCTTTTTTTTTTTTTTTTGTAGACTTAGAATTTTCTATTAGAGCCAAGGATTGAAATTCAGGATAGAAATTCTGCAAACCAAACATAAAAACCCAGAAAATAACTTTAGCACAATTCGCCATCATGCAAATAATAATAATAATAAATGTATAAATGGGAGCAACACTTCCAAAATGCATGACATTTCAAAAGACCCTTGTAAAGAGTTATTTTCCCATTTCATTTCACTTTCATTTTACATTAGACACCATTCAGGTCAATGCAATCCAAACAGGTGCATTTGACAAGCCACAACTTTTTCTTTCAAGCAGACCATTTCGACCAACACATCCATGTCACCCTACTCACATGCACTGGCAGCGAAACGTACACAAATGGCTTCCAAACTCTGAGATCACATCCACAAGGCCTCCGTAACCTGCGACTGCTGTAACCTGAACAAAAGCATAGGATTCGATATAGAAGTTATTCCTCTAAACATTAGTCAAAACAAGCCCCACCAAATAGCAACGTTCAATCACTAAAATTTAAGATTGGAACACAAGACGAATAGCGATTGATGCAAAATTCAATGTTTGGAAACACAAAAGTTCATCCACGCTAGTTCTCCCTCTCTCTCTGCTTTTTTCATTACCCCCCCCCCCCCACCTTTTTTTACTTTTGGATACGCTGGATTTCCTGAGCTTACGCGTCAAACTAATCTCACGCCTACGCCAGCTGTGCCCACAGCCAACACGTAGGAGGTAAATCCAAATGTGCGGTGCAAGCAGCAGGTTTCGAACTCGAGATAACCGTTGCAAGCAGCCTTCTGGGATAAGTTCTTACCACTCTCCACCCATTTTCTTGGTGGAGTGGGGAGGAGAGGGGAGGGGACTCCGGATGACATTCCAGCATAATCGGAGTGATTGTTCTAATGCATACCTGATTCTAGCCTGGTACTTCCAAGACATACAACCATGGTTGGACGGGCTCGCCAAGCAAGAAGGGAGAAACTGCTAATTAGCAATTACAGAATTAAACATTTGGGTTTTGCTATTTCTGATCTTAACAGAACCTACTATTGACAATGAGGTTGTAAGGGGTGTCATTCAGTTGTTACAGAAAAAAGATAAAAAACAACGGAACAAGCTTGCATTCAGAACATGGCAGCCGCTAGCATCTCACCTAAGATGTATGATACATGTACATGCATGAATAGCTAGGGTTGGCAAGGGGCAATTCAGGATTTGAGCTGGCGAATTCAAATTATTTATTTGATAAGGATACTTGACAAAGAAAAGTTGGAATTTAGCACAATTCCTGGCCATATGTCCAGTCTGAAAATCAGTGGATTGAAGTTGCACTTGTTTCAGTCATGGGTTTAATACATATCAGCAGGAATATAAAGATTCAAGTACCAAATCCAAATCCTAGCATCCAGCCCTCTCTAAGATGATTAAATGACATTGAGTAAAAACAATATTGGAAATATGCCATCTTTTGAATCAGCCTACCAAGCCAGCAATGGCAGTATAGGTGACGACAAAAGGGAGAAAATTGTTGATATGCAAAAACAGATGAAATCAATGGCAATTTAATTGTAAGCAAAAGCTTCCCAAAACAGGAAAAAATTAATAATAAATAGGCAATCACAAAGTAAGAGAAAAGGAAAATTATTCAGGTACGTACACCCGATTGATGCAAGGAAACAGAAAATGCTGACTGAGGAGCACATTGTATTTGTGAGAGAACCATGCCATTTATGTCAAAACGACTGAGTAGAGGTTGCGCTCCCACTGCCAAAATCTGAAATGAAAAATGAAATTATATAATTGTGACTATTCTGCCAATATTAAAAATGCAAGAAATATGTTTTCAAAATGACAACTAGGATTAAAAGGTCAAAATTAGGCAAAGGTGCAAAGCAACTGGGGTGTGTGTTGAAACGCAGTCATGAACCAGAACAACTTTACACAACATTGTGCAATGCAGAGTCATTTTATGAGAGAAATTCCATTAATCGAGCAATTAGTTTAGAAAGTGCCATCCCACAAACACCATAGATTGGTTAATTGGTTTACTCTAAAATAACGAAGACCTTTAGGTACGTCTTAATTGCACAGATGTAACCAGTAGTTTAGAAATACAAGTACACTATTTTAACAAAAAAGCTATTGAAGTGAGGCAACAACAAGAAGTTCATATTCTCAGCTTTCATAAAATAAATTCAATAACAAAAGAAACCAGCAAAAAATATTTTCATGAGTAGGTAAAGAAATATAAAAAGAATTCACCTGATTGCCATGAAATAATACATCTTGTGTAGAAGCATTAGTGGAGATCCTTGTAACGCATTCACGAGCAGGAAGATTCCAGATTGTTAAACTCTGGCCACTGCCACAAGCCTATGAAAGCAAATATCAATCAATCAATCTCCACAGGGCAGATAACTATTGTGGGAGAATTATCATTGAAAACTTCAAAAAGGTTAACTGCATTTATTATGGCCTCCACTTAACCATGCTTCTGTTTAAGTTGACATCATATATCTTGGTCTTCCCTTAATGACAACCCTGATTATGACCATTGGTTACGTACCAGGTGCCACTTTGGCAGTAAAATTAATCTCACAATAAAAGAAGGCAATACATACATATATAAATAGAGGAATATTGTACAAACTGAAAAATGATGCAGTGCCATCTCATATGTGTGAGCATGTGTGTACCTAACACCTGCAAAGCTCTTGATACATATTCATTTCTATTATGTCAATCAATACTGTTAATGGTTATTTTAGTTATCTAGCATTATTAGTGTGTTAGTGTTATGTTAATGAGTGAAAGTTAGTGAGGGTAATATGCTCATTGGAATGTCCTTTGACATATATTACAAATAGAGGGAGAAACCAATCATTGTGTTAGGTCTTCCATTTTACCCAATTATTCAACATGTTATCAGAGCACGATCCAACCTAAACCCTAAGCTCAAACAAAAACCAAACCCTAAACCAAATTATAAACCTCAAAAGGATAATCCACACAATCAAAGACCAGAAGCAAAGTCCAGGAGCTGCCGGAAAATACTATAGTTGCCAGAAAAATCCTGGATGCTTCTGCCCTTTCAGAAACTCAAAGAAACACCTTATATTTTTGGAAAATAAAATGAGGGCCCTCAGAACCTGCCAATCTGCTGCCTTGTGAAATTTCACAGCCAAAGAGCTCCAACCGACAGCTGACTCCACGAGCCGGTACGTGAGAGAGTTTTGAGCAAGATTTCTGCTCCCATTTTTTTCCAAAATGTTCTAAATACCTCCATACATCATAATGTCAAGTTGTTCATCATGTATTTTGTTAAAAAAATTCAACTTTTTCGATTGTTTACTCGGAGCACTCTGTTAATGGTTGTTTGGTACTGTTAGAGCTGTGAGCTGGTTAATGGTGGGCAAGAAAAACTGCAGAACCAAACCAACCGAACCAAAATCAGTTAACCATTTTTCTGGTTCAGAATTTTAAATATTTTTTGTTATCGATTCTGCCCATTCAATAACCATAATTATCCAAACTGAATTGAACCGATATGCTATAAATATATACAAAAATATATATATTATATATCATTTTATATAACATTTTAATAATTTAAATTTAAAAAGTATTATTACACTAGGATTGACGCTTAATTTTAATGATGAACATTTTAAATTTACATGTTTAATATTATGAAAGAAAAAAATATTATTTGTAGTGACTTTAAAATTTTAAATACGGTTCGGTTTGGTTAACCATTGGATACTAATCTAAAAATCAGTTAACTGAAATGTTTTAAACAATTCAGTTTCGGTCTGCATTTTCTAGTGAACCAAAACTTTGGTTCAGTTAATGGCTCAAGGGGTATGGTTTGGTTAACCGAACCATGCCCACCTTTAGTGCTGGTTTCTTGGTACTATGTATGAGTTTTTTGGTGCTGTGGAAGCTTTATGCTGGTTTAATTGTGACTTATACATGGTGGGTCACCTTGTTCGTGGTTGCTCCAATTGTTGTAGTGCTGTGTGTTGGTTTCTTGGGGCTGTGTCTAAGTTTCTAGGTGCTGTAGCAGCCTTGTGCCGATTTATTGTGACTCATTCATGGTGGGTCACTTTGTTTGTGGTTGTATTGATTGTTCCAACAATCAATCTTGTTATCATTGGTCTAAGTTTGGGAGTTTCGAGATGGAGTTTGCAAATCCCAAAAGTATGGATCCCTCGTTAGTCACTTGTTTGAGTGAACCACATACTGTAACTATCTCAGAGGAGGAGTAATTGAGGTTTCTACAATACCAATTGTCTCAACAAGCATCTTATCACATTGTATCTTTTGCCTAGAAAGGTAGTCCTATACATTGCATGTCATCTAGTATCACTCCCACTAGTCCTTGAGTTATCAACTTTGCTACCACTAACCATATGACATGTGCAACCAACTTCCTTTCCGTCTTCTAGTATCCTAAAAACCTACCTCAACTTACACTTGCTAATGGGTCCACTACTACAGTTAAGAGGATAGAAATAGTAAATCCTACTCCCTTCATCTATCTTTCTTCTGTTTTGCACATTCTTAAATCCACTTTCAATCTCATGTCAATTAATAAGCTTACAATGTCACTAAATTGTTCTGTTGCCTTCTTTCTTGATTATGTGGTTATTCAGGATATAAAGACAAGGAAGATAATTGGCACATCACGTGAAGCTTATCGGCTTTACTACTTTGAGTACCTCTCTCCTCTCATTGCCTGCACAGTTGCTGCTAGACTACTTCAAATCAATTGTTACCTTGGTCATCCATAATTGAACAAGTTGAAAAAAGTTCCTACCCTGAGTTCTATGTCTAATCTTGAGTGTGAGTCTTGTCAATTGGGAAAACATCATGATGTTCCCTGTGCTTCCCAAGTCAAGTTGGTTAGTCCTTTCATGCTAGTCCATTCCAACGTTTCGAGCCCCAGTCGTGCCATGTCAAAGTTAGGGTTTTGGTTCTTTATTTCATTTTTTGATGACTACTTTAGGATGACTTGGCTGTTTTTAATGAAAGATCATTCTAAGTTGTTTAATATCTTTTGTGCCTTTTGTTCTCAAATAAAGACTTTGTTTGATGAACTAGTCAGGATACTTCATAGAATTAATGCTAAGGAGTACTTTAGTACCCAATTCACTACCTATATGACCAATTCTAAGAAAATCCCATCTCGAAGTCACTCATATCCTATTGTATCAAATGAATGTCCCCAAATTTTTTTGGAGTGATGTTGTGCTCACAACTTGCTCCCTCATTAATAAAATGCCATCCTCTCCACTTGCTGGTAAAATCCTATATTCAGTTATCTTCCCTTAGGCTCCTTTGTTCTCCCTTCCTCCTCGTATATTCAGTTGTGTGTCCTTTATTCATCAATTAACTCCAAGAATGAATAAATTGGATCCTCAAACTATCAAAATTTGTTTGGGTTACTCCAATATTCAAAAGGGATATCAGTGTTATATACTACTTTACAATGATTCTTAATCTCTGCTAATGTCACCTTTTTTGAGTCTACACCATACTACTATGATTTCTTGAGTTCTATTGACCTCGATGAGTCCCTTCATTTGCCTTGCCTTCCAGATCCTGACCTATTCTTTGTGCCCAATTCCCCCACATCTTCATCCAATTTGAGTCCTTCTCCCCACTTGTATTGTCCCAATTTGGAGGTATACACACGATGACTCAAAGGAGGAGAGCCTCCTCCAAATTCTACTTTTACGCCTCATCAGATGATCTTATTTCCCATGAAGTTGATCCTTTTATAGCTGTTTAGAAAGGTCAATGCACTTGTACCCAACATCCAATCTCTAATTTTGTTTGTTATGACTTTTTGTCACCCTCATATTACTATTTTCTTAGTACTCTATCTTCTATTGCTCTTCCAAAATCTATTTTGAAGCCCTATCCTAGTCTGGGTGGAGGACTGCAATGGATGAAGAGATCTGTGTGTTACATGATAATGTTACCTGGGATTCTCTTCCTCCTAACAAGTATGTAGTTGGTTGTCACTAGGTGTACAATGTGAAAGTCAATCCTTATGGTTTTGTGGCTTGTTTGAAGGCCGACCTTGTTCTAAGGGATATATTCAAGTGTACAGTTTGGATTATTCAATATTCAGACACATTCTCTCTAATCGCCAAACTTGCTTCAATACGTTTATTCATCTCACTAACCACTATTTTTCATTGACCTCTACTTCAATTAGATGTAAAGAATGCTTTCCTACATGGTGATCTTCAGGAGGAAGTCTATAGGGTGCAGCCACTTGGTTTATTGATCAGTGGGAGTCAGGCTCAATGTGTCGAATTAAGAAATCATTATATGGATTAAAACAACCTCCTAGAGCATGGTTTGGCCGATTCAATGTAGTACATAAATTTGGCCTCCAACACTGTGCAGTAGATCACTCTGTATTTTATCATCATACTTCATCTAGTAGGATTTTGCTTATTGTGTATGTGGATGACATTGTGATCACTAGTGACAATGGTCAAGGCATCCAAGACCTAAAGCTTTTCCTACAAAGTTTTGGATCAAAGACTTAGGACCATTGAAGTACTTCATCAGTACAGAAGTATCAATATCTCACATAGGTACCGTCTTGTCACAGAGGAAGTATGTTTTTTAATCTTTTAGATGAGATTGAGTTGTTGGAATCCAAACCTGTTGATACACCCATGGGTCCCAACAGTAAGTTAGTGTCGAATATGGGTGATTTGTTGCCTAACCTAAGACAGTGTTGGAGACTTGTTGGAAAGTTCAATTATCTCATAGTCACTTGACCGAACATATCTTTTGCAATAAGTGTTTTGAGTCAGTTTCTTGATTCTCCGAGAATAAGTCACTGTGGTGCAATTATTTGCATCTTGAGATATCTCAAAGGTGCACTTAGGAGAGGTCCCTTAGGTCAAGATTGCGGTCACACTCATATTCAAGGATATATAGATATAGATTAAGCCCACTCACCTTCCAATAGAAGATCACAATCGGATATTATATCTTTGTTGGTGGTAATTTGGTTTCTTGAAAGAGTAATAAACAAACTGTAGTGACTAGGCCAAGTGCTGAGTCAAAGTATAGGGTCACAACTCACACTACATGTGAGCTTGTTTGGAGAAAAACATGTTTGACGAGCTGGGGTTTCCACATTCTCAGTCTATGGAATTGATGTGTGATAATTAAGTTGGTATTCATATTGCCACCAACTTGGTCTTCCACGAGCGGACAAAACACATTGAAGTTGATTGCAACTTTGTTTGGGAGAAGCTTGTGCAAAAGCTCATCACAACCACTTATGTGAAGTCCGATATGCAGCTTGCTGACTTGTTTACTAAAGCTTTGGGGGATGCCCATGTTAAATTCAATTGTAACAAGCTAGGAGCATATGATAATGCTCTAGCTTGGGGGGGGAGTGTTAATGGTTATTTTAGTTTTCTAGCATTACTAGTGTGTTAGAGTTATGCTAATGAGTGAGAGTTAGTCAGGGTAATATGGTCATTCGTATTTACTTGACATATATTATAAATAGAGGGAGACCAATCATTGAGTTAGGTCTTCCATTTTACCCAATTATTCAACAAGTACCAAACAATGCAATCACACCATTATGGAGCATTTTGAGTCCACAAATATTTTCTATATGCAACTGAAAGAGAAAATTAGCAGTTATAAATATTATATGCACGTCCTTAGTATTTCGACACAAATGACAACAGATCAAAATTCTACCAATGAGTGCCCCAAGGGCAATTGTTGAAGAACCTATTTAGGAAATATTTTTGCATTTAATGTGATTGTTAACCTTGAATATGATGGTTTGGGCTGCACTTAATGAAGAATATTTCTTAAAATAGTAATCTTAACAAGTGCCCCATGACCTAACATTGTTGTGTGTTAAAATGTGTAGGTCAGAAAAAAAGTAAGGAATGCATTTTATACAGTTATAAAAAGTTATAGTTGTTGGAACTTTTAAACATTAAATAATAAAGAGAAGCAGCCAATTACAAAATAATATACATCTCAACATGAACTCTTACCAACCAGCTCTCACTTGCATCAAGAGCAACACAACTAACACATGGGAAGAATTCTTTCAACTTCAAGTCCTCCTCTGGATCAATCACTTGAACACATTTTCCACTTCTGCAATCTAGGTAACACCATTAAATAGTTATTAAAGTATAGAAAAATTATAAGGAAAAATATGTGCTAGTTAAAGAATTGTACTAATATATGAGGAAAAAAATAAAAAATAAAAACATGCAATCATCTTGTCTAGTATTGCCTCAAATATTTAAAACTACAAGGGCGAGTTTTACCCCATATTCGTGCAGTACCATCCTCTGCACCAGTTATGATCTGTACACAAAAAAGACAAATATACTCACAGAAATCACAGAAAAGATCTATTAGGAACATAAATTGAAACTAAAATACTCGAGGCACTATGATAACGACTGCATGATGGGGCTTCTCTATGAAAATTGATTCAGCATCACTTGAATAGGCTGCAGAGGGTTAGCATTTGTGATTATTAGGGTTTATGTTTCCTATTTAAATTGGGATTTTTCTTTATATGTAGTGCTTATGTAATGGCAATAAGCAGATTGTTATGGACTTTAGGAATGGTTTGAGTTTCCCCCGGTGTCTCTCTTCTCCATCTCTTGGCACCTTCTTCTCTCCTGCTTTCATTACCAGGGCCAAGCGTTGGCTATAAAAACTACATTTTAGTTGATCTCAAAGATGAGAAATTTATTCACATCGATGGCAATTCCAAATAATGAATCTTATTGTTTGCAAAGATAAGAAAATGTTTGCAATCCTCAATGATAAAGCATATGGACAGCATAATAATTAATCAGATTTACCAGCATGTTGCCACTTAAAAATTGTCAGAATCAAAATTCGACATCAGATTGGTAGCATCTTTTGTTTAAGTATAACCCAATAAAGGATCATACTTTCTACAATCTACAATATAACAAGAAGAGCAAATTTGTTTGTGGGCAGAAGTTTCCACTAGGTAAAAACAGTGGGTAATTCTTCTCCTAAAACAGCAGAACCAACACAATAAATACAAAACAAAAGACAATGGGTAATTCATTATTCTAAAACAGCAGCTGTTATGCTTGGGATTCACTCACAAGTTGTTTGCATTGTCCATTGAAGAGTTTTGTTGAAAGAAATTCTTTTTGCCTGTTAAAAATGTAAATTTGTGTGCATTTTTTTCATTTTAATCATTTTTTTATTTCCTAGCCCTGTTAATTCCCGCCCCCCCCCCCCCCCCTTCTTTTTGTATGGTCCTTGTGGTTGTTCCATTCCCTTGAATTTTTCTCACAATTTTGGGACGATCAAATCATTTTTATAAGTTAAAACAATCAAACTATAACAATAATGTAAAATAAAATTAATTTTGAATGAGGTTTGCATTACTTGATAGGGTTAAAAACTAGTTAAGCAACAAACTGCAAGAACAATTGTCAAGATAAACAACAATAGGCAGGAGGACCTCGACCTGATTGCATGAACTACGGGCAACAATGCAATGTAAGTAGTCTGAGTGCCCCCTGAAAACCATCTTGATTTCACCTTTTTCCTGAAAATTTATTATTCAGATCATGTTGGCAAAGGTACAGCAAACCATATATGCCATCACTTGAGCATCAACACCTTGAACTATATATTTTCTTTTGGCCAGGCCATGAATGCCATGTTCACCTTGAACAGATACATACCAGATCCCAGCAATATGCACAACAATCACCAGCAGCTGCAAAAATGGATCCTCCCTGTTGTAGAAGAAAAGAAACAACATAATATCATTATTAAGCAGAAAATATATATATATAATAATGTGTAAAAGTAGCTTCAGTTAGTATTATGATTAATGCCAGGAAACCAACTCCAGTCATGCAAGAAATGTGCACAAGCTAACATAAGAAAACTGATCAAAGATACTATTAATAGGCACAGATATAAACTTCATTTTTTACCTTCCTTGATTATCTAACCCAGCACAATGGTAGCGAAGTGGGTGGAGGAATCATGTAAGACAAGAAGATAGAAAGACAATACACCACATACAAACACACACACACACACACAATTTTGTTGGCAAATACTTGATAATTGATGCATTTGTACAAGCATGGCTAAAACCATGTCCATCAAACTTAGGTATTGGGAAGAACATAAATTTTCCATGTATTTACAGGGAAATATAAATCAGACTACCAATATTACACATTTCAAAAAAAAGGGAAAAAAAAAAAAAAAAAAAAGCATCTAGCTGTATATAAACTATAAAGTGAGAAATGCTATGTTGTACAGAAAGTACAGTTGATTGCAAACCTGAGTGTCAACAGCAATGGCATTGTTTTCAGGGATTGGAGATAGAGCACCCCAAGGACCTCTGAGGGACAAAAAAAAACACGCAATGAATCTAAGTGGGTGTTTCTGGCCTAAGAAAATAAAAAGTTGGCATGGCAGGAACAGAAAAATACTCAAGTAAGGGAACAACCAGAGATAAAGAAAGAACAGAGAAATTAACTTGTAGAATGGCTCTTTTATCCAAAAAAAAAAAACGAAGAAAAAGATGGCAAGCTCTGCCAAAAAGTGGACAAACAAAAGACAATTCTGAGCACAATTTAAGCATCAAGAAAATAATACCAACAGAAAACAAGGAAAAAAAAATCCTACAAAGCTTCACCCACATTCATGCAGCATTTAGACCTTCCCCTCTTAACATCTCATCAAACTTCAACCAAAGTGATACAATTTAGTATTTAAAATGCAGAATATCAAAACCTTTGTGCTATGGGGAGAAAAAAATTGAAAGAACTAAAAATAATCATGGATTTAAAAGTAATCTGAGCATAAAAAAGGAGACATTCTGATGATGATGAAGAAGAAGAAACAGAGAGGAGGAAGAAGGGAGATACAAGGGAGGGAAAGTTCTTTGTTATGGTATATGATGCATTATTTCGCCATGCTTTGGTGTTTTGCCGCTGGTTGGTTTGAAGGAGTGAGTTTTTCAGATATTCAGAGGGATTGGCAAGCATTGTTAGTTTGATTTGTATTTTTTCTCTTTTCTTTTCTTTCCTTTTTTTGGATAAGAGGAAAACTTATTCTCCTTATGATATATTCTTCCCTTTCTGATGAAATCACCTTCTTTTCATATTAGATTAAAAAAGGAAGAAGGAAAAAAAAACTAAAAAAAAAAAAAAAGGAGATACAATGGGGGGCAAACAAACACACCTTGACTTCAGTTACTAATTTACAAAAACTAACTTCCACATGGCTTTCACAACCTACTAATAAGAAAGCCTAAATCACAAGAAATTACAGATAAATCCCTAAAGATGCATGATATTACAAGAGACTCCTAAAACACACATATAACAAACCCACCCCCTAATATACATAAGCTTACTACAAATAAACTAAGGTTGTGTGTGGGAGAACAGGTTTCAGGCCTTGGATATGGATTTGTGTAGATTTGATCATTTGAACAAAAGTCAACACAATTCAATAGAGTCTACTTAGCATGGATTTGTGTGGATTTGAAGGTGAGCGTGAGTGTCATTTGATTTGCAGCATAGCATACAAACATCTATATCAATCACCTTATAAGGTCTACTTATCTCAAGCAAGTCATTTGTATGTATCATGTTGTGGACTAGAGTCAGATAAATGCCTGAATCATAAAAGGAATCTTTGCTTTCCAAACAGCATTATTCAAAGGGAAAGGGGTAGGGGTTGAAGGTTTTAGAATATGAGTTGAGAAAGATTTAGGGGTCATCTCTTTGCCCTTAATGGCCTCTAAATAGACGTTGGGTTCTTAACGGTCCAAAATTCAGCGAACTAGTATTGTTTGGTTAGCCTCTGAAACAACTCTGGATTGCCTCTAGGAGAATCAGCAAACTCCCCGGTGCTAATTCGGGAAGAGAAAAAATCAGAAGCTTTTTTTTGGCTTTTTTACTCCTAAAAAATAACACAAATTACACAATTTCGGCTCTCCTCACACGATCACCCAAACAAATCATGTCCTATCTCTCCAAGCTCTCACCTCTTCGGTCTCTCCATTGCTAAATGGACACCTCCAGTGTTGTCTCTCTTCTTTCGACATTCTCCTTGCTCCTTCGACACTGGCATGTTCTCTCCCCTCTTCTCCTTCTTCCTTTTCAATTATGTTCTGGTTTTCCTTTATTTATTTATTTTTTTGCTAGTTATGCTTTGGTTTATCTACTGCTACACAAGATCTCAAAATATGATTTGGGAAGACCCATCTTGCTTGAATTATCTCCGACTGGTGTGGCTTTCAATTTTGGAAAGGCTCACATATTTTTTTGCATATTAAAATGAACTCGACTCTTTCGGTAAATCCAAGCCCACAGTAGAAAGAGACAATGAATGCAATTGATTTTTAACCCTTCCACTTCCTTTGTGGGGATTTACGAAGATTTTTCTTTGTATATATAGAGGATCGAAATGTTAGATCCATTGATGGAAATTATAAAACCGAGATTTTTGCAGAAGAAAGGTGGAAAAAATGGAGAAAAAGCAAGTATTTAGTTGAAGTGTTAAGTTGAAAAAAATAATTTCTTATTATGTTTCAATAAATAATATTTTATGTTTTAAAGTACTTACATTAGAAAATATTTTCAATTACTGTTTTATGTTTTAAATTTGAGACACATTATATTGATCTCAGAAAATGTTTATTAATTTTAACAAACAGGTTTTCCCTTGATAGTTTAAAGGATTAAACTAGAAAAATACATTTATTCAGAGGTTAATTACCAAACAACTAAAATAATTCAGCATTCAGATTCAGAAACTAGTTCCAAACTTCCAATTATATTTAGAACCTGGTTCACAGATACAGAATTGCATTCAGCATTCAATGCTAATTGCTAAATTTTATCAAATGCCCCCTTAGAAGAGAAAGACCCTGTGGAGTCCCCAGTCCAAATTTGGGCACCCCCCTCCCCCCGGGCAACAGGTGGTGGTCGGAACCAAAAGAAATTGGAAGTTATATGAAAGACAGCCCTGCTCTAGAAAGAAAAAAGCTAAAATTGGAGCATTATAAACAGCAGAAAGTCTAAGAAGCAAGGCACAACAGTTCCAACAGAGTCTCTCCCATCCAAATGTCCTCCTGGACACATTCTATTACCATTACCAAAGTGAGTAAAAGGAAAGAAAAGACAAGCTACCTTAGAAACAAGCTTCCAGGGGCTTGTGTGGGAAACATTGCCACATCCATTTGTGCCCCACCCATTCTGATGAATTCAATACTTCTAATAACCTTGTGCCACAAGGAATTGGCCTCTAAGGGGAACTTCTATAACCATTTTCCAACTAAGGATATGTTTTTAGATTCCGCATTACCAAGCGCGAGTTCCCCCCTCAGATTTGGGTCTCCTAACCACATCCAAGCTCACAAGGTGATCCCTCTTATCTTGCCCAAAACCAAACCAAAGGAAATTTCTCACAGTTTCTAAATCCCTGCAACCCTCATGGGAAATCTTAAAAGAAGTAAAAATAACTAAATGGAAATATTAGAAAGGGCAATGCTAATAAGAGTAATTCTATACCCCCTAACAATGGATAAGCACTTTTCCAGCCATCTACTGTCAACAACTGGATCCCAGAAAGCAACCGACAAAATATTAACCTCTAAAGGAAGACCTAGATAAGAAAAAGTCCAAGTGTAATAGTCTCAGCACAACTCCAATGAGGTATTGTCCACTTTGGCCCACTGGCATTACGGTTTTGTCCCATAAAAGGTAGCTCACATAGTTGGAGTTTAAACCAACCTTATAAGCACAAGATCTCCCTAGTACAATGTGGGATTGTGACACTAAGACAGAGTTGCACCCAGCTAGAGACCGAAAACCCTCTAGGCTCTAACTCACCCATACTCAAATTAATTCCGCCGCCCCGCTTTTGAACAAATGCATCTTCAAAACAAAAATCATCTAAAAAATTCTTAACATCGTAAGGACCTTGCAGTCCAAAATAGAGATAGTATTGACTGTAAACAGAAAATGAGACACCTCCTCCCTTCCAATCAAAAGGCCCCTTATCCCTCCAACATCCTGGGCATGTGAAACCAACCTACTTAACCATCAACTACCATGCTAAACAAAAAAGGAAACAATGGATCCCCCCTGCCTAACCCTCAAGAAACCATAAACCAGCCTTAAGACTGCCCATTAACAACCACTGATATATTAGTAAAGACACCCTCTTATCCAATTTCCCCACACTGCCCCAAAACACTTTCTTGCACATCACATTATCAAGAAATCCCCAATTTACCATATCACAGGCCATTTTAAAATCCAGTTTAAAACCAAACCTTCTTACCCCTCCTTACATCCTCAACCATCTCATTTGCCACCATGATATCATTGAAGATTTGTATATCTTTAATAAAAGGTCCATCGTCTCTATATCCCCCAAAAGCTCCCTTAGTCCCCTTTGACAAGACCTTAGTTAAAACCTTGTAAAGGCTGGTCACCAAACTAATTGGCCTGAATTTCTTTACCCCCCTCAAACACTCCTTAGGAATAAGTGTTGTAAAATTTGGATTCACACTCTTCCCCATCAACCCACTACAATGAAACTCTCCCAAAAAAACCTCAAGACATTTTCTTGCAGCACCTCCCAACTATCCCGACAAAAGGCCATAATAAAATCATCTAGACCCAGTAAAGGGCGTCCCTGGGCCATAAAGCTCCTTGCTTTTCGAGGGTAGGGGGAGGGCCATCACAGTGTACGCAGCCTTACCCCTGATTTTATGTAGAGAGGCTGTTTCCTTAAACTCGAACCCATGACCAACCGGTCACAAAGAAGCAACTTAATGTTGATCCAAGGCCTGTCCTCTATCTCTAGACCCAGTGCTTTTTAAAAAAAAAAATAGATAGAAAAAAGAAGCTTTATTGAGACAAGAAAAGAGATGAAAATAAATTGAAGAAGAACAAAAAAGACTGCATCAACTTGATGAAGTCACCCAATCTTGGTTAACATCTTGAAAACGGCAACATCTAAAACAACCTGCACTATAAGCCCAAAGAGATGTCAAATACTGAATTCTGCCCAAAGAAGATCCCTTCACAACTTCTTTCCAGAAAAAGAAAATTCTAGCATTCCTTTCCAACCAAATTTCCCAAAGAACAGCACAAATACCAAACCTCCACAGCTTTCCAACATCCTTCCCCTTGCCAAAACCAACAAAATAAATACTTAAACGCTCCTCACCCAATTTTGGAGGCCTTAAGTCCCACTAGGTGGGGTCGGCTACATGAATCCTCTTCCACCAATTCACCCAGTCCATAGCGTTTTCCTCTATTAGATTAAAGGCTATTAAGCCCTTCCTCACTACCTCATTCCAAATTATTTTAGGCCTACCCTTACCACTTTTCATGCCAAAAACAATAACTAACTCACTTCTCCTCACAGGTGCTCTACTAGGTCTGCATTTCAAATGCCCAAACCATCTAAGCCTCCCCTCCCTTATCTTGTTTTCAATCAGTGTTACACCTAAATTATTGCATATATGCTCATTTTTCACTTTATCTTTTAATGTTAAACCACTCATCCACCTTAACATATGCATCTCAACAACTTTCAATTTTTGTACATTTTTCTTAGTTACCCAACATTCTGAACCATAAAGCATAGTTGATCTTATAGCCGTCTTATAAATCTTTTCTTTTAATTTTAAGGGTATTCTATGATCACACAACACACCTAACGCACTCCTTCATTTTAACCAACCTGTATTAATTCTATGTACTACATCTTCTTCAATTTCCCCTTCAACTTGCATAATAGATCGAATTACATTTCATATATTTTGTCTTATTCCTACTTATCCTAAATCGTTTAGACTCTAATGTGGCTCTCCAAAGTTCTAGCTTAGATTCCCCTTTGCTTCTACTATCATCAATCAACACAATATCATCTGCAAGCAACATACACCAAGGGATCTCATTTTTGGGTATTCCTAGTTAGTTTATCAATTACTAAAGAAAAATATAAGGACAAAAAGTAGAACCTTGATGTACAACTTTATAATTGGAAGCTCTCTAGAATCTCCTCCTACAGTCCTAATGCTAGTCACTACTTTATCTTACATATCCTTAATGACCTCCGTATATCCATTGCAAACTCGCTTCTTTTCTAATACCAACAAAGAACTTCCCTAGGCACTCTATCATAAGCTTTCTTTATGTCAATAAAAACCATATGCAAGTCCTTCTTCTTTTCCCTAAACTTTTCCATTAAACTTCTTAAAAAATAAATAGCTTCTGTAGTTGATCTCCTAGGCATAAAACCAAATTGATTTTATGAAATCTTCGTTTCTAATCTTATTCCATGTTCAATTACCCTTCCTATAATTTCATCGTATGATTCATAATCTTAATTCCACGATAGTTTTTATCCCCTAAACATTTCCATACTTCAATAGGTATTTTATGTGGTCCTATATATTTCTCGCTCTTCATCTTTTATAATGCTATCTTAACTTCAAGGACTCTATTTTGCAAATAAATTTCCTATTTTTAGTCTTCCCCTCATTTGTCACTTCCAAGTTCAATCTTTCATTTTGGTTTTCATTAAACAACTTATCAAAGTATCTCCGCCACCTTTTTTATGTCTTCTTCTCTAATTAAGATATTATCATTCTCGTCCTTTATACATTTTACATCACCTAAATACTTGCATTTTCTTTCTCTAGTTTTAGCAAGTTTATAATTGTCTTTTTCTCCTTTTATATCTAGTTTACTATATAAAGTATCATAAGTTCTATGTTTAACTTCATTGATAGTCTATTTTTTGCATTTTTTCTCGCTTCTTTATATTTTTCAAGATTTTCTATATTTCTACAATTTTGCCATATTTTTTATACCAATTTCTTTTTGTCGTAACGGATTTTTGGACTTCTTGATCCCACACCAACTTTCGTTACTACCCAAATGTCTTCCTTTAGACTCACCTAAAATCTCTTTTGCTATCCTTACAAAAAGAATTTGCCATTTTATTCCAAACAATATGTGCATCAACCTTATCCTCAACTGTCCAATCACACTCTTTGTTCATTTTATCTTTGAATTTTACTATATTATCTCCCTTCAAGTTCCACCACCTAGTCCTCTAGTGTTGATTTATACACTCCTTCTATTCCATTTTTTAATATGTATATCTAATACTAGGACTCTATGTTGTGTAGTCAAACTTTCACCTAGAATAATTTTACAATCCTTACAAGATAGACGATCTCCATTCTTAGTTAAGAAGAAATTTATTTGGCTTTTATTATACCCACTCTTGAAAGTTATTAAGTGTTCTTCTCTTTCTATAAAGCAAGTATTCAATATGACCAAATCGTAAGACATGGAAATCTAAGATTGTATCACCGGCCTCATTTTTATCTCCATATCCATGGCTTCCATGTATCCTCTCATATCCTATATTATCCATGCCAATGTGACCATTCAAATTAGCTTCTATAAGTGTCTTTTCAGACATTGGTATCCCTTGTAAAATACTATTTATATCTTCCCAAAATTGTCTTTTCAAATTTTCTGTGAAGCCTATTTGGGGAGCATATGTACTAATGACATTCACTATCTCCTGGGGTAAAGCTATCCTGATTTTAATGATCCTATCCCCTATTCTCTTAACATCTACTACATTATCTTTTAGGTCTTTATCTACAATAATACCCACCCCGTTTTAATGTTTTTCTTTACCTAAATACCAAAATTTAAATCCTGATTTTTCAATTTCTCTAGCTCTCTCCTACCCATTTCATCTCTTGAAGGCAGATTAAATTAATTTTTCTTCTAAACATTATTTCCACAATTTCTGTACTCTTTCATGTAAGAACCCCTTTATTTGAAGTTTCTAATTCTATCTTAGATTTTGTGCCAATTTACTAACCCTCTTCCTTTTATACTGACTTGGTATATTTCCTAGACCAAGGTGAATTTGGTAAGAACTCATGATAATAAAATCTGACAAAGTTTTACGCCTACTTAACACAACCCTGCTCCTTTATCCGGTCTTAGGACTGGCTATGTGTACAAAGAATTTGTGTTACACAAGCGAAGTACACGTTTGTGTTTTTTTTTTTTTTTTTTTGGCAAATTTACTTCACATAGACAATTTTCTAAGTCACACCCTACAACTAATAGAAACCACACACACAATACAATGCATTAAAATATTTTAAAGCATACAATTTTGGGTATGAATCCAAGCTAAACTTAAAAAAAAATAAAAATAAAAATAAAAAAAAACATGCAATTGAACTTTTTGAAAAATTTTATTATTCTAAAACTTGCAAATGGAAAACACAAAATTGCATATACTAAGCCTACAAATCAAAACACAAAATCTCCGCTACTAACCAACTATTGGAACAATTATTAATAATAGTACTAAGAAAAGAAATGACAAGAAAAGGAGAATATCTCACCGGTGACTGAAACTAAAAAGGTAATGACGACCACTTGAAAAATACTACCATAAGTACCTTTGACGCAAAAAATTTGATGCTGCTAACAAAAATCAATCGAAGAATCTTTAAGCAACAAAGGATTGCAAGAATTCTTCGAATCTAAATTCAAGGTTCAAATCCAAGAATATTGAAGAAACAAGATTCCTCAACCCATAAAATATTTATTGCTTCTTCATCAAGAATCTGTAATGAACCCACTTGAAATCGAATGAGCTCAACACAATTTGTAATGAACTCAAGCGAGTGATAATTCCTTGAATGAATGAATTACTCGCAAGAAAACGAAATTACAAAGATGAACTGAATTTAATACTTCAAGGCATACAAAGGAAATGGAAATAAGAAAGAATAGGTTGGCAGGTTCGAGAGAGCCACTCTCCAGAAACAGAAAAACAAATTGATTCCAAAAATTCTACTCCCCTGTATTCCCGCTAACCCCTAGCTTTATACATAACAAACTCTAACTACTATTCTGGAATACCCCATGCGCTCTACTGCAGTTGGCAGCTCGGCCCAGCACCCGGCCCAGCTGCCACATGATCCATGCCTCGGCCCATGACGACTCAGCCCGCGAAGAGCTGACCTGCGAGTGGCCGACCCGCCCAAGCTCCCCACTCAGTTCGGCCTCTTCTGCCAACCTCAGCTCCGAACCCCTGGTCCGAGCTCCCCTGCGCCCACTTCTGACAACCTCAGCTCCGAACTCTCGATCTGAGCTCCCCTGCACCCAGCCGTTTCGTCCAAGCCCCTCAAGCCCTCTATTCAAGCTCCCCTGTAGCGAACCGCCTCGTCCGAGCCCTTCAACCTGCTCGGCATCTTCAATCTGACGATCAACTCGGACCCCTTCTGTTCGAGCTCCCCTGTAGCGAACCACCTCATCCAAGCCCTTCGATCTGCTCGGATCCCCTTCTGGTCGGTATCTTCGACCTTATTCATGACAATACCCTCCCCTTCAGAACACCTTGCCCACAAGGTGAGGGAATTTCTCCTTCATCATGTGGTACCACTCCCATGTCGCCTCCTCCTTCTCCTGTCCCTCCCACCTAACTAGTATCTCCGTTGCTGGAAGGTTCCCCCTTTTTTTCATACGCCGTTCTAAGATCTCTTCCGGTTCTGGGCTGAGGGTTCCATGGGAATCTATGGGGGGAAGCCGTGGGTTTACCCTATCAGATGCCCCAAGATGTGGCTTGAGCTAAAATACATGAAAAACCGGATGGATCTGGGTTTCCTCTGGGAGTTCCAGTCGGTATGCTACTTCTCCAATTTTTTGTACCACCCGAAAGGGTCCGTAGAATCTCAGTGACAATTTCAAGCTCCGCCAAACTGCTACAGTTGTTTGTCGGTAAGGTTGGAGTCGAAGGTACACCCAGTCGCCCACTGAAAACTTTCATTCCCTTCTCTTTAGGTCAGCATACTTTTTCATTCGCTGCTGCACTTGTTGCAAATTATGTTTAAGGAGATCTAGGGTGAGACCTCCCTATCCGTGAGGTACTCATCTACCATTGCCACCTTGGTGGTCCCAGGGATATAGCTGATGAGGGATGGTGGTGGTACACCATACACAATCTGGAAAGAGGTAGTTTTCGCCAAGGTGTGGTAGGATGTATTGTACCAATATTCAGCTAATGGTAAGTGCTTCACCCAATTTTTTGGCGTATCTCCCACAAAACACCTAAGGTATCCTTCCAAGCACTTGTTCACCACCTCTGTTTGGCCGTCCGTCTGTGGATGGTAAGCCGTACTAAATTTCAGTTGGACTCCTCGTAGATTAAAGAGTTCTTGCCAGACTTTACTTAAAAATGTGGTTCCCCTGTCGGAGATAATTGATCTTGGCATGCCATGTAACTTGAAAATGTTATGAATGAAATTCTGTGCTACTTGACTTGCCGTGTATGGATGACTTAGGGGTAGGAAATGAGCATACTTAGAGAGACGGTCTACCACTACTAAAATGACATCTTTCCCATGTGAAGGGGGTAATCCTTCTATGAAATCCATGCTGAGATCTGTCCACACCTCTCCTAGAATGGGAAGGGGCTGTAGTAAGCCTGTCGGGTAAGTATTTTCTCCTTTCATTTGCTGACAAATGGGGCATTCCTTGATGAACTGCTTAACTTCTCTCTTCATGCCACACCAATAGAAATCTCTTCTGGCTCTCCGGATTGTTTTTTCATATCCCTCATGCCTTGCTACTGCATTGCCATGAACTGTTTGTAATACTTGTTGCTTGATCTGTTCGTTTCGGCCTATAAACAGCTTACCTTTGTAGAATAATAACCCATCCCTCAGAGTGAACCCTTCTGCTGGTGTGCCCGAATGAATTTGTTGCTGGATATTTTGTATTTCAGCGTCATCGGCATATGAGGCTTTTAAATCTTCGATCCACCCAAGAGTGGGAAGAGAAATAACCATTATACTCGCCTCATTGTTTGTTGGGTGATCGTCTGTTGGATTGAGGGTGTCACCTTCTGAATCTTTTCTGGACAGAGCATCCGCTACTCGATTTTCTTGTCCCCTTTTGTACTGTACTATAAAATCATATCCCAGTAGTTTAGTGATCCACTTCTATTGCACAGGAGTACCCATTCTTTGTTCCAACATGAATTTTAAACTCTGCTGATCTGTTTTGACAATGAATCGCAGCCCTAAGATATATGGTCTCCACTTATTAACTGCTGTCACTAAAGCTACCAATTCTTTCTCATAGGTTGACATGAGAAGGGCTCTGCCCTTCAGGGCTTGACTGAAGTATGCTATGGGCTGCCCTTGTTGCATGAGTACTGCCCCAATCCCCTTGCCTGATGCATCACATTCAATTGTAAATTTCTTCGTAAAGTCTGGTAGGGCTAGAACAGGGGGAGTAGACATGGCCTCTTTTAACTCCCTAAAAGCCTTCTCAACTTCCTCGTTCCATTGGAACCCGTTTTTCTTAAGTAAACTGGTCAGAGGTGCGGCTATGGCTCCATACCCCTTAATGAATCTTCTGTAATACCCAGTAAGACCTAGGAACCCTCTTAGAGCCTTGAGAGTCTTAGGTGAAGGCCAGTCAATCATAGCTTGTAATTTGTAGGGATCTGCTCTCACCCCCCTACCCGATACCAAATGTCCTAGATACTCCACCTCTCGACAGCCAAATTTGCATTTACTTCTTTTGGCAAACAGTTGTTGATCGAGTAGAATTTGTAGGGTCATTCTTAGGTGGTTGAGGTGTTCTTCCATAAATTTGCTGTACACCAGAATGTCATCAAAGAAAACCAGAATGAATTTTCTAAGATGTGGTCGGAATACCTCATTCATCAAACCTTGGAAGGTTGATGGTGCATTGGTCAGTCCAAAGGGCATTACAAGAAACTCGTAGTGTCCTTCGTGTGACCGGAAAGCGGTCTTAGGGATGTCCTCTGCCCTTACCCTTATCTGATGGTACCCGGATCTCAGATCCAGTTTTGAGAAGACCTCAGCCCCATGTAGCTCATCCAGCAGCTCTTCAATCACAGGCATAGGGAATTTATCCTTAATGGTAACCTGGTTCAGAGCACGATAGTCCACACACATTCTCCAGGTGCCATCGGCCTTTCTTACCAACAAAACAGGAGAGGAGTAAGGACTATGGCTCGGTCGTATGGTTCCTAACTCCAATAGCTCCCGAACAATCCTTTCTATCTCCTCTTTTTGAAAATAAGGGTATCTGTAGGGTCTTACACTGATGGGAGAAGTTCCCTCCTTAAGGGTGATCCCATGG
This sequence comes from Malania oleifera, assembly GCF_029873635.1. Taxonomy (NCBI): domain Eukaryota; kingdom Viridiplantae; phylum Streptophyta; class Magnoliopsida; order Santalales; family Ximeniaceae; genus Malania; species Malania oleifera. The sequence goes on along the minus strand of NC_080422.1, from coordinate 81,115,029 downwards.
TCACATGACCTAATGGGCGGTAATCCCCTAGGCTCTACAAAGACTTGCTGAAATTCCTCCAACAGGGAGGTTAGAGGTGGGGAGATGCTGTCCATTGCCTCTTCTTTTATCCCTTCCAATGGTTGTAGCAGGATTCCCTTTCTCTCCAAGCAAGAGAGTTTTCCCTCCACTACTTCTTCCACTAACGCCTAGGAAGTGAGTCCTTTCCAACAAACAGTTTGGCCATTATGGTTGAATTTCATAGTAAGTTCTACAAAATTCCACATGATTTCGCCCAGCGTACTGAGCCACTGAATTCCCAATACAATATCACAGCCCCCTAAAACCAAGGAGTACATATCAGCTTCAAATCTACTCCCTTGCACCACAAAGCTTACTGCTGGGCATCTTCCCTCACACCGGATCTCTTCTCCATTAGCTACTTTCACCTTCACCTTCTCCCCACTATCCAAGGTCAGCTTAAGTCTCCTGACCAGAGCTGGATCAATAAAATTGTGAGTGCTTCCTGTATCTACCAGTATCACAAAGGATTGTCCCCTAAAACAACCAACCACTCTCATTGTTTTAGAGTGAGGGGATCCCGTCAGGGCGTGTAGGGTAATTTCCAATTTGTCCTCTCCCGGTTGTTGCTCCACCCCTGCCTCTCCCGAACAATCATGCCCTACGAACTCAGGGGATTCCGCCTCCTCGTTAAAACAGTTGAGCTCATTTCCTTCCAACAAGAAAAGTTTAGCAACCCCACATTTATGCCCTGGATGCCATTTGGCATCACAATTAAAACACAACCCCTTGCTTTTCTTTTCTCTTATCTGCTCTGGGGAGTATTTGTGGACCTGGGTGTTGGGTTTGGCTGCTGGTTTGGTCACAGTCAGGTGATGAGATGGGGTAGAGTGCTTGGGTATGATATACTTCTTAGTCGCTAGGAGGTTTTCTTCTTGTATCCGTGCCTTACCATAAGCCATGTGAACATTGATCAGGTTCCAGAGTTTCACTGCCCACCTGATCTCCTCCTTCAATCCCCCCATGAACAAACTGAGCCAGTGGCCTTCATCAAGGTCTCTGACTCTATTGGACAATTCCTCGAACTGTTCCTTGAATGAGGTTACAGTAGAGGTTTGTTTTAGGTTTGATAACTGCTCCAACGGGTCGTCATAAGGAGCGACTCCAAACCGGCTATGCAAGGCTCTTTCGAATGCCTCCCAGCTTGTTAATAGACCAGACCTCTCCAGGTCTTGGAACCAGATTAAGGCCTTGTCCTCCATGTGGAAGGAGGCCAACAAAACCCTTTGATGGGGTGGAGTTTCATGAAACAGGAAAAAATGATTGACCCTATAGAGCCAACCTGCTGGATCCGAACCATTGAATTTAGGGAAATCAACTCTCACCGTTTTAGTTTGAATACCTGCTCTGTGTTGCTCCCCATTGAAGCTCTCACGGTGTTGGTATCCGAAGTCGTGGCTCGATGTCTCTCCTGGCCCTTCTTGGTTGAGTTTCTGCTTGCCGAGATTCTTCACAGCATTGGAGAGAGCTCCCAACTGTTGAGTCACGGTGTTGAGTAGCTTCTGCTGTTCAGCTTGAGTGACTTGCTGCTCTTCTTGTGATCTCCTCAGGGCAGCGATGGACTCCAACATCTGGTTCATGCGAGTTCCCTCTCCCATGGTGGTAGGAGCTTGTCTCTGATACCAATTGTAATGAACCCACTTGAAATGGAATGAGCTCAACACAATTTGTAATGAACTCAAGTGAGTGATAATTCCTTGATTGAATGAATTACTCGCAAGAAAACGAAATTACAGAGATGAACTGAATTTAATACTTCAAGGCATACAAAGGAAATGGAAATAAGAAAGAACAGGTTGGCGGGTTCGAGAGAGCCACTCTCCAGAAACAAAAAAACAAATTGATTCCCAAAATTCTACTCCCCTGTATTCCCGCTGACCCCTAGCTTTATACATAACAAACTCTAACTACTATTCTGGAATACCCCATGCGCTCTACTGCAGTTGGCAGCTCGGCCCAGCACCCGGCCCAGCTGCCACATGATCCATGCCTCAGCCCATGACGACTCAGCGCGCGAAGAGCTGACTTGCGAGTGGCCGACCCGCCCAAGCTCCCCACTCAATTGGCCTCTTCTGCCAACCTCAGCTCCGAACCCCCGGTCCGAGCTCCCCTGCACCCACTTCTGACAACCTCAGCTCCGAACTCTCGATCCGAGCTCCCCTGCACCCAGCCGTTTTGTCCGAGCCCCTCAAGCCCTCTGTTCGAGCTCCCTTGTAGCGAACCGCCTCGTCTGAGCCCTTCAACCTGCTCGGCATCTTCAATCTGACGATCAACTCGGACCCCTTCTGTTTGAGCTCCCCTGTAACGAACCACCTCATCCGAGCCCTTCGATTTGCTCGGATCCCCTTCTGGTCGGTATCTCCGACCTTATTCATGACAGAATCCTTGCATTTGTTTGAGTCTTTAGAAGAAAAGAAAGGAAAGAGAGGAAGTTTAGAGAGGGGATCTGTTTGGTTGGTGAGAAACAAAACCAAAATGAGAGAATAGAATACAGGAAAATGAAAGAAAGAAAAAGAAAAGAAACCTTTAGAAGTAGAAGTAAAAGAAAGAAAAGAAGAGGAATTTAGTTGGTGAGAAATTTATTTATTTATTTTTGGGTGACTTTCAAAATTCAAATCTCAAAAACGAAAATCATAAACCATGGAAGCTGCAGGAGATTCTGGACGTTCTTCACACGCACATGGCCGGCAAGTGGGGTGTATGGGGTTCCAGCGAGGGTCCAATGGGGATGGTATTCCTGGCTGATAGCAGATTAGGATGTGGTGAGTCTATTGGTAACAGTGTGTCAAAACAACCCTGACAAGGTGGAAAAATAAAACTCCCGACGAAAATCAATCACTTCTTGGATGCCTGATGGATGAGATTCAAGGAATTTGCACGCAGGATCAAATTTTTGAAATTGGAAAATTTGTTCTGCATGCTAAAACTACCCAAAGATTCAAAGATGAACAGTTCTATGTCTCAAGAAAAAATGCAATGCAAAAATAAATTGATGTAGAACATATATAGAGACCAAGAATGATGGAGTAAGAAAACAAGAAATTATTTTTCTCCAAATTGCTTAATCTGTCTCATACTTGACCTCTTGATGTTTCTCATCACCATAGGAAGGAGTATAAAGGAAAATGAGAGCCATTAGCATCACCAGTTAAATGATCAAAAAATAAAAGACGCATCCTCAAAGCTCTTTCCGCACACAAGAAACATATCTAGAGACAAAGCTTTAGAAGGCTTACTATGCAGCTGATTTTTGGAGTCAACTCTATTAAGGGCCACCAAACAAACAAAAGCCTTATTCTTAGAAGGAACTTTAGCATCCCATATGACCCGAAAAAGAACACATGAGCCCTAATTAAATAAGAGAAGAAAGATTTACATGAGTAACCACCACCACAACCAACCCCCACCCCCCAAAAAAAAGAAATTCTAATGTCACTCCTACTGGAGATACTTATTTTATCTTATTTTATTTTTATAAGTAAAGAGAATTAATTGAAAAGGCATCAAGGGGATGCCGGCCTGTAATACAGAAAGTCAACCACCCTGAAGGGTATCACAAAAATCAAAGATTACATTATAATCATTTACAACAATCCCATTATGCCAGCTAGTAACCGCAGTCAACCACAGCTTTTTGCTGATCTGGAGGGCTGAGATTGAGTAATTAAACACTCTCCTGTTCCTCTATTTCCAAATGCACTAGAAAATTGTGAAGGGAATGAAAGACATAGCCTTTCTCTTCTCTTTTGATGCCCGAATCCCTCTCCAGGCCCAGAGATCCCCTCCCACAGAGTTGGCGATAACCCACAGTTGTCCAATCAAATTCAAAGCCAAATTCCAAAGATTACCGGTCCAAGGGCAATGAAGGAAGATGTGCTCAGCAGATTCTGCATCAGCCATGCAAAGGGGGCATCTGTTGGCGATGGACAGCTCCCTTCTCTGCAAATTATCTAAAGTCAAGATCTTGCCATTTGTTGCCTCCCAGGCAAGGAAGGCGCAACTCTTTTGTAGGGGCAGCTGTCTTCCAAATCTGAATCCAAGGAAAAATTATTACTGTTAGACTCCAATAGAAGGAGTTTCCTATAGAATGATCTGACAATGAAAACCCCCTTTCTATTTAAGGTCCAAACTGGGCGATTTGTGCTGTTTTGGTGCTGGAAGTTGTAAAGATAGCTGCAGAAGTCTGTGAGCTGGTGGAGTTCCCAGTCTTCCACATTTCTAAGGAATGGGATGTTCCAAAAGAGCCCCTGATCGGAGGTTTGGAAGTGTTGGCTGATGCAGGCATCTTTATCACAGGCCAAGTTGTAAATAGCTGGAAATAAGACACTACAGGCTTCCTGGTTGCGCCACACGTTATGCCAAAAACAAATTTTGTCCCCATTCCCCACATGGAATCTAATACAAGAAAAGAAATAATTCTAGCCTTTCCTAATGAAATTCCACAACCCTACACCTTGTGGTCCTCTGCCAGTGTAGGAAATCCGATTATGTTTAAACCCATATTTCATGGCAACGATCCCCCGCCAAAGGTGATATTTCTCCATCATGAATCTCCGTAACCATTTCCCTTGTAGGGCTTTATTGAAAAAGTGGAGGGACTTCAAACCCAAGCCTAGTAAACAAATGGGTTGCTTCACCATGCTCCATTTGACGAGGTGGAACTTCAATTCTGCCCCCAAGCTCACCAAAAGATGCCTCCTTTGAATTCCTTTCAGTCTCTTGGCAACAAAAGTTGGAAGGGGTAGGAGGGACATGAAATAAATAGGAAGATTTGTCAAGGTGCTTTTTATGAGAGTGAGGCTGCCACTTTTTGACAAAAAATTCTCTATCCTAGAATCCTTTTTTCAAATTTAAAATGATGGGATCCTACATTCCTTTATCTTTGAATTTGGCACCGAGAGATGCCCCAAGATAATTGATGGAGAAAGGTCCCATCTTGCAGCCCAAATGGCTAGGAAGGAGAGTCCCATCTGCAATTCCGCCAGTCAAAGTGATTTCACTTTTTCCAAGGTTAATTTTCAAACCCAAAATCCAATACCACCTCAAACCCTAGCAAGATGCATCTCACGTTCTGAATGTAGAGAGAGTCATCCTCACCAAAAATGAGTATTATCCTCAAAGAGGAGATGTGTGATCTCCATGGACCTCCCACTCCTGCCAACTTTTAGGCCTTTAGTTAGCCCTTCCCAAGTAGCTTTTTTCTACATGAGGCTCAACACCTCCATAACAACAATGAACAAGAAGGGGGATAAAGGGTCCCCTCGTCTCAATCTTCTGGAGGAGCCAAAGAAATCAGTAGGGTACTCATTAATCAGCACTAAGAAACTTGGTGTGTTCATGCAATGAGCAATCCATCTACACCAGCCAGTTCACGTGATCAACAAGTTTCTGCATGTCAAGCTTGCATGCCACTCCATTTTAGCTTTCCCTCATATAAGTATCCACCACATCGTTAGCAATGAGGGCTGCATCCATGATTTGCCTTCTAGCCACAAAGGCGTGTTGATGTTGCCCAATGACCTTTGGTATGGCTCTTTTGATCCTTGTAGCAAGGACTTTGGCGAGGATCTTATAATTACTTTCCCACCAAGCTGACTGGCAAAAGTCCTTTATGTTGGCTGCCCCAAATTCCTTCAGAATCAGAGTAAGTGGTATTGTTGCTGCACACAAATCTATTTGATCTAAAAAATTTCTCAAAGGTGTTGATGAAGTCTTGCTTGAGCACCCCAATTTGATTGAAAGAATGATATGGAGAACCCATCTAGCTTTTGTCAACGGAACAGCAAACAGAAAAGCAAAAGATTTCTTTCCTTACTTCAGCCCACAATTATTTCCTTATTTCTCAATTCATTATTTTGTACAGTTAGCATATATTTAGTTTACATGTATAAGGCTTGACAGATTATAGTTTACATGTATAGGGCTAGTATCATGCTAGAACTTATCTACTTTCCACGTATAGCACTCTTGTAAAGTCTATATATAATATATAGAACTCAAGGCCAAACCATTCGGCCATTCACACAATACTTTGACATGGTATCAGAGCCAGCCGACTGCTAAGTTTTTTTTTTAACTTTTCGAATTTTTTTGTCTTCCTGGTTTCGGAGGTGTCACTCATTTCTGTAGCTGTTGTGGTTTTTTTCTCCTCTGGAATTTTTTTGTTTTCTGTTCTTTCAGTATTTCTGTGGCTGAGTGGCTGTCGACACAACAGGTTTTCTGGTTTGCCATTTATTTTAGCGCAGGAAACAGCTTTCTGTTGCTGGTTCTGGTGCTTCTCTGTCTCAGCACAGCAGGTTTCTGTCCTTGTGATTCTCAGCACAGCAGGCAACAGCTTTCTGTTGCTGTTTCTGGTGCCTCTCTGTCTCAGCACAGCAGGTTTCTGTCCTTGTGATTCTCGGCACAGCAGGTTTCTTGGTTCAAGATTTATTTTTTGTGCAGGAAGGTTGGTCTTGGTTCTTGCTGCTGTTGTTTCTGGTGCTTCTCTGTCCTTGTGATTCTCGGCACAGCAGGTTTTTTGGTTCAAGATTTAATTTTTAGTGCAAGCAGGTTGTTCTTGTTTTTCTTTGTACCTGCGTTGATTTATTTTTTGGGCTTCTGGATTTTCTGGTGGTCTTTTTCTTTCGGCACAGTCTGCTTTTTTTTGGGCTTCTCGATTTCCTCCTTTATTTAGCATGGACTCCGCAGCTATGTGTGCCAACTATACAAGCAACAATTATTCTATGTGGGCTTTTCAATTTGAACTTTTCCTTAAGGGAAAAGATCTTTGGGGTCATATTGATGGCACGGATTGTGCACCTAATCCTGATAAATCCAAGGAGTCAGCGGCTTGTCCTTCATGGGTTGTGCTTGGTGCCAAGGATTTAGCGGCTTGTCCTTCTTGGCTCGGTTGAGCCACATATTGTCCCCAACTTGCGACCTTATTGCACCACTCAATCCATGTGGACTTATAAAAAAACAATATATCATCAAGATAACGGTGCCCGTCGTTTTTAGTTAGAGCATGAGATTGCCATGTTTGAACATGACAATCGTTCCATCCAAGACTATTATTCAGGGTTTCTGACTCTTTGGAATGGAAATATTCTGATCTGGTTACTGCGGATGTTCCTATTGCCTCTCTTCCCATTATTCAACGTCTTCACGAGACTAGTTGTCATGATCAGTTTCTTATGAAACTCTGCCCTGAGTATGAATCTATTCCCTCGTCTCTGCTAAATCGCTCTCCTATTGATGTTTGTTTTGGTGAGTTACTTCGTGAAGAACAACGGCTTAGTACTCAAATTACTTTGGCACAATCTCATGGTAGTTCAGGGTCTGCCCCAGAGGCTTATGCTGCTCAATGACGAAGACCGCCTATGCATTCTAGCACCTTGCAGTGTTTTTGCTGCGAAGAGTTTGGGCATATCGTTGTTAATTGTTCCAAGAAATCTTGCTCTTATTGCAAGAAGAAGGGTCACATTATCAAAGATTGTCGTGCATTCGCTCACAGAATCGTCAGACCTAGGCATTACAGACTTCTTTTATTGTACCCCCCACAGTGACTTTTGCAGCCCTCGGCTCTTTTTGAGGTAACTCCTCTGATCCTGCACCTCCTACAACGAATTACTGCACACCCGAAATGGTGCAACAAAAGCTAATTTCGACATTATCAACAATGGGGCTCAAAGGTAACAATTCTACTAAACTCTGGTATGTGGACTCGGGTGCCTCTAATCACATAACGAATAATCCCACTACTCGGTGTCATGTTCGACCCTACGTTGGTCAATATGCTATTCAGACTGCCAATGGCAGTTCTTTGCCAATAGCTGCCTTGCTCCTCAGCTTTCCACGAATCTTATTTCTGTTGGTCAATTAGTTGATAACAACTGTGCTGTTAATTTTTCTGGTAATGGTTGTGTTGTGCAAGATCAAGTAACGGGGGGGCCGATCACAAAGGGACCTAAAGTGGGGCGCTTGCTTCCACTACTTTTGCCTATTCCAGCACGTTCTCCAATTTCTTCTATTAAGTCTTTTGCTTGTAATAATGTTTCAGATTTTAGTATGGTGTGGCATTGTCATTTAGGCCATCCCAATACTCAGATCTTATCTCATGTATTGAACTCTAGTTTACTTGGTAATAAAGAACGTAATAAAGAACGCTCTTCTTTATCTCTTGAGTGTGCCTCTTGCAAACTTGGTAAAAGCAAAACTCTTCCCTTCCCTTTGCATGCTAGTAGAGCTTCTCAGTGCTTTGATCTTATTCATAGTGATGTTTGGGGGCCTTCCCCGATTAGTTCACATGAAAAATTTAAATACTATGTCTTTCATTGATGATCATAGCATATTTACTTGGGTCTACTTTTTTCGCCCTAAATCTGAGAATTTCGTACTTTCACTAAGTTTTTAGCGTATGTTAACAATCATTTTTCTGCTTCCATTAATACATTAAGCACAAATTCTGGTGATGAATATGTGTCTACTGAGTTTCATGCATTTTTGGCTTCTAAAGGTATTATTCATCAATGTTCATGTCTCGTTACTCCCCAACAGAATAGAGTAGCCGAACGGAAAAATCGTCATCTCCTAGATGTGGTACGTACTCCCTTGCTAGAATCCTCTGTTCCATCCTTGTTCTGGGTTGAGGCTCTAAAAAATGCTACTTGATTAATCATTTACCGTCTCAAATCCTACTCATGGAGTCTCCCTATTTCTGCCTATTTGCTAAGCAACCTAGTTACGATAACCTCTCTACCTTTGGTTGTGCATGTTTTGTTCATTTACCTCCTCATGAGCGACATAAATTATCTGCTCAATCTATTCGATGTGCATTCTTGGGATATAATGTGTCAAAAGGGATTTGTTTGCTAGGATCCTACATTACATCGTACATGCATTTCTAGGAATATTATTTTCTTTGAAAATCAACATTTCTTTCCTGTGTCCTTTGTACCCTCCTATTCTATTATGATTCTCCCCTCCTTTGAGGAGTAATTCTCGGATCCTCATCAAGTCAATTCTCGTTTTAAACCAGGTAGCTCATCCGATATCTGATCCTACCACGCTCCAGATTCAGTCAGTTGCAGCACCTCCAGAGCCTTTGGTACGTCGCTCTTCTCGAGTGTATGTACCCCCAAATAGGTATGGGTTTCCCTCTTCAAGTTCTGGAAAATATGTTTCAGCTCTTACTGCTGCATTGTCAAATTTAGATATTCCCACATCCTACTCACACGCTGCCAAGCATGATTGTTGGCAACAAGCTAAGCAGGAAGAAATTGCCGCTCTAGAGGCCAATCAAACCTGGGACATTGAGCCTTATCCTCCCACCATTGTTCCTCTGGATTGTAAATGGGTTTACTCAGTCAAGGTCCGATCTGATGGAAGTCTATATCGTTACAAAGCTCGCCTTGTTGCACTTGGGAATAATCAGGAATATGGTGTCAATTATGAAGAGACCTTTGCTCCTGTGGCTACGATGACTACTATTCGTACGATTCTGGCTATTGCTGCTTCCAGTGATTGGCCACTACATCAAATGGATGTCAAGAATGCTTTTCTTCATGGGAATCTTAAAGAGTGTATTTATTGAAGCCACCCCCGGGCTTGTTTCCCTCTCTGACTTCACATGTGTGTAAGCTTCATCGCTCTCTTTATGGTCTCAAACAAGCTCCGAGGGCTTGGTTTGATAAATTCTGCACCACTTTATTACAATTTTCATTCAAGTAGAGCAAGTATGACACTTCATTGTTTCTTTAGAAATCAGACATGGGTATTGTTGTTCTTTTGGTTTATGTTGATGATATTGTGATTACTGGTTCCAATTCTGCTTTACTTGCTCAGCTCAAGACTCATCTCTCAGAGTCCTTTCATATGAAAGATCTTGGGTCTCTCACATATTTTCTTGGTCTTGAGGTGAATCGTAGTCCCTCTGGTATGTTACTCGATCAACATAAGTATGCTAGTGACTTGGTGGCCACAGCTGGCCTTCAAAAGGGTACTTCTGTTGATACTCCCATGGAATTAAATGTCAAGCTTCGCAAAGAGGAGGGTGACTTACTTGCTGATCCCAGTATATACCGAAAGATGGTGGGTAGTCTTGTCTATCTCACCATTACTAGACCAGACATTTCTTTTGCTGTACAGCAAGTCAGTCAGTTTCTTCAAACTTCTCGTCATCTTCATTTAGCCGTTGTTCGTAGGATCATACGCTATGTTCAAGGCACTTCTACCTGTGGTTTATTCTTCCCTGCAGACAATTCTACTCGCCTTGCTGCTTATAGCGATGTTGATTGAGCTGGTTGTGCGGATACACGTCGCTCCATCACTAGTTGGTGTGTGTTCTTAGGTAATGCATTGATCTCTTGGAAGAGTCAGAAGCAAGACAGAGTTTCTAAGTCATCGACGGAATCTGAATACCGGGTGATGTCTCTTGCTTATTCTGAAATTATTTGGCTTCGAGGTTTGCTTGCTAAGCTAGATTTTTCTGAGACCGATCCTACACCTCTACATGTCGATAATATGAGTGCTATCCAGATCACGGCCAATCCTGTCTATCATAAGCACACGAAGCATATTGAAGTCAATTGTCACTCTATCCATGAAGCATTTGAAGCTCGTGTTATCACTCTTCCACATATTTCCACTAACTTACAAATTGCGGATATCTTCACCAAGGCTCTCACTTGTCATCGACATTGCTTCCTAAGTAGCAAATTGATGCTTGTTGATCAACCCGCATCAATTTGAGGGGGGCTGTCAACGGAACAGCAAACAGCAAAGCAAAAGATTTCTTTCCTTACTTCAGCCCACAATTATTTCCTTATTTCTCAATTCATTATTTTGTACAGTTAGCATATATTTAGTTTACATGTATGGGGCTTGATAGATTATAGTTTACATTTATAGGGCTAGAATCATGTTAGAACTTATTTACTTCCCATGTATAGCATTCTTGTAAAGTCTATATATAATATACAGAACTCAAGGCCAGACCATTCAGCCATTCACACAATACTTTGACAGCTTTGGCACTTTTTCATTGCATTCTTCAATGACATAAAGGATTTCTAGTTCCTCAAAAGATCTCTCCAGCCACTCTGCGGTGGAGGGACACTGGGAGATTTAATGCTAATTGTTTAATAAATTTTTTTTTTAAAAATTTCTACGTCTCCCCTTGTCATATAACTCCCCCTAGCTTTGTGACGATGGAGGCATCCTCTTTGCAGCCTTGCCTAACCCAGAGAACCTTGCAATGTACCCTCCTCTTCTCTATCTACCCCTGTCATCACCTTCTCTCCTCACCAAAAACCCTAAACCCTCCCCCTTTACCCCTTTCCCCTCACTACTTCTTCTTTTGCTCCCTACAACTATGGGGGTTCTCCTACCCTCACCTTCTTGCCTTCGCCCGTGTCAAACACAAAGCATTCAGTGTGGATTGATAGGAAATCTTTCGACTTGGCCATAGAAGGGGAGAAAACTAACATCCTAAGGCTTAAGGAACTTCGCAATGGTCGTCGCACATCCATTTATTTGGAGATTGAGGAGCTTGCTTGGTTCCTTCGAGCCTGGAAAAATTTATGGAGCTCAAGAAGAGTCACCCCCTCGACTTCGTGGTTCCCAATAAGGAAGAATGAGAAAACCTTGTCACTTCTCATGAAATCAACAAGAATGGTAGATTCATCTCCCTCTTAGAAACCAACAGCAATGGCTAGAGGCATTTGGTCTTCCCAGAGGGTTACAATTTGAAGGAGTGGCACAAAATCTTTGAAGCTACAGCCGAACTGGGTCAATACCTGCTTCATCCATTATTTTGGAAGCCGAAGGCCAGATGGCACACAAGCTTTTGTCCCTCTCCTCGAAAATGGAAGAATTGAAGTCCTCAACCCCTATTGTAACCCCATTGACCTTGTCGAAGCCTGCAGCAGCTTGGCCTTGCACTCATTGGGCCTGCCCTCACTGTGGCAAACCCCTTCAATTAATCTTGAGAGCTGGCCAGCTGCAAGAAACTCTCCAACACAATAAGCAAACAAGAAAGCAGCTGCAAATCTCTATCATTCAAGACCCTTCTAAAATGAAATCCCAAGAAAAGGAGTCCCTTTCAAGAACAAGGAAAGAGGAAATCATGATAATGGCAAAGAGAATAGGGAACAAGGAAAGGAACAAGACAATGCAACTTCCCTCATTAAAACATTTTCCCAAAACCAAATATGATTTCCACTACCTAAATGAAACTTCATAAAAGGAAGAAATATAGAGTAAACTTAAGATATTGACCTCCTAGGAGTCTCTAACAAACTTCTAAAAGCCATTTCTTGCATCCCACCCACTCTTGCAAACCAAATTTACTTTTTACAACTTTGTGCAAAAGGAAATTACCTCCATAGGAAATCACCATAACCATTTAGCCAAGAGGGCGGTGTTTTTAGACACCAAATGACCAAGACCCAACCCTCCCTCCTTAGATCTACACACCACCTCCCACTTAACTAAATCATCTCTCCTCAGACCTCTCCCCTGCACTTGACCTAACAAAATCCCTCATAATCCTTTAAAGCTTTTGGGCAAACCCTCCAGGAATCCTAAAAATGATAAATAGTACATACGACTAGCTGGCCTGCATAATAGTAATTCTACCCCTAAAGCGAATAAAGCATCTTTTCACCCCATCAATGGCTTAGCTACCTTTATCATCATCGGATCCCAAAAAGCTAAACAACAGTGCTTACCAAGGGGGTCACCTAAATAAGTTAAAAGGCCACTCCAAAAGCCCACACCAGACTAGGGAGCATAAATCCAAAATCCTCTAAAAACTAAGACTAATAACACAGATGCCACCATTTTCCAAATTAATTCTAAGATTAGAAACCCTCTCAAAAATCTACATAATGATGAGAATGTTATCCCTATCAAACACAGCACTCCTAATCCCCTCTATACCAAAAGCATCAACCTATTCTTAATTTCATCAATATATAACAACTGATTAAAAAAGCATAATCTCATATTCAATCTATTTCCTTCACCCGTTTACCCTTGACTTATTATGCCAACTCCCGTCCTCCCTCGTCAAGAACACCTCCAACTCGTTGCAAAGATGAATCCCCCTAAATATAGCCTCCTCCCCCAACAAACCACATTCCTTAAAAGAAGATAACTATTCCACTTCCTTCTTTGTAGAAAAACAATGTAAATTATGTTTGTAAAATAAATAAATAAATAAAAAAAAAAAAAAACAAAAACAATGGTGTCTAAGCATCTAGCATGAGCAGCTATGTGGCCATAAAAATACCAAGTCATACCAAGATTTGCCACACCAAGGGACTTCAAATATTTTATGTATTTTGGATCCAATAGACCTGCCAGGGAGTTGAGGCAAAAAAAGTACACCATCAATTGCGCCTTGAGCCTTCACACATATAACAAGAGCACAGCATTAATTTCACAACACAACTCCTAGATAACTGGGTCTGACTTGTAAAGAGAAAGAGAGGCAAATCTATAGATCATCTCTCTTTAAAAAAAAAAAAAAAAGAATAAATAAGTCATCATATTATACACATAAGCCTAAGACACTGGTTTTTCTATTGATAAAGACCTGCCACATCATACAAAAAGGAGTTCCTCTTTCCCAACTTTTACAAAAGAAGAAGCTTCTATCTTCATTTCTTTCCCTGCCCCATTTTTTGCCTCTACTTTCCTCTCCTTCCGCATTTTTTGCCAAGACCCCCACTTGACCGCCCATTAAGCATGAGTCATCACATGTACAAACCCTCTATCTTTTCTTGATAAACAATTTACAAACCCTCTATCAACATAAGGGATGTCACTTAGCAATGATTTTCCTTCCTTTATCATTCATAGTGCTACCCCTTTGCCATGGAACTTTCTTCAATAAATACTTTTTTTGAAAATTTTAACCAATCAAATGACCATACAATGCCTTCAAATGAGAAATCAATCGGAAATTGGTCATATTCATGACCAGGAAGTGTACACTAGCATGTGCTTCATCTCATGCTAACACAAATAATATGCAATTTTTTAGGTGTGCTCTTTTGCATTTTTAAACTAAATAAATAATTCAGGTGGGTTTTCTTTCTAAAAGTCAATATGAAGTAAGAAAAATGGTGACATATATCTTATTACAACTCACAAGTTTGCCATATGCCAACCATTATATAACAAAAAATTGTCCTAACATAGCTATATATCATAGTTTAAATCCATCCTATACAGGAGCGGTGTTTCAGGCTACTGCGTTGACTTAAAACCATATACTTGCAGGATCTTCTGCTCAGATTTTGAATGTGAAAAGACAGCATGTACTAAATTTCATTTCTAAATAATAACAAATATTGTGGAAAATAGGTAAAAAAGAAAGTGGTGCCTCTCTCATGTTTGAATATTGGCATAGAAATAATCAGACATGCATAGGCATGAAAATCTTTGTATGATAATTTACAAATACATGAATTAGAGCATTAACCTCACAACTCACTTGTGCTGAGGATTTGTTAGTTCTAGCACTGGCTTCAAATGTTTTCCTGTAAAAACAAGGCCAAGCAAATAAAAACACATTTAAATATGACAATAAATAATTAACAAAACAACATTTTAACATCTAGGAACAACTTTGAAGGCCTCAAGTTCAAGCAGTGAAAACATCCTCTCCAATTATGAAAGCAAGGCTGTGCACATCATGCCCTCCACAGAACCCTGATATGGCATGGCAGCTTTGTGCACTGGATGTTGTGCTTCTGTGTGTGTGTGTTTAGCCTCACCGCACTTACATGCTAAAATAGTCATACAAAGTCAACTGTAAGTTCTACATGGCATATTAGTGTTTAAATGTAAATTACCTTGTAAATGGACAGGTACCCTCAAATTGGTAATTTCCTTCCACCTCCATCCTCGAATCCGACCATCATCTCCACAACTAGAGGATATTTATATAAAAAATTCAGATTCAACATAAGCTGCTTTAATCTCATTTGTTTCAATGTATATGTAAGCTGTAACAACCAATGAACTAGCAGATCTATTATTTTAAAAACTCAAGATTCACATACATTAAAACTTGATTTTTACACTGAAATTTTAAACACAAATCTATGAAATTTGTAAAAGCAAAAAAACAAATATTTGAAAAGAAGACGGAAATCTAAATTTTTTTTTTGTGGCAGACAAGCTACTAGTAAACAGTTAATAACATGCTTGTTTGGGCACACCAGGCTCATTGCCTCATCCACAATCCATTATTCTCAGAAGCTCATTAACAATCTTGTTTGAGTCCATAGCCTCACATGGCTTTGATGTAGAATGGCAAGCAGGTAAATTGGATGGATGACTTTTATTAGAGACCAATTTCAAAGAATAAGGTCAAGGGATTGTTGGGTCCTAAAACCAAATGTGCTTCGTTTATTTGTAGTTGGCTTTTGTGTATTTGGGTGTGTGCATGTGATAGATGTGTCTTTTCAGGGGTTCATTTGCAGTTTCATGTATCTTTAGAGGTTTGTGTATTATTTCTTGTAATTTAAGTTTTATTATAGATAGCGTGTGAAATCCATGTAAGAGTTAGCTTTTGTCTAATTTGAATTGATGTGAAATGTGTGTTTCTTTCCCCCATCGCATCTCCTTCTTCCTCTTCTCTACATCCTTCCTTCATCTTCCTCTTCTCCTCTTCTATATTACTCTTCCTATATTCCCCCCTGGGCAGTACCTTAACTGCCGTTCTGCTCATCATCTAGCTGCTCCCGCTGCATTATTAGGTAGCAAAGCCCAATCATGATCCCATTCTTCCATTTCAATCCCCAAATATACCCTCACTCACTCTTCTTCTCCCTCTTCTTTCAATTACATTCCAGCAATCTCTGCAGAATTCTTGAAGCAACTTCTCTTCTCCATTTTTGCTTTTTCTTCCTTCTCTCGTCTTTCTCCTTCGCTCTCCCTCCTGATTCTACATTTACTCTGTTCATCACAAAACTATTCATTGCACCAGAGAGTTACAGTCGCCGCCCTTCATTTTCGTGGACCATTTTCCAAGTATCATTTCACAACACCACCGGTCCACCACTACTCTTGACTACCATCATAGACAGAAAAAGCCAACCAGCAGATCCCCAAAATTTCATTGCCATCCAACCACCTGTGTAACCCCATACACTGGCAAAATAATCTCCAGCCATCATCCCTCTTAAATCCCCCATATCCTGCACTTCTTTCATTAGACCACCAGTACCACTGCAATCATCACCCTCAGATCTACCTTCGCTCCAAGTTTCACAGTTGGAAAGCTGCCACCAGCAACTCGGGCAGGCGGCACACGTATGGGAAAATTTTTCCCTGTTCTACAGCTTCCAGATTGGAAGACATTTGCTTCCAGCCACAGTACTCTGAAATTTTCCTGCAAAAAAACCTGCAAATTTGTGAAGTTGTTTGATAGAAAGTTGCTTGTTTGGTACACATTTTGAAGGATTCGTAAGTTCTTCTAGCATCAGATTCCAGGCCATATTGCTGCAATTAGTTAGTTTTGTATGAGCGCTTGTTTGATTTCCAATAGATACTCCACAATAAAGGTGAAATTAAAGATAATTCCCAAGAAAGAGTCAAGTTTGTGGTTTTGCATGAATAAATTGACACTCGTTGGCAAACTGTGTTAAACGACCCTAGTGATATATAGTTGTAGTGTATAATAACAAAAATAATAATAATAATAAACAAGATAGTGGCTAATGTTGAGTTGTCTCCAAAAGTAGAGTCAATGTTTAAAATATGGAGAATGTTTTGGAGACTATTGGTAATGCTTCAAAAGGAACTGCTCGAATTTGGTGATTAAACGACTTTAGAAAGGAGATATGGTGAGATCAGAACATGGGATGAGGTGAAAAGAACCATGCAGGAGCAATTTGTACCCAATTACCAGCAGTGTGTCATCTGCAACTCTTTGATTTGAAGCAAGAAGACAAGGCAGTAGCACATTACACTAGTAGGTTCTATCACTTGGCTCCTTGTGCCAACATAGGATGGAAAGAGGATGTGATGATTGCTTTGTATAGAAAAGAGTTAAGCGAGCTATTGCTTCCAAGCTTGCTGCATGTCATCTCTTTATGCAACGCAGGCTGCCACTCAGATGGAGAATGTGCTATGTAATCCTCTTAGACATCAACCCTTCAGTTTGAGAAGGCTACTAGTGGGGTAGTGTGTGAGAAGTCAGCCATGAAGTTGAGCAGAGGAGTTCAGAATACTATCCCTTGGAAGAAATCTGAGCATTCTGGAACAACTTCTAAGGTCCACCAGCAATCAAGTGCTTCAAGCATCAGGATTTTGGCCATAGCTGAACAGTGTCCTAACCAAGTCATGGCAAAGACAGAAAAAGATGACAATGATGCCATGTCGAGTGACTTAGATGATTATGGCAACGTGATAAATTGCTTACTAATTCGCCTTATACCACAAAATGCGAGGAAAGTGAAGATTAGAGATGAACCAGAATCTGTCAAACTCAAGTGATTTATCATGAGCAGCATTGTACTCTGGTCGTTAATCCTGGTTGTACTAATATAGAATGCAAAGCAGCTGTGAAGAAGTTAAATTTGGAGGTTGAACCATGTAGATACCTTCTTTTATATTGGTCCAATTACATAATAAAATATTATTGTGATCTACAGTCAAACACTAGTTGCTTGTTTTACTGACTTTTAATCCCATAATTTTTGCAAAAGCTGCACCCTCCATACACTGCACCCTCCATACACACACCCAAGATTGATCATGAGACATGGTGAGTCTCCAAACAAATCCAGGATCCCAAGATGTCATAGAGAGATTTGATTTGATGGGCTCGAATTGGGGTCCGTTAAGGGTGGCCCAACCCCCTTAACACTTCCTTAGCTAGCTCAAGTAATTGCCTTGAACACGTGGCATTTCCTTGTCATTTTCCTGTCTATGGTGTAGCTAAACCATTAGTTAATTAAATCACTTTCCTCCTTTTGGCCAAAGTCTCATACACAATCATGACCCCCCCCCCCCCCCTCTTTTATTGGATAATAGCTCACTCTTAACTAGCAGTATAAATATCCCCTTTCTTATCCAATGGGAGAGGTCTCTTAGCAGTCATTTCTCATCAGAGACTTTCTCAATCTAACCCAAATCTTTTCTCTCTAAAACCCTAACCATTTCAACATCATCCTCTTCACCAAACACTTAAGCCCCTAAGGATTGCCCAGTTCTCCTCTTTTGGGAATCTCCGCTAAATCATTACTCGTATACTACACTGCCTCCCATCCACCAAGAAACCCACATATACAGACCACATCTCAGTCCATACAAAATTGCTTGGATAAACAATACCAACTTGAAGGTCCATGATTAATGCTTGCTTACCTTCAAGATTGGTTCAATTGTGGGGACAGTGCAGTGTGATATCCTTCCTCCAAAGATTTGTCATATACTTTCAGATTGTCTATGGTTGCTTTTTAAAAAGGTTAAGCATCATTCCTATGAAAAATTCATGTACCCTATCAATCAACAAGAAGTACAAGTTGATGTCATGTCGAGCTCTTCTATTTACCAATCGAAGCACATCACCAGTTCCTTTCTTGTGAAGCTAGATGATTCTTTTCATCATGATGGACTCCTTGATGCTTTCCCTAACTCAACGGAGTAGAGTTCTTTTTGAAAGGAGGGAAATGGATCACTTAGACCCAATTTGAAGGTCAATTTCAAAGAAAAGGTCAAGGGATTGTTGGGTAATAAGACTCATAATTGTGTTTAGTTTATTTGTAGTAGTCTTGTGTGTATTTAAAGATATGTTTGTGAGAGACATGACTTTTTAGGAGTTCAATTTTTATTTCATGTAGTATCTTTAGGAGTTTGTGTGTAATTTCTTGTAATATAGACTTTCTTATAGATAAGGTGTGAAATCCATGCAAGAGTTAGTTTTTGTTCAATTTATGAATTTGAAGTGAACGTGAGTTTCTTTCTCCTCATCGTATTTCCTTCTTCCTCCTCTCTTCTTCCTTCCCCCCTCTTCGCTTTCTTCTCCTTCCTCTATTTCTCTCCCTATTTTCCCCATGCCCAATACCCTTACTGATGTTCTGTTCATCATCCTTACTGCTTCCATTGCATCAAACATTCAGGCTTATACATTATTGTAGGGCTCTCTCTCGGACCATACATCCTGTGGAATTAAGAAATTTTACTTTACTGTGAAATTGATTTTGTAAGCTTGGAGCTGTGTAATTTAAGTTCATTCCTGAAACCAATTTGCAGATAAAGCAAGTAGTTAATGTATTTGAAACTAGTGGTCCATATCCACTTTCAAGTGTCTAAATTAATGCAACCTAAATCCTCAAGAATGAGTGCATGTAAAGGATCAATGTCCATGACTAACAGGTGTAGGCTTGGTGGACACTAACACTCAAAAACATTCCTTCAACACTTCATAGAGCACAATTTTAATGCAATAAATGACATATCATTATTTAACTTCCATTTGTTTGATTCATAAAAAACATTATAATACTTATTTACCTAAAACCATATAAACTTGCAGCATTTATAGCAGAATAAGTAATTTATTGAGAGTAACATTTGATATAGTGTTACATAAATTTTATAGACCTAATATCAATCATATATATTATGGTTCCATTTAGTTACCAATTGTGTCTTACATTCTTAGAATTATCATGCTTTCAAGTCCATGTCATGCTGGACCCATGTCGCCATGTCTTTCCATGCAACATAGACAAGGGCCTATCCTACTTTACAAATTTTAAAAAAGAAAAAATGCTACAAAACAAATACACTTATAAAAAAATAAGTTTATGACTTTAGTGTGTGCATGTGCACAAATATTAAGAGCGAGACATTGTTTTTCTAATCGAACCTGAATAACAAAGAATCTTCATCATCACCATAGAATTTGACATCATATGCAGGACCATCATGCCCTTGAAGGTAGGAAGTAGGTTCAGCCACTAGCAACCTGGCCAAGTACATACAGTGGGCGCCCCCGCGGGGGGGGTGGTGAGGAATAATCAGATTTAGCCAACCCCTTAGGTGTATGGCAACTAATTATGATTACATACTTACTGTTGATTCCTAGTATTGCTAAAACCAAAAGGCTGCATGAACAAAAAATTAGATTAGCATGATCAACTACAACACAAAAATTTCAACGTACATCACCAATTTGCAATGTTGCATGAAAACTATATTGCCTGCTTGTCTTTTATATATAAAACTACATTGGCTTATCTGCACACTAAAAGTGACTAACTTGCATGTTTTAAGTCAAATAGCATACCAAACATGACTGTAAACACTTGTTCTTCCAATGAAAACACAATCAAGACTGCAACTAGAGTAAGATGTAAATTGAAACTAATTAACTGAAAAAAAAACAAATAAAACATCTAAGCTAATTTAGTGGTGTGCAGAAAGATTGATTGACTCAAATCAGTATGATTCAAGCGGAATTGTGGTCCTAGATACAGATGACTAGCTAAAAATGCTGGATTAGTTGCAATTTAAGTAAGTTACACGGAATAAAGTGTACAAATAGGCAGGCCGCCTCAGTCTCCAACGCAAGTCAGAGAACAAACGCTTCATGAAAGCTTTCCCCCGCCCTCTTTGTAAGAGCGGCATCTGTATTTGCATTGCATATGGTTACAGCATAAATTGCAACGGCTTCATAATTGCAACAGAAGATAGGGGCAAAGTTTTAAATATGCACAAAAAAAAAGGGAAAAAAATTAAATCTCTCATACGAAGGAGGTTTGAACGTCCAAAATTCAGTGGCCAAGGGGTGGCCAGACCTTAAAAGGAGAGAAGAAAATGGAGAATAAGCGAGAGAAAATAAAAGTCTTTTTCCTCCACTTCTCTCCAATCAAACACTCACAACACCCAACGCGCAGAGACGCACACATACACACACACAGGGGGGGAGAGAGCTCACGAGTGAAGAGATACAAGAGGAAATGGAGTAGGAAGATAGAGAACCGTCGCTAGAGGCGACAACGACCGCGTCGGGATTAGGTTTTGGAAAGGGAGCGAAGACGGTTCTGAAGACGGATCGAGTCTGGATCTCCCTCTCCTTCAGTATGCTGCTCCGGTAATCTTCTTCGTCCCAGTTCGTCGCATCTCCGCCCATTTGAGTCGGCGATTCGTAATGGCTTCTGTGATGTTGCAGCTAGTGGTTCTCGCAGTCGGCCGCCACAAACTGGCCGATGATCAGCGAGCGAAGTGGAGCCGTCCGGTGGAAAGTTGAAACCCGAAAACGTTTCGTAATTCCGATTTTCGCAGCGCTAAAAACTGTAAAGTCTTCTCCGAGAAAGTACCCTAGAATTAGATAACTACGTCGTTTTAAGAGGGAGAAGAAGTAGACAGGCCCTCAACGGCTATTTGCCTTGCCGCTAAACGATAAAATAATGTTGTGTTTTCCAAACATAATCTCTTTTTGCATAATGTTTTTATGAGTAAATAAACCCACTGGAAAATTGGGGCTGGCTGCAAATTTGGATTTGTGTGAATTTTAATAAGATTTACTATAAAATTATATTAATATTTATTTAAATTCACATAAATTTAAATTTTAAATCTAAAATTTATATTCCTACATGATAATTTTTTTTACCACATGTGCGCTAATGTTATTTCTTCTACATTTGAAAATTTAAATTTTAAGGTTTAAATTTAAAATTGGTGTAATTTTAAATAAAATATAATATAAAATTATATTGAAGTTTTTCTAAATCAACATAAGTCTAATTCCAAATATGAAATTTATATTTTCAAATGTTTTTTTTTTTTTTTGTATTTTTAGCAATATGAATGTTGTTAAGAAAGGAATTCTTAATTATTTCTTTTCTTCAAAGTAGAAACTCAATTTATTTTTTGTCATTGAATTTTTTTATTTTTAAATAGCTTTCTTACTCATCACATAGAAAATGATCATAAGAATTCTTAAGAGTAATGTAAAATCATATAATTCATTAGAATTAACTGAGTACAAGGTAGTCTTGTGACAAAATCCATCGTAACCTCTTCTCACATTCCAAATAGGAATAGGAAGCAAGTTGGAGGGTCCTAGTTGGTTGTTGGTACCCTACCTTGATTTGCTGACAAACTAGGCATCTAGCACAAAATTTTGACCCCTTTCCCTGAGGAACCATCTTCCACACAACCTCCTATTTTCAGTGGTGTTAATTACACCTTCTAGAAACAGAGGATGCGCATCTACCTTCAAAATACTGATTGGAAAGTGTGGAGGATTGTCTCTAAGGGAAATTATGTCCCTATGAAAATTGAGGGCACTACTAGAGTTCCTAAGACTAAAGAAGAATATAATGATGATGATATGATAGTTGTTAGTTTAAATGCTACTGCCATGAATATTTTGTACTGTAGTCTTGACGTAAATGAATTTAACGGAATTATGACATGCTATACTGCTAAAGAAATATGGGATAAGTTAGAAGTCGCATATGAGGGTACTAAGGATGTGAAAGACAGTAGGATAGACATGTTGATTAGTGAGTATGAGGCCTTTAAGATGAATGTAGGTGAGTCCATTCAGAGCATGTACACTAGATTCACACACATCATAAACTCACTGCATGCATTAGGAAAGACCTACCCTACATATGAGATGATTAGGAGGTTTACCTCCCATTTGGGAAGCTAAGGCTATGACCATTGCTGAGGGTAGAGACCTTAAGGCCATGACTCTAGATGAATTGATAGTTTCTCTGATCACTTATAAATTAGCCATAAATGAGAGACTTAATGAGCATAATAAGGCTAAGAAAGTGACTGCATTAAAAATCTCCACAAACATATCTAGTGAATGCAGTGAACCTGACACTGATGAGGATATGGTCATGCTAACCAGAAAGTTTAGCAGATTTTTTAGGAAAAACGGGAAGCCATATAAAAAATACAGGGAGTCAACAACTGAAAAGGGAGAGTCAAGTAAAAGAAAAGAGATATCAAATGTTACCATGTGCTACAACTGCAACAAGGTCGGGCATATTAAACCAGATTGCCCACTACTGAAAAAGGAGGCTAAGAAAAAGAAGAAAACCATGAAGGCTGGGACATCATGGGATAAGCTTAGCAGCAGCGACTCAGATTTAGACCATAGCGACTCAGAGGTCGCCAATCTGTGCTTGATGGCACACGACGATGAGGTATCATCTTTTAGCTCATTATCTTCATTTTATTCATCTGATGATTATGATTCTGATTGCATGCCTATATTTAGAGAGTTGCAACTGGAATATATTCGTATATCTAAACTGTTAGGCAAAATGACTAAAGAAAATAATGATTTAAAAAAGAAACGTGAAAATTGGTCAAAATTGTTTAATATCGCAAAAACCTCTCATGCTTCCATTTTAAAAGAAAAAGATGTTACCATTGTTGAGCTTGAAAGAAAATTTGAGGATAGTTTCAAAATCATTTTTAAATTCACCGAGGGCAGACGCAATTTTGAAAAACTACTCAGTGCCCAAAGAAACTCCTTAAGTAAAAAGGGTCTTGGTTTTAATGGTATTGAAAATGTTAGACGATCTAATCTTTACTTAGAACATCTTATGCGTAAGTCAAAGTCCCATATCCCTCCTAAAGATCCTAAGTACAGAATAAGATTATTTAAATGTAAACAAATTGGTCACATTCAATTTGATTGTCCACTTAGGAATAAGCGTGCTAAAATTAGGAAAGTATGGGTAGTTAAGCAAGATCCTGCTACTAACCCCCGTGGACCCGACAAAATTTGGGGACCAACATCAGTCACTTAGCTTATTTTGCAAGTATGCCTAAGATCATCCTCCTCTAAAGACCGGTGGTACCTAGATAACGGGTGCTCATGACACATGACCGGCGGCAAGGGCAAATTCACATAAATTGTTTCCAAGGATGGAGGTTATGTGACATTTGGTGTCAATGCCAAAAGACACATCATCGGGGTAGGTACGATTGGTAAGGATTCCTCTCTTACTATTGATAATGTTTTGTTGGTTGATAGACTGAAGCATAATCTACTCAGCATAAGTCAGTTGTGTGACATAGGATATAAAGTATCTTTTGAAAACGATAAATGCATAGTAGAAAATAAATCAGATCATAAAGTATCTTCACTGCCTATCGCCATGAAAATGTTTACACTACTTCTCTTGATAATCTAGTTTCACAACAAGTAACATGCTTCTCTACTGTAAATGAAGCTAGTTGCTTATGGCATAGGCGCTTAGGACACACAAGCATGGATTTATTATCAAAACTCGTTAGAAAGGAATTAGTAAAAGGCTTGCCTAAAATGTCCTTTGTAAAAGATAAAATTTGTGATGCATGTCAAATGGGTAAGCAAACAAAATCTAGTTTCAAGAAAGAAAAATTCATATCTACTACTAGACCACTTGAGATGCTTCATTTAGATTTGTTTGGTCCTAATTCTGTGCAAAGTTTTGGTGGTAAATCTTATGCTTTTGTAATTGTGGATGACTTTTCTAGATTCACATTGGTATTATTTCTTGCACACAAAAATGAATCATGTTAATAGTTCACCAAACTTTATAAGAGAATTCAGAATAAAAAATGATATAAGATAACCCATATAAAAAGTGAGAGGCACGGAATTTAAAAATGAGAACATAGAAAAATGTTGTGACTTAGAGGGCATATCACACAACTTCTCTACACCTTGGACACCTCAACAAAATGGTGTGGTAGAAAGGAAGAATAGGTTACTGCAAGAAATGGGTAGAACTATGTTGAATGAACATAACTTACCCAAATATTTTTGGGCCGAGGCCATTAATACTGCATGTTATGTTATGAATAGGGTGTTGATTAGATCGTCAATTAATAAAATCCCTTATGAATTATGGAACAACCATAAGCCAAATATTTCATATTTTCATGTGTTTGGTTGTTAATGCTTTGTGCTTAGAGATAATGAACATCTAAGAAAATTTGACTCTAAATCTAATGAAGGTATTTTCCTAGGTTATGCACTGAATAGCAAAGCATATAGGATTTTCAACAAAAGAACATTGACTGTCATTGAATCTATTCAGGTTGTGTTTGATGAAGCTAATCCATTCTTTAAGAAAGATGATGAAGATGATATTGAGATTAGAAAATGCTTAGATAAATTATCAATTGAAAACAATGCAAGTGAAAACCCATAACAAAATGAAAAATCATCTAAGGATAATGAAAATTAGGAGTTGCCTAGAGATTGGAAATTCCTTAGAAATCATCTCATTGATCAAATCTTAGGTGAACCATCCCACGGTGTAGCCACAAGATCCTCCTTGAGAAATCTGGTAAATCATTCTACTTTCTTATCGCAAGAAGAACCTAAAAATATTAAAGAAACCATAGAGGATGAGTCTTAGGTGATGTCCATGCAAGAAGAACTTAATCAATTTGAAAGAAGCAAAGTATGGATTGTAGTTCCTAGGCCAAATGATCACACAATTATTGGAACTAAATAGGTGTATAGAAATAAGAAAGATGAAAATGGGATAGTAACTAGGAATAAAGTTAGACTAGTTGCCCAAGGGTATAACCAGCACGAAGGGATTGACTTTGATGAAACATATGCTCCTGTTGCTAGGTTAGAAGTTATTCGTATGCTACTTGCTTTTGCTGCTTTTAAAAATTTTAAATTATTTCAAATGGATATTAAAAGCGCTTTTCTAAATGGCTTTATTAATGAAGAAGTATATCTAGAACAACCACCCAGTTTTGAAAATCATAAATATCCACATCATGTTTACCAGTTATCTAAAGTCTTGTATGGATTGAAACAAGCTCCTAGTGTAACGACCTGCTATTTCTTTAATATTTTTTTTCATATATACATATAACACAAATATCATCTGTCTGAAATACTTCTGATAATACCCTAGGCTCAAGGGAGCACTGAGGAAACTATGTACATCATACGTATCTAGCAACGGTATACAAAAACTGCGAACTACTATATACAATATCAGATAACTACCTTGTTCTAAAATATACTTACAATACATAAATACCCAGTGACGTCACTATAATCTGAAAATTATCCCAAAACTCTGGTATCTCAAAATACCTACCCTTTCCTGTATGGGCGGTACAAGCTAATCTCTATCCGCGAGCCTAATCTTCTCACCTAGCTGGATCTCCTAAAAAATAGTAAGTCACTAGGATGAGATAACGCTCAGTAAGTGAAAATATGCTATTACTAGTGTGTGGCGGCTGAGTTACACATTTGAAATACTAAAATAATACTGATATTGTAATCTGAGTAAACCGATAAACTGTACAGAATATATACATGGAATATAATTTAAAACATAGTTGTGTATCTGAGTTTGCTATCTGAAAGTACTGCTAATATAATAGTATAAACTGCTACTGTGTGATATATTTGTACATAGGAACTTCTATTATACCCTGAGATCTATATATCATGATATATCCCCTTATGATAGGGTTGTGCGGCCCGTAGGCTGGACTTACTCTGGTTGGCCTACCAGGCAAGTCAATCTGAATCTCTAACATCCGCCAATCTGTGTAAATCTAGCCCACTGCAATCACTTCGGGCCATCTCTAACCTCTGTCATTGTCTAACTGACTACCTCAACCTAGCATGCTGGGGAGACTACAATCTCTCCTTGCATGGTTAGACGGAAGCCACATACTATCTAAGTCATGTGGTTGCACATGTCTGAAATAGCAACGGTAGCGTGCTCTGCTGTATATCTCTGTCTGTAAAATCCACGAGGATCTGAAACTATATAATACTGTATACATATATAAATATATAATCATCTCCCTGCTTTTAACATGATTTCAAAAACAACCATAACACTATAAATCTAAACTGTAATTTCTGAAACATCTATCTGAATTATCTGTAATATTTATTTAAAATATCTGAAATATCTGTCTGTAATAACTGTGACATCTATCTATAATATCTGTAATATTTGTCTATAATTTTTGTAATATCTATCTAAAATATCTGTATATCTATCTGTAATTTTTGTCTGAGTGTTATGGTTTAGAAATCATGTTATTCTGAGAAATACTATAAGTCTCATTCATTGCTATAATATGTATAACTGAATATCTGTAATACTTTAAAATCTACATACTATACTGTAATAAACTCATGCCACACATTTGGGAAATTAAAATCTCAAGCTCAATTTCTGTAATTTTGTTGTAAAAATAATATTCATACTATTCTGGAAAAATAATCTAATCTGCATGCTTATAAATACACATTCATAATCTTTTGAAATACATAACAAAATTTCTAGAATAGCATATTTCCCTTACCTAAACTCTAGAAAGCCCCTATTGTAATCTGGCCCTATACTTGCAGGGTTCCCTATTCAACATCCTAAAAACATTATCCCCTAGAACAAAATATCATTATTTCATTGCATATTACATTTCCTATAACTGTGGGAAAGGTAAAAACTGGATAAAATACCTTACCCTGAAATTGGGATGAATTTCAAACCATCTCCACCAACGATCAGCTCCGGCAGACTTGCAGGAAACTTCGCCAGGAGTGTTGTGATGGCCTCAAATCTTCAGTCCGAGAAATGGAGTTGGGATCGAAGAGAGAAGGGGAGGGTGCGTTTTAAAGAGAGAGAGAGGGGTTTTCTTGCGCCAGAGTCTGCCAAAAAATTCTAATTTCAACTATTTATAGGGCTGAATTCGTCGACAAGACACGTCATCTCATCCACGAGTCTTGTAGAAAGTTCGTCGACGAACTTGCACCCTCGTCGACGAGTTTCATTCTGCCTTAAATCCTCTCTTGGTATCTTCTCATCGACGAGACGTGTCTTCGTTGACGAGGTCCCCATGTATTTATCATCGACGAATCCCCTGTGTTCGTCGACGAGGCCCTGATTAATTCCTTGGGTTATTACACCTAGAGCTTGGTATGAGAGGCTTAGTGGCTTTCTATTAGAAAATGGGTTTACCTGTGGCAAAATTGACACTACACTCTTCATCAAATCCAAAAATGATGATATGCTCCTTGTTCAAATTTATGTAGATGATATCATTTTTGGAGCAACTAATGATGAGTTGTGTAATGAGTTTGTCAAATGCATGTAAAGTGAATTTGAAATGAGCATGATGGGTGAACTTAGTTTCTTCTTAGGGCTCCAAATTAAGCAAGCTAATCATGGAACTTTCATATGTCAATCTAAATATATTAGGGACTTGCTAAAGAAATTTAATATGGAAGATTGCAAAATTCTTGGTACACCTATGAACTCTTCCACTAAGCTTGATAAAGATGAGTAAGGAATCCATTTTGACGTAAAATTGTATCGTGGCATGATTGGGAGTCTCCTATATCTCATTGCTAGTAGGCCTGAAATTATGTTTAGTGTGTGTATGTATGCTAGGTTTCAGATTGCCCCTAAGGAATCTCACCTAAAAGCTATTAAACGAATCCTTAGGTATTTAGTTGGGACTATAGAGTTAGGCTTATGGTACCCTAAGCATTCTACCTTTAAGATTGTTAGTTATACTGATGCTAACTTTGCCGGTAGTAAAGTTAATAGAAAAAGTACTAGTGGCACTTGTTATTATTTAGGACAAAACTCAGTTGCCTTATCCACAGCCGAAGCAGAATATATTGCGGTTGGGAGTTATTGTGCCCAAACTCTTTATATGAAACAACAACTTGTGGATTTTGGATTGCACTATGAAACAATACCGATTAGATGTGATAATACTAGTGCAATCAACATCTCTAAAAATCCTATCTCACATTCACGAACTAAACACATTGAGATTAGACATCATTTCCTTCGTGACCATGTGCAAAAAGGAGATGTGGCTCTTGAGTTTGTATGCACCAATGAACAGTGGGCAGATATATTCACTAAAGCACTTCCCGAGGATAGGTTCATCCAAATTAGACGTGAGTTAGGTCTAATGCACAGTAGAGAGGCTTCTTAGATGTCTCATAGTTTGCATAAATTTAGGGGGAGCTCTAAAGTGAAATTTAACAAGTCTTAGTAACCAATATCACTGTTGATTTGTTTACTTGCCTTAGACTTGTGAATGCTGATTATTGCCTGTGTGCACATATCTTACATCTATAGCATGATCATATTGAATGTAATGCATGTTGCTTCTTACTTGTGATGCACAACTCCTTTGTCCACTTCATGATGATATTGAAACTTTTACTTGATTGTTGGACCATACTGAACTTTTTGAGTAGTTGTGGATAAACTGCTAGGAAATATAAACTCAAACAGGTTACATTTTATACAGGATTTATTTTGGAAAGTTCGATTTACAAAAGGCACTCTGCCGAAACTTTTTCAAAATCCTTCCAAAATTTCTTATGTATAAACGTAACACTTATCCATTGCCTAGAGTGTTAGCTCCTATGGCCCTTTTTGCTGATGCCAAAAAGGGGAGATGTAGGGCAAAAATTTGGGTTAAATACATGAAGCATATTGTTAGGGGGAGTCTCTTAAGGCTATACCCAATTTTTGCATGGTGTATTTATCATCATCAAAAAGGGGAAGAATGTTGACTTTATAGGTCGCACCCGATTTTGATAATGACAAATACTGATATTTGATGATTGTCAAGTGCTTGTGCAGGCTGAAATAAATATCCCAAGTAAAGACACTTGAAGAAACATGAAGACCCCAAAGACTTGTTATTTGAAATTGTTAACTTAATGTCTGTAATATGGGACTGTAATAGTAACCTAGGGTGTGGTTTGTATGTTTCTTACCTGCACATCATGCATACAAGATATAGCGTAAGCTCAATTAGACCATAGCAAGACCCTATGCTCCAACACTCACACACATAGTATAAAATATATGAGTGTGTTGAAATTGTGCTCTAATTGAACAAATCTAAGCAATTTAAGAGGGCTCAGGCAATCGAACCCTTGGAGTACAAAACTCTTCGGCACCCGAACTTTGACAAGTCAAAGTGTTGACCAGCCCTCGGGTGACTGAACCTTAAATACACCTATCGTCTCCGATAGCCCGAACCCTTCAAAAGGGATTGTTCACCAACTTAGGCGACCGATGCTTTTAGTTCAAAAAGGACCTCGGGCGACCAAACACATGGATTTAGGCCACCGAACATTTGACCGAGCACTTGAAGTTATGTAACTTTGCTACTAACTTTGATTTAGGCTGCCGAAGGGTAATACAGGCGACCAAACTACATTGAACACCTTTTAAAACTGAGTCTTGCCAGGCGACCAAACCTAGGTTCAGCCACCTAAACCCTAGCCGGTTAAAATTAAATTAACCGCGGTAAAACAGGGTTAACTGGGGCTAAATGGGTTTTGATCTTTTAGGACTTTTTTTAATTATTCCCATTATATCCCAAACGATTATATTTTTACCCCTAGCTATAAATATGAATCCATTTGCATGATTAGGGCATGATTGCAAATAGATTAGCCAAAATATCCTCTCTATTGAAAATACATCTTTTGGCCAAATACTTTCAAATCTCCGTTCGTTTGATATTTTTCTGAGATTGTGTGAACATTTCTAAATTGCTTAAGATTGCCATAGCTTGTAGAAACTCCCATTTGAGTGATTGATTGCCATATTTCTTTTGGGGAGTTTTAGCTTAGGTTTATCCCACATATTTGCTCAATATAAATCTTGTGTGGGGATAAACCAAGTAAGCTTAGGATATTTGCATATTTGTTGCATGTGATGACCCAAAAATATATATATATGATTAAAGTATAATAATAATAAAATAAAATAAAAATAGTCATTAAGTTAATATCAATACGGAAGTGTTTTTCTGTAGGATCCTTGATTCCATGTTTGATGCCTAAGAAAGACCTTGTCTTAGCGAGTGCTCAGAGACCATTGCGGCTCAGTCGCTCCCTGGAGGTCGGCCTGGTCAAAATGGAATTTCATAGGATAAACAGGATAGACACTGTTTGTACACGTAAATAAGTATATATACATAAAATAGTGTTTTGACAGACATAATTTGTAGAAATACATAATAAGATGATAATAATATAGGTATCATATGTGGGGCCCACAAGACTATGTGGGGTCCACATGAGTCCCGGAGCCACAAGACACTGTTTATATACGTAAATAAGTACATAAAATAATGTTTTAATTGATATAATTTGAAGAAATATATGAAAAAATAATAATAATATAGGTATCCTATGCGGGGCCCACAAGACTGTGTGGGGCCCACATGAGTCCCGAAGCCGTATGGAGGTTTACACGAGTCTCAAAGTTATGTAGGATGCATAAAATCGTATAAGAGTTATTCGAGTTACGTAGGATTCATTCGGGTCTCGAAGTTGTGTGGGGCCCACAAGACCATGTGGGGCCCACATGAGTTTTCAAAATTTAAATTTAATTCTTGTTCAAAAATAAATAATAAAATAAATAATAAAATAAATAAATACTTAAAATAGTTTATAAGTAATAACAATGATAATAATAATGACAGTAATGATTAAGAAAAATAATAAAATAATAAAATAATTAATTAACTAATTGATTAATTAATTAGGTAAGTAGTTAATTAAAAATTTATTTAATGGGAATGGTGGCAAGCACTCCCACATGGCCTCCATCCCCATCCCATACTCAACCCATACCTTGCCCATCCCTTGCCCATTCTTTAATTTTAAAAAAATTATAATTTCACCCATCTCCCCACACTTTTATAAATTATATTTCTTCCCCAAAATTTTCCTATAAATAGGGAGCTCTCAACCTTCATTTTTCACAACAATTTTCTAAGGAAGAGAAGGATTAGTGAGTGAAAGAATTTGTGGTGGAGTGAGAATTTTGAGTAAGTTCTCACTCACCCACTCTTTCCGATCTCATATCTTAAAGATAGTTATTGTGTTCGTAGCACACGGTAAAAGAAGAAGGTAAGTAAATTTTGATTATGTTAGTTTCTTTTTATTTTAAATTCATACCCGAGTTTATTTTGTACGTAAATTTTAATTATGTTACTTAGTTCCACAAAATTTCTATGAGTTTATTTTTACGCATATTTAATTATACTAGTTCTATCTTTAATATACTTGCATCTATATTTGGATTAAGAAATGTTCTAATCCCCTCGGGTAAATTTTCAGCATTTATTTCTATTCAAAAATAAAATTATATATATTTTTAACACAAAAATTGTGTGGCATGAGTTTATTTTTACGTTACATTTTTATGAAAATATGAGTAAAGATGAGATTTTTACGATATTATTTTAAATTGCATAAATTATAATAAGATGATTTTAAAACCCCTTATGGCAACGAAAGTTCAAAGTTACAGATGCTCGGTACCGCAGCTTAAAGTTTATACGGATCAGAGTGCACCCACACTGTTTACTGAGTGGTTATTTATGTTAGTGGATTTCTCCTGAGTGCACACCTGGTTTAAGTCCAGGACTTAATAAGGAAAATCTCACTTAAAGTTTACGTACGTTGATTTAGTTTGGTCGGCCAGCCAGCTAAGTCCAGTCTTCGGACCGCACAACCCAGTCATGGGGGTAAACATGACTTATGGCAAACAGGCCTAAGGGTGGGTTTTTACAATATATGTTTATACATATTTAATTACGTGTACAAAGTTACTGATGATTTGAAGGAAAAGTGTAAGTTTACGTGAAAAGGATCATTTTGGTGCTTATATGACGATCTAAGGAAAACGTATAAGGAAAAGTATATGTATGTTCATCATTAAATATTTTTACAGTTTTAAAGTTAAAAGTTTAATTTAGCAGTTATAGTATATGATTTAAAAATTTACTGTTGAAATTGATGACAAAAGTTTTATGCAGAAATTTTTAAAGTTATGTTTATTCTAAAAGCAGTCTTGAAATTATAGTATTAAATATTATTTTACGAAATTCTTTAAAAGCTCATTTTGACCACACACTAATAATAATCTTATTTATTTACTGAGCGTCGTCTCACCCCAATCATATTTTATTTCAGATAACTCTGAAGGACATGTCGGAAATCAGGCTTAGCAAGCATGCGGGTGGGGATTAGAAAAATAAAGATTAATTAGAAATATAGTATGATTTCAGATATTTACGTTTGTGTAATTTTCTTCTTTTGAAATAAGTGATTGTAACATGAATAATTAGCGCTCTGGTTTAATAAAAATTTAGTTTATTTGCTTTCGCTGTAAATCAGTAGTAAAAAGTTAATATACCAGGCCCCTCGGGGTCGGGGTGTTACATTGCAAGTATCTAATAACTTGATTTTTGGTGTGCAAAGATTTCTCAAACAAGCACTTATTTTCAAACTAGTGTTGTGCATCTTTCTTTGAGGAAATTTTTATACTTGTTTTTATTCCAAGTTACTGCTTGTGTTGAATACTCTTGAGCATCATACTGATTATACTGTGTTGAGTATTGATTGAACAAAACTTGCATCACTGAGCTTACACTATATCTATGCTATTGATGTGTATGTGATTGTGCGCATTTGGGTACAAATATGCTTTATGTGAAAGCACTATTTATGTACCATTTGATTGTAAAATTTGAGTGTTTCCAGGTGTGGCCTGAGAGGGCGGTAATCTAACCCGGTAAGGATTATATGTAAATTTTGAGGTCAGCCCTGTGATAATTGACCTAACTTGTTTAGGTGCTGCTCCACCTGTTTAAGTGAGCAAGTTAGAGTGGTAATTCTTGTGCTTGTTAGCCATGGAGGGGACGTAGGCAATTGGCTGAACCTCGATAACATTTCTGTGTGTTAGCCTTAATTTACTGCTTTCTAGTGTATGTGTGTTTGTTTAAATTGCTTTATTTACTTTTCAGTATACATTTACATTACTTGCACTAGATTGACCATAGGGCTGTAAAATACTGGTGTTAGGAAATTGATCTAGGACTTAAATTTTAAAAATACCAATTCACCCCCTCTCTTGGGATCACGGTAAAGCTAACAGCCGGTCAACGACCTCTCTACAACTTTCTTCTCTATTGCTTATTCGTTTAGAAAATTTCCAACTTTTAACCCCTTTGAAAAGGCTTTCTTAGACTACCTACAAAGGACTTAATTTCATGAAAATCCTACTACTTGATGCTTATTCAAAACGAACATACAATCATGCAAAGATTGAAAAATAAAGAAGAGAAAAGGAGAGACGTTTTAGTTTTTTGTTTGGTAGGATTGAATCTATAGAGTAGACTACCTATACATCTTCTAAAGATGAATCAAGCCATTTATAGTTCCAAAAAAAATATTTTAATTTTAATTAAAAAATTCTTTGGATTAGAATTTGAATGAATTTTCTTTTTTTTTTTGGGAAGGAAAACCATAGCTTGAAAACATTGATTTTACCTTTTGGAAAAGAGATTTGTTAATCTATTCAACAACCACATCATGAATAGTTCATTAAAAAGTTAAATTTTTTTTTAGAAGGATGCATTGGTTTTTTAGAAGGAAAATCATAAAACCTAACCAAAGGAAGTGTGGATTTATGGTGGGAGAACTACAAACCCACCTTAAAATCTTGTTTAGAATAGATTTCGAGAGCATAAAAAAAGCAGCATCATTGTTGTATGGCTCTAAAAATATTTGAAAACTTCGCAAAAACTTGAAAGCTTTGTGAAACTTCACATGAATTATTTCTTGATAAAAATTTGGCTTTTTTTTTTTTATTTGGAAAATTCATGAAAACCTTTAGTAAAACAATATTCATATTCAACCAAATGTACTCTACCTAATGTAGAGACCAAAAATTTTTGAAATCCTATAGAAAATCAAGAAAAAGTGTAAGAAAAATGCACTCTTAGGATTTGGCGGTTGACCGCCCTCTAGCCCAACGACTACTTTTTAAAAAACAAGGGGTGGTCAATAACTGAAGTGAACCGGTTGGTCGCCTGCAAACAAACATTCACAAAACATGCAATTTTTTAACTTTGAACATGTTTTTTTCTATGCAATTAAGATAAAAACACATCCTACCACTTCTAATGTGCATTATTGACATGAATTAATAGAGAAATCATTAAGCATTGAACATAAATATCCAAAGAAACATCGA
Source organism: Malania oleifera (assembly GCF_029873635.1). NCBI lineage: Eukaryota > Viridiplantae > Streptophyta > Magnoliopsida > Santalales > Ximeniaceae > Malania > Malania oleifera. The sequence continues at coordinate 81,079,915 of NC_080422.1, read as the reverse complement.
CATGCCTCTACATACAAAAACACATAAAACAAGTTGAAATAAATAAAGGGTTAGACATTGACCTTATTGAAGAACAATCCCCTATAGATCAAGTGGAGGGTACCCTTTATAATGACCCCGAATATATATATAAGTATAGTAGGATAATATAATTTAATATAATATATAGGTATAATAAAATAATATTTTTATTAGGAAGCACATTATCACTTTCATTCACATTTCGTTCTTAAATAATACGTATAATAAATAATAAAATAAAAGATATATATATATATATATATATATTATATAAAGGAAGGATGGATGATCAAGGATAAGGATGGATGTGTCATCATCCTTATCAAAACCAACCCCACCCCATTTTCATGCAACTTGCATGCAATCCCACATATTCCCATTGCAAATTATAATTTCGTCCTCTCCCCTGATTGCCTATAAATAGGGATGGTCCCAACCTTTATTTACATAAGAATTTTCAAGAGGAAATGAAGGAAAAGTGAGAGAAATATTTAGTGGAGGAAGGAGAATTTTTATACACTTAAAATTCTTATTTTCCCACTCTTTCCAAACTCATTTTAAAAATTCATCCTTGACCATTTTAGAGAAATAGATTAAAGTAAGTGGGTTGGATAATGTATGTTTTTTTGATAAAATATACTTGAGTTAAATTAAAGTAAGTTGATTTTATTATATCAACTTTTTATAAATATACATGAGTTTATTTTAGTTAAAGAAATATTTTAATTCTCTTGGGTAATTTACAATATTATGTTATTATATTAAAAATAAATATTTTTAGCATGCAGATTGTGTGGCATGAGCTTATTTCTATTTAAGTATGTTACATGTTTTATGATAAAATGATCAATAAAGAGATTTTTATGATGTTATTTTTATTGCATGAAATATATTAGTATGTTTTAAAAACTTTTATGACTCAGAAATTACAAGGTTACAAATGTTCGATACCGTAACTTACAGTTTAGTTTACAAAGTGGATCCACACTATTTTACAGAGTGGTTTTACAAAGTAGTAGATTTCTCCTAAGTGCACACGTGGTTTCAGACCAGGACTTAATAGGAAAAATCTCACTTACAGTTAAAGTAAAAGTTTGATTTAGTTCGGTAAGCCAGCTAACTAAGTTCAGTCTTCGGACCGCACAACCTAGTCATGGAGGTAAACATGACTTACAGTTAACAGGTCTAAGATGTGACACCCCGATTTTCGTACAAATATTTTTTTATAAACAATAATAAATATTCACTTGTCATCAATAATATTTGTCAATTGGCCACGTCAACAACCCTGTTACCACTCATATGACCTGACCTGCATTGGGTACCGGGTAAAAAGTCATTTCATTTATATAACCTAACAGCGGAAGATAGTATATACTTAACAACCAGAATATAATACCCAAAGTATCAACATACATACATACATATATATATATATACATCACCATCACGTACCCAAACACAACTCAACTCTAGGGGAATTACACCCCCTAGTCCAAGAACTTACCCTGCGTGTTAGGGTCTCAGCTCCTTATGGTCTCGGAGCTTTATCACCTAGCCTATCTCTGTTTCCTGAAAATTTTAGATAATTTGGGTGAGACACATTTCAATAAGAAGGAATAAATTATTTACATTGTGTGGTCATATGAGTTCAATTATAACATACTTTACTTTTCAAATCAACATTTCATATGAGAAATATACACTGATAAACATATTCTCATAATTTTATAGATATACAACACAAACTTTTATAAGCTTTAAAACTATTTCTCAAGTTTATTCATTTCCAACACATATTTACCCTTGAAATTCCTGAGAATAGGGAAGATCACCCGCCCATACGAGTAGCTTCCATCTGCCCTAACACGTTATGCAATCAGATATGACCACATCTGCTACCTATCAGGACACTCACCTTACTCAGTAAGCCCTCGGGTGGAGAGTTTCACTTCGTTTCAATTATTTATATTATCAACTCACTCAGATCCATTTATAAATTTTATCATTCTCTATTTCTCATTTTCCATTATTTCTTTCATTTCTTATTTTAGCTTATTTTTATCATTCTTTCACTTTTCGTTTCCATTTCACTATCCGACTCATGAGTATCCATGGTATCTAGTACCAACATCATGTCTGTAACCCATGGCTACCCTGAGGATCTTTCTTTTCACGCCATGCTTCCCCCCATAGTCAAGGTTGTGCGCCCGAAGGCTGGATCTAATCGCGGTTGGCTGACCCAGTTAATCAAAATATCATATCACATATCTCGCGTCTATAGTACGACTAGTTGGCCTATAGCCTTGATCCGGACTCAGGGGGCACAATAACTCTACTAAACAACTTAGTCGATTGTCACGTCAAACTCTCCAAGAGTCCATGTGGTTGCACTACACCACTAGCAATGGTACCGTGCTCAATTTCACAACCCATCATTAGGTTTTCCATAACCATCCGCTAGGGTTGTCATTACCACATACCTGCAATCATTATGCGGTATTGGCATTTCATCTATCATATTTCAATGATACCATTGCAGCAGTCACACTTTGCAATGTTCACATTTTCTAGTATTCACAGTCAGTATACTCAATTCAATCCTCACATTTCAATTCCATATTGCAGTATTCATATTTCCCATTTTCACATTTCAGTATATACTTTTCAGAATTCACGTTCTCATTTTCACGTTTCAATATTTTCATATCAATATACACCATTACTCTCATATCAGTATATCTCAATTCATCTCATAATAGTATATATCATGTTTCGCGTATTTCAACATTTCTCCAAATACTCATATCAATAATTTACACAATCTCATTTTCATAGAAATCATTTATATTCACGTATAAATATCATATTTCATTATTTCCTACTAACATATCAATAATTCTCATTTCATTATTTTCTCAGAAATTACTCATCATTATATTTCATATTTTTCATTATGCGTCATATGTCACACGGTTTTTACCTAATATTCATAATATATTAATTTCACAAGGAAAAATACCGTAACTTTATTTTCCAAATAGTTATTCAATCAATAATATAAAATATTGCTATAATTTAATCTCCTTACCTGGCTTACTGGGAGTCTCGTTAAAACCCAGATCCTACGCCCTTGGCGCTCGAAACTCAAATCCTGTTATTCGCGTTTTTCCTAGATTAATTAACTCATTTCCCAAAATAATACTCATATAACCTTCCTTAGGCTCCATATACCCCAAATTAACATTTAAACTAATATTTAACACCCTCACTTGGTTTTCTGAACTATGCCTGTGGGGTCCCGAAATTACACCCGCGGCGCTCACCCGAGCCCCGAATTCCAAAAACCTTACTTCAACTTCAGAATGCCCAATATTCTAGCATTTCTAAATCAACACTAATTAAATAATAATTAGCCCCTTAATAACTAGTTTATTCCAATTTTTGGGTTATGCCTATGACGACCCCACGAGAAATCCGCTCCGCTAGACTTGTAGAGAATTATCCCTAGATTCTTGTGGTGATGCTCGATCGTCAATTGGGCTTAAAATTTACAAAAAATTGAGGTAAAAGGAAAAATTTAGTTTACCCCAGGAGACACGCCTACCCTGCTCCTACGACCAATCCGCTCCAATAGAAATGACGGCGGCGAAAAATGGAGTTTAGCGGTATTTCCTGATTTTCGATCAGGCGAGTATCCGTCAAGAAAATGAGGAAAGAGAGAGAGAGAGAGAGAGAGAGAGTGTGTGTGTGTGTGTACGTAGGAGGCTTCTCCTGCGCAGAAGAAACTGAAAAATACCTCCTAATGGATCAAGATCCTTCAGGAGGTTTAACTTATATATATTATATGTTATAATATAATATTAGAGAGAGAGAGAGAGTGTGTGTGTGAACGCAGGAGGCTTCTCCTGCGTAGAAGAAACTGAAAAATACCTCCTAATGGATCAAGATCCTTCAGAAGGTTTAACTTATATATATTATATGTTATAATATAATATTATATTATATAATATTAATATATTATATTATATTATTTAATTAATAATTATTATTTAAATTATTTAATTAATTACTTAATTAATTAATTAATTAATATTTTTTTATTTTTTATAAATTTAATTTAATTTATTTATTTTTTATTTTTTTTATTTTCTTTTGAAATCACCCCACAAATCTTGTATAACCATTTTTTGGGTTATTACATAAGAGATGTTTTCAAATCAAATTATGTTAGTATCGGAGCAAAGGGACAACTAATGTCTCTCAATCCCTGGGAACTCTTGCTTATGAATGATTGTGGCGAAGTATGACTCTTTGCCTGGGGCTTGCTGGTTTGGGGCAGTTAGTGTCCCCCACTCGCAGCGAGTGCTTTAATAGGTGCCTATTATTGCCACGACCATTAAGCCCCAAATGGAAAGTTACAATTGTGGTATCAGAGCAAAGAAATATTTTTACAGAACAAGTATAAGAGAAAGAAAGTATTTACATATATATATGAGAACAGGGCCTACAGTTAAAAAACCTAAGAGATATTTTGCAAAACAAATAATAGAGAAAGTATACACGCGCGCGCGAGCACACACACACATATATATAAGTATTATAGTTAGAGTATATGGTTACAAAGTTTACACCTATAGTTTGATGAAAATAATATGAAAAAATTTATAAATATTTTTATAGTTATTCAAATGTGGTTTTAAAGTTATAGTATAAAAAATTTAATTATTATCTAATTATGATACAGTAAAGCTCATCTTAGCTATACACTGATATAATCTTTCTTACTTACTCAGCGTCGTCTCACCCAATTATTATCCCACCTTATAGATAGTTTTGAATAACGTACTGGGAATCAAGCATAGCAAGCACATGGGCGGCATTAGATAAAGCAATTTAAAATAAATACTAGTATAGTATCAACTAGAAATATTTTTATATTTTGGAATTTTTAAGAATGTTAAATTTGATGTTGGAGATACTGTTGTAACACGATTATTTAGTACTCTGGTATAAAAGTATTTAAGATTTTATTTACTTCCGCTGTTATTATTTATTACATTACCTACAAAAAATTTATCAAATAGTACCTTGGACCCCTACCGGGTTCGAGGTGTGATATCCTCACTTCAATTCACTCCCCAAATACTCAAAGGAAGAGATATGTGATTCTCTCTCTCTCTCTCTCTCTCTCTCTCTCTCTCTCTCTCTCTCTCTCCTTTCAACAAAATCTCTCTTTGACCCCATGAAAACTCTTAGAAATATTTGTCTTACCCTCACTTGGATGTGTCTATTTCTCTCCCCTACATAGTCCTTTTATAGACCTCTATAAGGGAGGGAAAAACCCTTTTGAATTTGAATTTTGAAAATTCAAATTCAAAATTAACTACCATTAACTGCTAACCAACAACTGTCAATGTCATTTCTTCACATGTGACATCTTTAGGACATATAACATGTCCAAATTCTCCAGCCAATCACAAAATAACACAATATTTTGAATTTTTCTAAGGTTAGTTGACTTCCTAAATAAGGCAGCCGACCACTTAATTGGGCGCCAAACTAGAAATGATGGGACACGGATCGGTTGACTGCTTTAACTATTTCTTTTTCCTTTTACGTTTATGCCTTAATTTTTCATATATTTAGATTGGTCTTTATTTTATAGGGTAAAAAATGACTATTGAGAAAACTTATATAGGGTTTCTAAGGCTATAACATGTGAAACGATGATAAGTGTGGTAAAGAAGGGAATAATTATAGAGAATGCAAAATTGGAATAATTGGGGAAACAACATGGCAAAAAAAGATGAGGTTATTTAAATCGAAGAAATCAAGACATGGTGGTGTTTCAAATGCTCGTTTAAGTTAAGTGAACTCTTATATGTTGGTCTTAACTATTTTGAGGGAATATATATTTTTTTCAATGTTGGTTTTTACTCATATTCAACACTAGCATAAGATGCTACTTCTATATGCTATCTACAATAAGCTTCTACTTTGTTGTATGTGTTGACCTTAAAGGTTATATCCGGTTTTGATTATGACAAATACTCAGGTTTTTAATGTCTATCAAGTTTGTGTGCAAGTTCATATTAGTAAGATCACTCGATGACATATGAAGACTTAAAGATAGAAGATTCATTTTTGTTGTAATTTATATTATGCTTTATTTGGGTATGTAATAGTAAAATAGGAAAGGGTCTGTAATAATTATTGCATATCATGCTTGTAGAAGCAATAAGCTCAAAAGACCTTAGAAGGACTTTAGGTCCTTGCACTTACACATAAGATTGTTCCCAAGATCACATATAATATCAAGGGAATCAACTGAATTAAATCAGGACTTAAAGGGCTAAATCACAAGGGTTTTGAGCAACCAAACTAGGCAAGTTAAATTGTCTTGGGCAACCAAACCGTTGAAAGGTCAAATAGTTGACTAGACTTCGGGCAATCAAACTGAAAAGGGCACCACTGTCCTCAGTCAACTGAATGTCCATTCTTACTTTTTCCACCAACTCGGCAACCCGAACTCTCACGTTCAAAACTGCCTCGAGCTACCGAATGTTCAAGTTTGGTAAACCGAACTTGATACCGGGCGACTGAACCACGGTCTTTTGGAAAATATCCTTGATTCAGTAGGCTATCTTTTTATTCAGGCACCCGAACCTTGAAAAGTCACTTTTCCTGTTGTGTTTGTTCGGGCAATCGAACCACAGGTCAGGCGTCGAAACTCTCGAGCTGTTTTAATTTTTATCGTAGTTATTTTAAGTTAAATAGAGTTAATTTTCTTAAATGGTTTTAAAAAAAATTTAATAATTCCCTGCATATCCCCAACGGTTATAATTTTAATCTAGTCTTTATATAGGGGCTCATTTGCTTTAATTAGTATGTAATTAGCAAATTGATTAGCAAAAAACTCTCTGAAAATATCCAAATCCCATTCTCTCATACAAAGTCCATACACTCATATACTCCCATTCTTTTGAGAAATCTAGCATTGTGAGTGTTTTATTCGTTGTTCTATATTGCTAGAAACCCTCATTTGTGTATTGCTTACTTGATTTTCGGATTGAGAGTTTAGCTTGATTTTTCCCCCGATTTTATATAGTAAATCTTTGGTTGGGAAAAATCTTGTAGTTAAGTGGGTCTTTGCATTATTATTGCAAGACTCCTTGGGCTTGTATTTTTATGTGCAAAAATATTTTTACAAGCTCGGACTTGAATATCTCTTTGGGCTTTGATATTAAGAAAACAATTTTTGACACATTCTAAATTTCTATTGGTTCGAATCTTTGAAACCCTAAACTGTGATTGAGATTTTATCTTTACATAGTTTCAAAGATAAGCTTGATTGATAGACTCTTGTGCTTGATTTGAGATAATTATTATTCTGAGTGTTGATTGCACACATACATCATTGAGCTTATTGTTCGTACATTATTGATGTGTTCTAATTATTATTGGTGTAAATCTGCTTGATTAAGAAGCATTATATTTGTACGCATCTTGTATTGAAATACTGTTGTATTCCAGCCGTGGCCTGAGGGGGCGATAATTCAGCCCGGAAGGATTGGTTGTGAAGGTTGAGGTCAGCCCTGTATTAATTGACCTAGTTGTATTTAGGTGCCGCTCCACCCGTTAAGTGAGCCCATAATGTAATCTTGGTACTAGTGAGCCAAGGCGGGGACGTAGGCAGTTTGCCAAACCTCGATAACATTTTTGGTGTTGTCTCTCTTTATTGCTTTCCCTTGCATGCTTAATTAGATTACTTGTGCAGTCTAATTTCCGCCGAATATATATTGATTTATTTTATCCGCACTAGATTGACTTTAGACTTGTGTAATACTGCTGCTAGTGATTTGACCTAGGGGATTAATTTTTAAAATACCAATTCACCCCCCTCTTGGGATTACAGTAAAGCTAACAATTGGTATGAGAGCCTAGTATCTTAGATTTAATAGTTATTTTGCAAAAGATCTAGATAACTCATAGTACTGTAACTCCTTTCCTTAAGGGACCCTCTTCCACACACCCTCCGATTTTCAGTGGTGTCATTTACACCTTCTGGAAATAAAGGATGCACATCTATCTTCTAAATATTGACTCGAAGGTGTGGAGAGTTGTCTCTAAGGGAAACTATGTTCCTATGAAAACTGAAGGTACAACTAGAGTTCCTAAAACTGAAGAGGAATATACTGGTGATGATATGAAAGCTGTTAGTTTAAATGCTAATGCCATGAATAACATGTACTGTGGTTATGATGTTAATGAATTTAATAGAGTTATGGCATGTTCATCTACTAAGGAGATATGGGATAAGTTAGAGGTCACATATAAGGATACTAGAGATGTAAAAGACAATAGGATTGATATGTTAACCAGTGAGTATGAAGCATTTAGGATGAACATTGGTGAGTCCATTCAGAGCATGTACACTAGATTCACACACATCATTAATTCACTGCATGCATAAGGTAAGACCTATCCTACATATGAGATGATTAGAAAAGTCCTTAAGGGTTTTGTAACGACCTCAAAATTCATACCCTTATATATCCATATCCATACCTAAGCAGCGGAAACACATATCATGCAACCATTTACATATTTACTATGCAATACCAGAATTCTATATATATACAGACCATAGTCACACAAAAATACCCTTTCAGCATCATCTACTCAAAAATACTCAGCTCGGACAAAAACTCACCCTATAACCAGGGTGATCAAACAACTTCCTATCCACGAGCGTGATCTGCTCGCCTAGTTGGCTCACCTAAAAAATGGTAAAGTAATGGGGTGAGTCGACGCTTAGTAAGTGGAAATATGCTATTACTAGTGTATGACAACTAAGTTAAGAATACTTAAAAATAGTATTGAACTGTAATGCAATAAAACATCTGTAAAGCATATTTTCCTTTCACAATTTAAGATATACTGTATTGTCTGTATTTTCTACTTTTCATACTGATAATATCATACTGTACTCATTATATACTGTAAAACTATATACATTTACATATCTATACTTTATCCCTGGGACTCTGTACGTCATGATTTGACCTCTCATGATAGGGTTGTGAGGCCCGTAGGCGGGACTTCCTCTGGTCGGCCCTCCAGATGAGTCAATATACTCTACACTACCTCAGCCCGACCAAACTGCATCCTCTCCTAGGCGCGGGGCTGGCTACTACATCATCTAACCGTCCCCCTTTACCCAACGTACTGGGGAGCTGCATCCTCTCCGAGCACAGTTAGACGGTACCCACACACTATCTGAGATATGTGGTTGCACTTTATCTGTATATAGCAACGGTACCGTGCTCTGTAAACTGTATATGTACTGTCTCTGTCTGTAATCTTTCCACAGGAATCTGATACTATATATATATATATACATTTATACTCCTTTACTGTTTTCGCCATATTTCCAAAGTTACCATAATGCTATCTTTCTGTATTGTAAGTACTGTAATCTCTGTATACTATATCGGTAGCATCTTGATGCTACCCCTGTATGTTTGTCTATACACTCTGTCTATATACTCTGTATGTTATGGTAATAGGAAACATGACATACTATAACTCGGTATATACTGTTCTGTATAAAGTTGTGATATAAATACTGATCTGAACAAAACTGTACACATGTACACGTATATATATATCTGTTTCATGAAACTATTCATATAAAAGCTGTATATGCAGGTACATTTCTCTGTGAATATATATATATATATATATTTGTATATCTAGTATAGTATGATTCATCATGAAAGTTGTATACATTTCTTCATTACATAAAAATCTACTCAGGCCACACATGTATTTAAACTCGTATTCTATAAATACTATATAATAAACTGGTATAAATATGTATCTATGAAGTCTCTGATAGCATTATGAAAATTCCTAGCATAGCATATTTCCCTTACCTTAACTTTGAAAAGCCCCTATAAAATTCTGGCTCTATATCCGTAGGGTTCCTAATTCAACATCCTGAAAACACAATCCCCTGGAACAAAACATCAGTATTTTCTTACCTACAACATTTCTCATAACTAAGGGATAGGCAAATATTGAGTAAAATGCCTTACCCTGAGATTGGGACGAAATCCAACCCAACTTTTCCAGCGATCAGCTCCGGTAGACTTGTAGAGAATCTCGCCAGGAGTGTCGTGGTAGCCTCAGATCTTCGATCCAGCGAGAAACAGGCCTGGAAATGAAGAGAGAAGTGAGAGAGAGTCGTAGAGAGAGAGAGAGAGAGAGAGAGAGAGAGAGAGAGAGAGAGAGAGAGAGAGGATAGAGAGAGGGGCGCGGATAAATGATAAAAATCCGAGTTTTCCCACTTTTATATAGCGGTCTTCGTCGACGAGACACGTCATCTCGTTGACGAATCTTTCAATAAATTTGTCGATGAGTCCCTGTATTTGTCGATGAAATTCAGGCTGCCACATAACCCCTCTCGGTACTTTCTCGTCGACAAGGCCCTGTATTCGTTGACGAATTCTGGCAATTCCTTGAAATTATTATTATCGTTAATATCTCCAAAATGCGATGTCGTCGACGAACGTGGAGCATTCGTCGATGAAGTCTACTGCCTCCTTCTGTTCAAGTTTCCATTTTTATCCTCTCTCTTTAATATTTAAATATCAGTAGTCGTTACAGGTTTGCCTCATGTTTGGGAAGCAAAGGCTATGGCCATATCTGAGGGTAGAGATCTTAAGGCTATGTCACTAGATGAATTAATAGGTTCACTTATCACTTATGAGTTAGCTATTAATGAGGGACTGAATGAGCATAATAGGATGAGAAAGGTAATTGCCTTAAAAACGTCTACTAATACATCTAGTGAGTGTAGTGAACCTGAATCTGGCTATGCTTACTAAGAAGTTCAACAGGTTTTTCAGAAAGAACAGTAGGCCATACAAAAAGTTTAGAGATTCAGTATCTGAGAAGGGACAGTCTAGTAAACCAAAATAAAAATCGAATGCTCCCACGTGCTACAATTGCAACAAGGTCGGGCATATCAAACCTGATTGCCCATTGCTGAAAAAGGAGTCTAAGAAAAGGAAGAAAGCCGTGAAAGCAGGTACCTCATAGGATAGACAAAACAGCAGCGATTCAGATTTAGATTGCAAAAAACTCCCTGAAAATTTTTGATTTGTGTTCATAGGATGTTTTAAAGCACAAGGAGACTAAGTATTGGTTAAGTAACAAGGTTGCACACAAGGTGTTTGATAGATTGTCCGTTAGAGCATGAACACCATTTTTGGCCATTTATTGTTAGAAATAGTGGATTAGATGATGTTGTTGAATGTGGTTTAGCTCCTCGAAGTAAGTATAATCACTATTCATTCAACGCACGTCCTCAATTTCTTATAATTTAGGGACAAAAATAGTGTTGTTGACATGGACATTTGCGCATGAATTTTGGACTTGTTATGTAACTAATTTTTGTGTCTTACTTGCGTTTATAAATAAACTGTATTTTAATTTCATTTAGTCCATTGAGTAGATAATTTACCATTTCATACAAAAGAAACAAAAAGAACCATTTTCGGATCATGTCCAGGAACCATCTTCGAATCATGTCCGGAAACCACATTCCATTTTAAATAACATTTTAGCTAGTTATAGGGTTTAATTTCCTTCATTTTTGGACAGTTGTTAAATTTGGAATTCAACCACACCGTTCCCTGTGGAGATGACCTAGGGACTTCCTTAATTACTACATGCCAACACTCTTATACTTTGGAGTTAATCTATATGGTATTTTTAGAGTCAAGTCCCCTAAAGCACAACATGAAACCACATGTAATTCTTTGAGTTTATCTCATTTAGATTCTCGCACAAATCAAAATGAACTTGAAGTTCAGAAGATTATACATTTACAAGGGATTGCAAATCAGTTACCAAATTCTTTTGCAAAGATCAAGGCTATACTAAAATATGATATACCTATTGAAAATATTCCAGCACGTATTGATGTCCTTAAAGGACAACAACTGACTAATAAACCTAAATCGCAAGTTAAGCGTGGAAGGCCTGTTGGTGTAAAAGATAAAACTCTCAGAAAGAGAAAATTGAAATTTATAAACACTCCAGAAGAGGTTACAAAGGTGGTTAATCCATTCGACTTTCACAAACCCGTTTCTCCTGAAAACGAAATCTCTATTATGGAATCATTTGAAGAGACATCCCTTGAAAAGGGATAGGTACCTGGAAATAATAATGAGATTTTAATTCTTTACACATAAGAAATGTGGGATAGAAATAAAGTTGTTGTCAACAACATATTTGCATATGCGGTAACTACTGACATTATCATAAGTAATGAGGATCCTGAACCTAAATCGGTTAATGAATGTAGATATAGAAGTGATTTGTCAAAATGGAAAGAGGTTATTATAGCAGAATTAAACTCTCTATTAAAAAGAGAAGTTTTTGGACCTATAGTCCAGACACCAGAAGATGTCCAACCCGTTGGATATAAATGGGTATTTGTGCACAAACGAAATGAAAATAATGAAATTATTCAATATAAAGCAAGGCTTGTGGCACAAGATTTCTTGTAGAAGCCCATAATTGATTATGAGGAGATAAATTCTCCCGTATTGGATGTAATCACTTTAAGATTCTTAATTGGGCTAGTAATCGTTGAACGACTGACCATGCATCTTATGGACGTAGTAACAATATACCTATATGGATTGTTGGATAGTGAAATTTATATAAAAATCTCTGAAAGATTTAAATTGCAGCAAAATCTAGAAATTTATATTCAGTTAAACTCCAACGTTCTTTATATGGATTGAGGCAATCTGAACGCATGTACAGAAATTGATTAAGTGAGTATCTTATGGAAGAAACATTCATAAATGATCCAATTTGTCCATGCGTTTTTAGTAAAAGGTCAGAATCCAGATTTGCTATAATTGTTGTGTATGTTGATGATTTGAATTTAGTTGGGACTTCTGAAAAGCTCACTAAAGCTACTGATTATTTAATAATGAAATTTGAGATGAAAGATTTAGGAAAGACAAAATATTGTCTTGGCCTATAGATTGAATATGTAAATAGTGGAATTCTTGTTCATCAATCTAAATATACCAAAAAGATATTAAGGCAATTCTATATGGAGAAAGTTCATCATTTGAGATCTCCAATGATGGTGCGATCACTTGATGTTAAAAAGATCCATTTCGGCCTCATGATGAAGGGGAAGAATTACTTGGTCTTAAAGTACTATGTTTAAGTGCTATCGGCTCTTTGATGTATTTGGCCACTTGTACAAGACCCAACATTGGATTTGCTGTAAATCTTCTAATAAGATATAACTCTACTCCTATTCAGTGACACTGGAATGAAATTAATCACATTATACGCTATTTAAGAGGTACATCTGATTTGGGTCTATTCTACTAATTTGATTTCAAGTCTCAACTAGTAGAATATGCAGATGTTGACTATCTATTTGATCCTCACATTGTTAAATCTCAAACTAGATATATATTTCTTTACGAAAAAACTGCTATTTCTTGAAAATCAATAAAGCATACAGTTACAGCAACATTCTCCAATCATTCTGAAGTACTAGTTATCCATGAAACTATTAGAAAATGCGTGTGGTTCAGATAAATAATTTCTCATATTTCAAGCAAATTGTGGTTTTCAATCAATCAAGGGTATTTCAACCGTTTTATATGAAGATAACGTTGCATGTATAGCTCAACTAAGAGAAGGATATATAAAAGGTGACAGAACAAAATATATCTCTCTAAATTCTTCTATACACATGAACTCCAGAAGAATGGTGATATAGATGTTCAACAGATCCAATCAAGTGATCATCTAGCAAATTTGTTCACCAAAACTTTGTCTACTAAAACATTTAAGAAATTAATTCATCTCATCGGAATGAAACATCTTAAAGATCTTAACAAAAAGAGTTAATATATGAGTGACATCTAAGAGGAAGTGTTATGAAAACGATAAAAATTAATGGCTCTCTCCCCTTTATTTTTCACCTCCATAAATTATGTCCATTTGTTTTCTACCACCATAAATTATGTGTTCTTTTTATTGCCCTATAAAAGGGCCCTCTCTCCATCTCATTTTGACATAATACATAAGGCTATGAGTAGGCATACGAACAGAAATGATGAAAGAAGAGGAGAGATAGAAATAAGAGAGATACTTTGTATAAGGTCGGTTTCAAATCATCTTATAATTTCTATCGAAATAGTGAAATTTTTTATCTCATTCGTTTATGGAGTAGGCATAGCCGAACAACGTAAAATTTCTATCTCATTTATATTTATTTATTTTACATCTTTTACAATTGGTATATATATGTATCTCATTTTTTTTAAAAATAAATTTAACATTTTAATTACTCCATCATCAAACACGGACTTATTTACCGATCCTTATTAAAATAATAAAATTTAGTAGTAAAAGGGAGCCAAGCACATGACTACTTCAAGTCTTCATGTAATAAAACTGAAGAAGGGCAAAAGGGGAGAGCATGAAATGCGAAAGTGCCATTGCTAAAATTTGACACATCATGCTCAACGTGGCAACTTGCTCTGAGTGATTTGATGTATACACTGTACTTGCCGAATAAGAAATTAAATAAAAATAGAGGCCGGCGTGGCGCACGTCAAAGTGATCACTGTGAAGGTCCCCAAGCAATCCCTCCCCGTCGCTCCTCGGATCGGAAACCCTAATCAGCCTAACCTTGCAAATTCATCCCAATGAACACGTGAGTCTTCTTCTACTCCTTCTCGTTTTTCTACTTCTTTTTTGTATTTGTTTAAAATCTTCCGTCGCAATCACAGATCTTATTTTTCCCGTTTTGTTGAACTATGTAACTCTTATATGATTATATCTTCTCAAATTTCTGATTTCAACCCAAATAATCTTTTTCTCGGGAGTCAGAGGCTGTCTGGGTCGTCGGTAGTTGTTATAAATAACCCAAAAATTGTGTGATTTATTGCTTGAACAATGATTCGGTCCCTACGCTGAGAATCTTATATTTTTTCTCCAAGTTGTGGGGTTTTCGTGCTCCTGATTTGAACTACTGATTGCCCTTGTGTCGGATACTTCCATCTGTGGAAGTGAAATAAGATTATATTCGCTGCTAGTATTTTGAGATTTTTTTTTTTGGTATCTTTTTGACAGTCGGACTATAATTTTGTGAATTGATTTGTTGAAATGGTTGATAGAAACATTCCACCCGGCTCTCCCAAAGAAAACCCAGATCCCAATTCTGATGCAAATCCAAATTTCAAGGATGACAGCTCACTTGAAACCGTAGTAAAAAAATTTCAGGACTCCATTTCTCTTGGAAAGCAACACAAGTTTTGGGAAACCCAACCGGTCGGACAATTCAAGGATGTTGGGGACTCAAGCTTGCCTGAGGGCCCGATCGAGCCCCCAACTCCATTATCTGAAGTCAGACAAGAACCCTATAATCTTCCGAGCCTTTACCAATGGACAACTTGCAACCTGGACTCTGAAGAAATCTGCACAGAGGTTTACAACCTTCTAAGCAACAATTATGTGGAGGATGATGAGAACATGTTTAGATTCAATTATTCCAGGGAGTTTCTTCAGTGGGCTTTGCGACCTCCCGGTTACTACCAGAGCTGGCACATTGGTGTTCAGGTTAAAGCTTCAAAGAAGTTGGTTGCTTTCATCACGGGTGTGCCAGCTAAAATTCGTGTTAAGGATGAAGTTGTTACAATGGCTGAGGTTAACTTCTTGTGTGTCCATAAGAAGCTACGGTCGAAGAGACTTGCTCCCGTCATGATTAAGGAGGTTACCAGGAGGATTCACTTGGAGAATATTTGGCAAGCAGCTTATACTGCGGGAGTGGTTCTTCCTACACCAATAACAACTTGCCAATACTGGCACAGGTCTTTGAATCCAAAGAAACTTATTGATGTCGGCTTTTCCAGACTCGGCGCAAGGATGACCATGAGCCGCACTATAAAACTGTACAAACTTCCAGATTCAACAGCCTCTCCTGGTTTCAGAAAAATGGAGCTCCGTGATGTTCCTGCTGTCACTCGGCTCATTCGGAATTACTTGAAGCAGTTTGTTGTTGCACCAGATTTTGATGAAAACGATGTGGAACACTGGCTTCTGCCAGCTGAGAATGTAGTGGATAGTTACTTGGTTGAGAGCCCGGAGACTCACGAGATCACTGATTTCTGCAGTTTTTACACTCTCCCTTCTTCTATCCTTGGCAACCAAAATTATTCCACTTTGAAAGCGGCTTATTCTTTCTACAATGTTGCCACTCGGACTCCATTGCTTCAGTTGATGAACGATGCACTTATTGTTGCAAAACAGAAACATTACGACGTTTTTAATGCATTGGATGTCATGGAGAACGAGTCTTTTCTGAAGGAGTTGAAATTTGGACCAGGTGATGGACAACTTCACTATTATTTGTACAATTACCGGTTACAACGTGCCCTGAAACCATCAAAACTTGGGTTGGTACTTCTATAGCAGGAGATGATTTTCACTTCGTTTTGTGGCATGGATTGATCAGCAGGAACTATCATAATTATGTTTCTTTAGTAGGTATGAATCCAAGCACCCTCCATTCACCTGTTTTTCTTCTGCATTAGCAACGTAGAATGAAATATTCTCGTGCCCAAGAGAGAGTTGGCTTCATTGTTATTTGAGTATGAAAAGCTTAAACAAGAAAAGCTGTTCATAAAACATTGCTCTTTGACAAAAATAATGTTGAGATTTTGAATCACTTTTCCGTTACCTGGTGTTTCTGAATGCTTTACATTGTGTGTTTGTGTTTGTGTGTGTGTGTGTGTGTGTGTGTGTGTCTACTCCTGCATGTTTGGAAGTTTGTCTATGCTTATGGATGTCGTCAAACAAGTGACTCTGTTTCCTTGATTGTACAGATGGGAATTTAGCTCCACGTGTTGGTCTTGGTTCTAGAATCTAGATCTTTGTTATTTTTTGGGCATAATTATCTCTTGAATCCAAATTATGTTTGCTTGGTAGCCTAAGGAACTGCAGAATCAGAAGACTTATGTTTCTGTAGCTCTGTACTGAGAACCCATGCCTTCTTTCTACTTTTTTTTTGGTTCCCTGGAAATCAAACTGATTCAAGTTCATAGCAGGTGCTCTGTGTCTGGCTTCCTGTTGACGAAATTCCTAAATGGAATTGCAGTTGTGGTTATGGATAAACAAGTCATCTGAAGCCATTACTATTGGTACTCTAACAACCTGTTTGGTTCAAATGTTCAATACTCTTTCAGATCCCTGGAATTGGAGCAAGGAATCCTATATGTCAATGTTCTACTCATGTTGACAATTATTCTGTGTGGCTGGCATTCAAGATTTTCTGAGAATCCAATGTTCTCACAAAAAGCGAGAATGTGTGGCTAACCCTTTTTTTGGTTGATTTTTTTGAATTCTATGAAATGACATTCCATTTTCTGGTGTAGGATTTGCATGCATGAGATTCTTTAAATCAATTGCTAAAATTGATGTGGTGGTTACTTCTCGAATGGCTCCCATTAAAGTTTGTCCATGGAAACTCCTATCTGTCCATCGAGAAAAAAACTAGGTGCCACTCTCTATTAAAGTAACAGTGCTGCACATATTTCTACTTATGTGACACAGTTTTAGTGGAGGTAACATGGTAACAATGGCATATAAGTTCTTCTTGAATTTTTGGCTTTTATAGATATATCACTTGTAGATAAAGGGGCATTGAGCTTTCCTCTTTTGTTCTCTTTTTATTATACATTTTTCAGGGTGGGGAAAGATTTTCAAATGTTTTACTTACCTCTAATGTTATAAATTTATTGCATGGTCCTAGATCCAAATGTGTAGATTGGGGTTCGATTCCTTCAAGAGGAGGAAATTAATAATACTTTAACATTATTAACGTTGTACTTTGAGTATGAATACTATGAAGTTATTTGTAAGATTTTTTAGCAATAGTTAAATATGCTACTAATGACATATCATGTTAATAAATTATAGCCTTTTAAATTATAGTTTCAGAAAGCTAAACAAATAATTTATCACATGATTAAATAATATCTTTGACAGATTGATAACGAGCTTGCTGCTAGGATAGTTGTTTTGATTTGATATTTTAGTATAGTATGTTTACTAGTTGTCCTAGGGGGAGTGCAGTAGATAAGGCTCGAAGCACCCACTCTTTTCCCTGACTTAATGAGAAGGTGCTGTGGTGCCTGACACCTCATTTTCTGGTTTGGTGCCCACTTGAAAAGTCAGAAGGTCTGGTCTATATATATATGAATGAAGAAAATATAGGAGGTCAGTGTTATCAACATGAAGAAAGTCCAGTAAAGTTAGTGTTGAGCTATTCTGCAATAGATATTTATAAATATAGTAATTAGTAATAAATATATGCAAACTACTTTGAAAAATATGCACAAAAATAATTGATTGTTATTATGTGTGGATTTATGTGTGGTATTTTGTATCAGTCAAAAGAATTATTGTCTGTAAGGATATTTTGTGACATTTATATAAGTTGTGAAATATTTACTCAAAATTTTTTACTTTTTTTTTCTTTTTGTTTATTTAATTGTCAACTAATGAGTATTTAAGTTGATGCTTGTTATCCAGAGGGTATTTCAATGTATATGATTTTGTTTCTAATAGTTCGCTTTCAAAAGTGATGCAATTAGGATATACTTATATTGTGTTTGATTCATCCAATAATTATTCTTAAGAATAAGATGGAATATAATTAGAAAATCAGAAATAGACATTCCCTTATCTATTCCTTCTTATTTTCCTACATATACAATTGGATAAGAATACATATTTCCATTGTGATTTTTGAAAGTTGTTATTCTATTTTTTATTATGAATTCATAAAAGTTTTACATTATTATTTATTTTAAATAATAACATATTGTTAATGTAAGCTATTAAAATTTTCTATTATAACTATTCTATTGCTAAGTAACTTGACTAAATCCCTTTATTTTTGCAAGTTGAAGTCTATATCATAGGACAAATAATTCAACCATCAAATAGATTAACAAACTCATATTAATAACTAGCGCACTAATTGATAATAATAATAATATTAATAAAAAATAATGACAATTAGTTATTTTTATTAAGTTTTAAAATAGACCCATTGTGGTCCGCCCCTTCCCCAAACCCTGCATACGCGGGAGCTTTGTGCTCTGGGCTGCCCTTTTTATAAATTAATTAATTAAAAAATTCTATGCAAAAAAAAAAGTAATAGTTTGGAGTGAAAATAAAAATAGTGGCCTATTTAACTGGTAAAATTTTTGGGTTCAATATCCCGCTAGTCGCCCTATTGGCAAAGATAGTGAAAATGTTTGTTATTGGTGAGGAACTTAAATCTTGTATTTACTTACCAAGGGTGGAATTTTTTTTTTATTTTTTTATTTTCCTCCGCTTAGCAAGGATGATAATAATAGAAAAGCAACAGAAAACAACATAACAGCAAACCATCTCCAACAAGGAAGAGTAGTGATAGAACTAACCAACCTTAGAAGAACTGAACTGACCCCCTGCTAAACCATATCCAACAGCACAGAAATGAGCATCTTTTCTCCAATCCAGCTGGATTTTTTTAAGGCATGCAAGAAGGATGAAGACACCTCTGACAAAATGTTCATTGCCACTGCCCAAGCTGCAGCCATGCGAGCGAGGGAATTAGCTTCCCTGTGGACGAAATTGAACATCCTTGAATCAAAATTTGGATCTCCAATCTAATTTACAACACGCCAAACATCTAGTTAGGATTCCCGAGTGATTGGTCTAATTCACCAATTACAATTTTTGCATCTCCTTCCAGAACTGATAATCCCTTCTCAAAGATGATCGTCTTGCTAAAAGCAAAAAAAAGCTGCAAGTGCCTCACCTGTAGCAGGGTCTGCAGCATGGTAAACATTAGCTCCACCTCCAAGCAGCAAAGCTTTATGACTCCTAGCCATAGTTGTTGTATAGCAGTGAAGCTTGTCCCTTTTGAAGGCTACATCAAAATTTATTTTAATAGTCACTGCTGAGGTAAATGCCATCTCTCCCTTGAGCTTGGCCTTGAAGATTTTGGATTGGATTGACCATAAAGATTGTAGTGTTCAGCAAGCCTCCTTTTAAAATCATTCAGGAAACAGTTAATATCCACAAGCCCCTTTCTAAAGATACAGTTATTTCTCATTCCACATAGACTCTAGAAGTAGGGTAATGAAGAGAGGAAGTTTGTTTCTTTCCGAATAATCTATTCCTTTCGCAATTTTATTTTTCAAGATATATTCAAGTCTTTTGAGTCGGAGAGCCTTCTAGGGTTTGGTTTATCCTTAATTCCCAAAATATAAACCATGCTGTGCGAGCTAGGTGACATTGGAGTAGCAGTGAAACGTGGTTTCATGATGCTTATTACACAAGGGACAACTTATATCATCAACCTGAACTCTACTATTGATGTTCATTCTTGTTGGTAAGGATTCTGTATTACCTCTCCACAACACCGATTTCAATCTTTCATGCATTTTAAGCTTCCAGATTAGTTTTCAATGAAAAGTAAGAGCATATGGATTTATGAACCTTCTATACTAATCTTGCCAAGAGGCAGACTTGATTGAAAACACCCCATAGTTATTTGGTAGCCAAATTGAGAGTCATTTTCCTCTCCCAGTGGGATAGGAGTACATTTAATATTCTCCACCAAATGTTTCTCAAAAGTTTTCTATAGAATTCTCATATTCCAACATTTGTTAACCCCATCCAGAAACTTCTTTGCGAGTATTGGATGTTAAACAACATTACTTCTTGGAGATGGAATGAATCCTGGGATTGTGGGTATCCAAGGGGACCAGATTTTGATGTTGTTTCCATTCCCAACTCTGAAGCAGAGCCCCATTTTAATCAGATCCTTGCCTCTGAGAATTATTTTCCATATATGAGATTCATTTGTAGCCTCTTCCACATTTAAAAAACTGTGTCTATTTGGAACCCAACAATGAAATTCACCAAGCTGATCCCCTGCTGCTATCTGCCACATGAGCTTAGACAGGAAAGCTCTATTAATGTCCTCCATTCTTCTAAAACCTAGACCTCCACATTGTTTTGGAGTGCACAGCCTGTCCCAATATATTAGCTTAATCATTTTTTTCCTCTAATCTTGAGAACCCAACAGAATTCCCTGGCTATTGCATTCCATTTTTTACAGACAAACCTTTGGGATTTTTGAAACTGTCAGTGTATGATGGCACTGCTATCATAGCAGACTTTAAAAGTGTACTCCTCCCTGCAAATGACAAAATCTGTTTTTCCACCCTTGCAATTTGTTTGCTACCTTTTCATTTATTCTTCCTCACAATCAGTCCAATATAATCTACCAGTTTTTAGGGGCATGCTTTAGTATTTTACTTTATTGCTCATAAGATTACAACCTAACTTCACTTTAAGCCTTGCACCTAGGCTTCTATGGGTATTGGGACTAATAACAAGGCCTGATTTCTCTTTATTAGTTGTTGACCAACCAATTTCCATATTGCTCCATTACCTCAAGGATAGGTTCAACAGTCTTTTCATTGACTCTGCAAAATATGAATAAATCGTCTGCAAACCTTAGATGAGATATCAAAGGGCAGTGCCTTGCTATCTTGATTCCTTATGATCCACCTTCTTCTTCTTCTTCTTCTCTATATAGTATTTTAGACAGAATTTTTATTCCTAATATGAAAAAAAGAGAGTGAATCACCCTGCCAAAGTCCTCTTTGAAGTTTAAAGTAACCCAAGGGCCCACCATTAACCAAAACTGAGAATGACTTTGTACTGAAACATCCGCTGATAAGATAACCTTCTCATCAAATCCAAAACTTGAAAGCACCTTTATGAGGAAAACGCCATTCCATTCTATCTTAAGTTTTACTCGAATCAATTTTCATTCCCATCAACCCACCTTTTCCTTTTTTCCATTTGAACGTAAGCATAATTTCCTTGATAAGACTCAGAACTATCAGAGACAGCTCTTCCTTTTAAAGAGGCAGCTTGAGTAGGGGATATCACATTATCCATTAATACCTTAATCTTGATGGTCAAAACCTTAACTATTACTTTATAGCACAAATTTCGGAGGCTTATAGGTCTAAATTGACTAATAGTGTTTGCTTTTTGACTCTTTGGGATCAAGGCAATATATGTATGATTTGCTTCTCGGTGCATCTTCCCATTCCTAGAGAAAAATTGCACCATATCGAGAAGATCTTTGCCCACTGTAACCCAGCATGCTTTGAAAAAAATTCTAGACATACCATGTGGATCTGGAGCCTTTAATGTATGCATAGCATTCATTTTGTTCCAAATTTCCTCCTCATCTTGAATTGCACTAATCATTCTATTCTCTTATTGGGTAATAGTGGGCATAATGAGATGTTCAAGGTCTTGGGGGAAGTTGGGGTTGGAACTTTTGAAAATTCTTTTGAAATAGGAAACAAATTCCTCTCCTATCTTGTCTATTTCAGTTTGCTAGTGCCCATTACCATCTTTTAATTCATCAGTGCAATTCCTTCTTCTCCTTGTTGATAAGTGAAAGAATTCTGTGTTGGAATAGCCTTCTATTAACCTCTTTAAATTTTGTTTTTTGCCTCCACATGGGATCCTTTCTGAGCATTTGTTCCTTCAAATCTCTGGCCAGCACTTCCTATTTTGCTAAATTTCTAGTTGAAGGATCTTTCTGCTGAATTTTATCATTTCGTGCACAATTTGAAAGCATTAGATCCTTCAATATAGATGCAATTCCCACCTCGTTGTTCCATTTCTTTAAAGCCTTTTTCATATTTCTTATTTTCATGCACAATTTGAAAGCATTAGATCCTTCAATGTCAA
Organism: Malania oleifera; assembly: GCF_029873635.1. Classification (NCBI taxonomy): domain Eukaryota; kingdom Viridiplantae; phylum Streptophyta; class Magnoliopsida; order Santalales; family Ximeniaceae; genus Malania; species Malania oleifera. Next base: position 81,056,995 of record NC_080422.1, on the reverse strand, counting down.
TATCCTAAGCCTTTTTGACGACTGAGTAACTAGTGTTTTCTCTAGTCCACATCCATTCAAACCAAAAAGGTTTTGGAAAGTGATCAAATCTGAGTCAAGTTCAACAGGATTATGATCAGAATCAAAAGCTGGGAGACGCTCGACTGTTGCCCTCGGAAAACAGCTCCTCCATGATATATTGGCAATACCCTTGTCCAATCTTTCTTTTATATTAGTGGTACCTGCTCTCTTATTGGACCAAGTGTAGGGACTGGCACAAAACTTTGGTCTATCATTCCTTGATTCTCCATAAAATTTTCAAGACCCTTTTTCTATGAAGAGGATTCCCTTTCTTTACCACCTCTTTTGTATGATTTCGAAAGCAAACAATTAAAGTTTCCTATAAAGTAGGTCTCTGAAAGGGAACGACCGTGGGTTTTAGATCATCCCAGAAGGTACCTTGCTCTTTCTGATATCGTGGTCCGTAGACCCCCAACAACAACCATTCTTTTCCTTGTTTATCAACATTGCAATGATGTTCCTACCTTTAGCCAGAATTTCCACATCTAAATCTGGTCTACAACCCATTGCCAGTCCTCCGTAGAATTGTTAGAATCCACTGTAACAAACCTTGCTGCATCCATCCCTCAGAGCAATCTCTCTAGTTTCCCCCCTACACTTAGTTTCCAAAAGAGACAATAAGTTAGGTTTATTAATCCTCACCAAGGCCTTTAAATGTCGAACTGTCGAGGCATGGCCCAGCCTTTCCATGCAATGATTTTCATGGCATATGGTGGGGCATGGTTAGGTCTGCTTCCACGGCCAATCCCATTTTTGTTTAAGAAACCTAGAGATTGTTACTGATAGAGTCCTCCTTTTGTGTTTTAATATTCTTGATAATCCTAACTTCCTTGGTAGCATCATTTCTATTCGCAGCTTAATTAACCATCTCTATTTCCTTTTCCTCTCCTTCGTCAATAACCTCTTGCAAAATAGTTAGAAACTGCTCTTCCCCTTTTAACATGATGATGCTCTACCCACCAGACCTTCCTTTTCGAAGGAAGATTGTTAAAAAGTTTGGATGAAAGGTTGCCACAAAAATCTAAATTGACTAGTCATCGGTTCTCACTTTCAAGTCTTCAACCATGGTATCAGAATAATCAATATTTCCTCCCTTTGACACAAATTCCAATTGATTGGATGCAGGGTTTTCACCTTGGCTACTTGATGAAGAGTTTGATTCAGCCTGATATTCTTCATATTAAGCTCTTTTATCCTTTCCTATTCTTCTCTCCTTTGACTTCCTTCCCCTTCTTGCCTCACACTACGTCACATTTCCCTTGTTTGTTCCTTTATCTTTGTTGGCTTCCATATCCCTCCCTTCTATATCATTTACCATGGTAGTTGGGTTCTCCTTCATGCAAGCATTGTCACTACTTCCTTCCCCTTCTACGTTTAGATCTTCTTCTTCCAATTCTCTGTTAGCCCAGAATAATTCTCAGTTGAGGACCATATACAGACTTTTCATTTGGTTTGCATTACTCTTTCTCCTTTATAGAAATGTTCACCTTTGCAAGATTTTTGAGTATGAATTATTCTTCCACAATTGTTACAAAATTTGGTAAGCGTCTTATAACTAAAACTAATCCACAGGATTTTTGCTTCCTTCTTTTAACTAGAACCCAGTAGTTAAGAGGTTTATCCAGAGCTACCAAAATCCTTACCCTAGTAACTTCTTCCAAGGTTCAAGAATATTTCTAGGCATGCCCGTTTCAAAGTTGGAAATTGGGCGCCCTCCTGTCCATGACTAGTCATGCAGACCTGAATGCCATTAACTATGGAAAAAGAGAAAGCATTAGTTCTAATCTTAACCAATCAAAAAGAATTTTCTATGGACAATTTTTACCTAATCTTTGCTAAATTTAAATATTTTTTGAAAGCATTTTTATTCTTCTCTCTAGAAAAGATATTCATTAAAACTTTGCTATAAAAGGTAGGCTCAGTAGTTGCTATCAAAATTATACAATTAGATGTATCTTCTGATTTTAAATCTCAAATTCAATGGACCTTCCAATGAAGCTTTCAAAAAAAGCGAGGTGATTAAAATCAGTATCATCACACCCCCTTTTCACCTTGAGATGATTTTTCCTACCCTCTGCATTATACCAAAATGAAGTCCTCCCTGCTATATGTTGTGCAGCTGTGTTATTTATTTATTTATTTATTTTCTCCATCTTCTATTCGGTAAAAAGGCAATACTTTACATAAAACAGCTAATTTGATTTCACACAAATATTTAGATCTCGAGGACATGATTTTGAAGTATAAATTTGAATATATGTTAAGTTAAAGCAAACTCTACAATTTTAAATTTCATGCTTTAAAACACAAGGTCAAAAGGTGGTGGAAACACATCCCAAAAACAGAGTCCAATCCACGTCTACTAGATTGATTGTTCCTTTGAGAACTTGAGTTCTAAACCTGAAATTAAATTTGTGCAGTTTTGAACAAGATGTATAAAATTGTATGGAATTCTAACCAACTCCACACAAATCCAAATGGTTCGTAATCTATATACTCCCAAAGTGCAACCTTAGCTTCTCCAAAAATGTGCACAAATCTGGGCTAAACTGAAATGAGTGCATAAATAATATGTTATGCTGGAAAACCATGCATTAATTACATGGGAAATAACTCAACAAGATCAGAACTACTTAAAACTGTTTACGTCTTTTACATTTCCCGACGCTCCAACATTTTAGTTTACCCAAATGAGGAATATGCACAAAAAAAAAAAAAAAAGAAGATGAAGAAAAGAGAGAGAGAGAGAGAGAGAGAGAGAGAGAAGACATTGCATGAATACACACATCAGTGGGGATGATTTCTGACTTTTCTCATCAGCCATGAAATAATAAGAATTGAGAACTAAGTATCTGCATAGAAACTTTAGTAGGAACCATCTTTTGCACAACCTGGCTGGAGTTTCAGCATCCAATGTTCTGGACAATTCTTCCTTTAGAACAAGGTCTGCACAATCGCATGGTGCCCTGTGTCAAAAGAGAAACAGGTGCCGCTCTGTCTTTCCTCGTTCTCACGGCACTATCTGGGTAAATGTCTGAAATAATCCGTAACAGATGGTACCTGCTTAATTTGTTCTTGTGGACTAAAGATTAAGTGAAACATTGTAGCATTCAACGTTCAAACCCCTGGTTGTTTAGAATGGTTTTTATGTTTTTTAATACCCATTGAACCATTTAAGAAGCCATAATGAATAATAATTATATAGACACAACCAGGAAAGTTTTCACTCCAGTAGGGTTGGAAGAAAATGAGGCAAAAAGGGGCAAGATCGTTTACATTTTCCCATAAACAGGGTCTATGTCCCTGACTTGATAGGGAGGCAAATCCATATCTCATGCCATAATCACAAGCTCACCACTTGAACCTGTCAAGAAAGACAATGAAAAATATTTAGGGGCACAAAGGAGTATTGAGAAGAAGAAGAAGCAAGACTCGGGTTATTCTGCATTACACTTGTCAAAAATCTCTCTTGCCAGCTGCAGCAGTGTGTCAGTGTCTTCAGCCATCTTTGAAACCCTCTCCGCCTCCTTAACTGCCTCAGCTGCAACAAATGACTTGTTTTCAGCTTCAGCAATCTTGTATGCAGCAGCGACAGCTGCTTCTTCTACAGTATCGCAGGAGGGTATATAACTGGTGTTCTGTGACAACCTAGGTCGGATGTCTTTTGGTTTTGGTGAAGGTGTTTTTGTCCCCAGAAGGGGGTGCTTTTTTATCCTGAAGCAGTTTTGTACCTGCACTTTTGATTGCAGTTCATCAATGGCCAAGAGCTAGAGAGAGTGTACAGTTAAAAAACAAAAGGAATAGTGGTTGTGCCCTAGCTTCTCAGAAAAAAGAATATGCTAGGTCTTCCTTAAAACAACACCAAACAGCTCACACTTTTTTCTCTCTATTTTATTTTTTTCCTTTTTTTGGGAGGGAGAGGGGGAGGGGTGGGTGAAGGAGGTTTGATGGGAGAGCTTCCTGAACAATATAGATTGAGAAGTTTACCCAGAAATATCACTAAACTCATGTAATCTGGATTTTGTCAATTCAGCCCATGAAATGTCAAAAGTTAATAGAGACAGTTCATTAAATCAGAAAATTTTCATGATGCTTTTGTCAACTACGGGACAGCTCAATGGTTTGACTATTGGACTTTCATCCTGGATGTCCGAAGTTCAATCCTTGGGAAGGGCCAACCATTGTGTAGCTGGTGCTTGGTTGGACTAACTTTTACCATACTTCGGAAACTGAACAATTGACTCCTGAATTCAAGGCATGAAATGGTCTAGGCATCATTATTCAGGTAGGAGTAGGATACTAAAGAAAATGACATGTACGAGTGCAGTAACTATATGCGTGCTATGACCTCTAGTCATACTACGGATTTAATTTCACAAAACATAAATTTTATCCAATGCCTCAAAATGGAAAGAAAATTTTCATAGGACAGCTATAAGATCAGCTATGTTATATGAGCGAAAGGTCGTGCAACTAATAAACATGCTAAAAAATTAATGTAGCTAAAATGATAATGCTAAGATGGATGAGTGATATAATAACTTTTTTAAAAAATAAGCAAGAAATATAGCACTTGTACTCTTTAGTCTTGTCTCTTGTATATAAGATAAAGGAACGGCAGCTATGGTGGTTGGTCAATTGCAAAGAAAAATAATGATTTAATTGATAGTAGGCATTGTATGAAGGAGAGAAGTAGATCTGGAATAAATTGGACTAAATTATGAAAAGATTTGACAACAATCTAAACTAAAGTCTTAACTTTCTAAGGATATCACCCTAGATTATGAAAATCATATACCGACCTCACCTAGTGGGACTTAAAAGTCTTTGGCGGTGGTTGTTACTTATTGTTGCTGTATAAAAAACCTGTATATTATGGATTTCAAAGCCACCTTGTTTAATCCACTGTCAGAAATGTACTAAAAAGAGCATAAAGATAAGCCAAGCCAGGCCTGAGCTAGAAAAAACAACCAGACAACGAAAATTAAATTTTCAGAGTGTTTAATTCATGCAAAGGAATGCGTTTAGCTAAGCGTATTAATTCAACAAGTCAGATTAATAAGTACCCACATCCTCATACCAAACTGCCGGTATGCCCTTGCCGTTTGCACTTAAATTTGTATAGTATTAATTCCTTAAAGCATCATTATCAGCCTAAAGCTAGAAATTAAGGAGCCGATTTTCTTGTTTTTCTTTTCCTCCCACTTGGCAGTACATAAGAATCCAATTGATGAAATTACACAAAGCTTGATAATTTCTGTAACAACATGCAGTCTCACAACCCTTTTCCAAATGCAACATAGAATGAGCTTATATACAGTCTGTTCCCCCCCCCCCCCCCTCCCAAAAAAAAAAAGAGGAAGAAATCACTAGGAATTCAACATCAAGAAGAAAACACATCTAATAAACAACAGGAACTTGTTTCTATAAATATTTCAACCATCATGAAGCAGCTGCATGATGCACATAACTTGACAATAGACAGTTCGGCATATGCAAAAAACTGACCACATTAAAGAGGGGCTTGAGGAGAAAAAATAGTGACTATTGCAACCTGATTAATACAAACACGAGCAGTTAAATTTTTTTTGAGCATTAAGGTGCTTATCAGTTGATCAAGAAATGGTAGGTACTGAACTTTAGTGTCCAGCAACTAAGGGAGAGAGGACATGAATGTCAAAAATAATCAGTGAAAACATAATATGAAAGAGTACGGCAAGTCACCTTTTCAAGTTTGTCACTGGCAACCAGCCTTCTTAGCCTTGAACTTAATAACCTCCTAAAATTCTGGGGCACCTCATGCCTTTGCTGCATAATCATTTAAGGTAACAACACCAGTCAATGTTTTCAAATTCAGATGCTTTAAGTGGAGTAAATAGCAATGAAAATTAACGACAAAAAGTTGCAGAAAATCCAACTACACCTTACCAACTATATCTTTACACATAAAAACCAGGATGCACATTCATATCAAACAACAAAATACAACAGAGTGCAATATTGGTTCATTTCCATTGAGTCCTTTCGTGAGTTTGATAACATTGAGATCGTCCATCGACTAGGTCCTTTCGTGAGTTTGATAACGTTGAGATTGTTCATTGACTAGGTTTGTAGTTGGTGGATGAGAGGTAAAAATGAAATTAACAAGGAGCTGTTAAGGGTGGCATCACATTGCCTTCTTTCAGTTCTTTGGTGCATTGGAAAGAGGCCGACAGAATGGCAGATGACCAGAAAATTGGAAAGCTCAGACCTTCCTTGAGGTGAATTATGTTTCCCTACCTATTTATTGGGAGTTCCTACATCTAGATGGAAGATCAAACTTTTTTTTACTTCAACTTCACTTTGGAAGGGAATTTTAGATATTTCCATCCTTATGTTTACCATCCCTGCACTTGGGTTATCTGAGCTTAAATTTTATTTAAAAAAAAAAAACAAGAAAATACTTTAGAAACTGCCTGCAATATTAGGTTTTGATTCTGTTACACCTGAATGACAGCTGTAAGTTCCACAGAGTCACTGATGAGCCAAGTCGAAAATCAGTAACTTCCCCAAGTTCAGTTCCCTCCTGGCATCAGATATACTGTTTAGTTAATACAGGTAATTATTCCAAACCTTCATTAATTAATTAGAGAGAGATTCTCAGGACAAGGTGAACAGATTAAATGTGCAGTACATTAAAAAAAATGTGGTTTCTAACTTCTAAGAGCATCTCCTAAATTGGATAATGGTTACGGAGGCTTCCATTAGAATCTGATTTCTTATGGCATCGGGTAATTAAGAGTAAATATGGAATGCATAGGCAATGTCACTTATGTGAGCCCTCGGAAGTTTGTTTCCTAGGTAGCTTGCCTTTTCTTTCCTCTTACCCATTTCAACGTGAGAAATGGAGATAAAATTCATATCTAGGAGGATATCTGGGTTGGTGAGACTTTGTTGGAGCTGTTGGGGTCGCAATTGTTTAGACTAGATGATGTGTGAACTTGTTTATTGGGACTCCTTTTTTTTCTTCCCTTCTTTGAGGGAGATACAAGACTTTAAATAGGGGACACTTCAGTGTCTTTCTCTTCAAAATCTTTTCTTTTCTAACCTTAAAAAACCCACAAATCATAGCCCCTTACAATTAAACAAAGCTATGAGGAAAGCAGAAATTCTTTCTAAAATCTGGGCTTTCATTTGGACTCTTAATTCTCAACATGATCAATATGAATGACATGTTACAGATAAAGAGGTCTGATAAAGCCCCATGTCCAGACATATGGGTTGTGCCACAAGGCAAATGAGATCAATAATCATATTTTCCTTCATTGCTGGGAAGCAAGGTATAGGCAGAATAATTTTGTTGTTTTAGTGAGGATTGGGCAGCTCCGGAAACTATTCATGCTTTTTTTTTTTGGAAGAATGAAAGAGATAGGATCATCTAGAAATGTATGGTGTATACAATTCTATGGATGCTCAAAAGGAATGCTAGAATTTTCAAAGATCAGAAGACTTCTCCAAACTTGCTTTGGCGGGAAGTTACATATTTTTGCTTCCTTGGGCACATTCTTTTGGGGTTTTGGGGGGTTTCTTGCCGTCCAATGCATTGGAAGGCAACTCTAACGTAATTTTTGTCTTAGTTTTTGCCTAACATTTTGGAGGATTTCTTATCCTCCTTCCATTATTCTCATTACTAGATTTGTTTTGTCATAGGGAACAAAACACACAAAACACACTATCCATTCTCACAATCCCAAATATAACTTTGGCGTCTGTAGAAATAGAGTTCTCTTTATCAATGCTGTTAAAGTTGGTATTCTACCTTAACCTCAGCAGATTTGGGGATTAGATCATAAGATTGAATCATAGGATAATAAGATTCTACAAACAAATAATAATAATAATATCTAGATCAAAAAATTCAGCACCAATCCAGCATTTTAAGAATTTTGGGCAATTTCCACAAATAAGCCAAGCCTAAATTGGAATTTGGGATAAGGGTTAGGAATATAAAACTACTCTTCATGATGTTATTTGATTGCTTAGTCATATTTTTATGAATCAAAATTCAAAACCATATAAAATGGCCAAAAAACAAAAAGGTTCACACTCCATAGAAGTAGGATTTAAGGCTTTATTGTTGTTATTGTTACTGTAAAAGCAATATTAAATTGACAATGACATAGAATTACTTTTTAAATCCAATACTTCAATGGAGAAAAGAATATAAAATTTAAGAAAAATAGAGAATGAGGCAAGATTAAAATTTACGAGAATGGGAAAGAAAGAGTAAAATTGAAGAACATGTGATAAAAGGAAGGAGATAGGAGAAGAAATTGTATAGCAAGAACAGATCTACAAGGAGAGGAAATTGCCAGGTTGGTGAGGACTAAGGAGTAAAGAAATAAATTCATAACATAGATGTAAGATGAAGTTGAGAAAGTGAAATTAAGATCAAAGTGAGCTATATGGGTTTCTTTCTATGATGTAATCATAGCTCAAGTTTTAATTAAAAAACATTTTTTTTTTTAAATCTTTTGGGACAAATGCTTGAACTTTTTTATTTATTTATTTATTTTCTGCCATCCGGTGCCAGGCTAGAAAGAAATTATTAAAACATGATCAACTTCAAAAATGAAAAAGTCATTTGAATTAGACCCAAATCGCACAATAAGTGATCTTGGGAGTCATGATTCCATAGGAACCCCAACACCAAAATATTTTGAATGGGAGTAAAATAATTTTGTGATTTTTAACATTATGAGATTGTAAGATTCTGGAGATCTGGATATGAATTTTAACAATATTACTTTCATAATCTGAATTAATAGCTTTATTCATGTAAGACCTTTTGATATATAGTAAGCAAATATTGACCAACAAAATTCCGCATACCTCAATATAGCCAACAATTGCGCTGGTATCAGATCCATTCGGGTCCTTCAAAGTTGAAAGTGCTTCAAAAATCATTGCGTTGTACCTGTTACCAAGAAAAAATAATGTTGAACATCAATCCCCACCAAAAAAATATGATAAAAGAGAAAACAAAAAATTACAAATAGAGAAGAAATTGCTTAGCAACAGGCACATAAAATATCTTATGTATTAACATTCCATGAGTGTGTTTTTCATTGGAATTATAAAGGGTTAAAGTTACAGAAAGACACTAAATTTTCTTCAATAAAAAAATAAAATTACTCCAACTTTGACTCAATATAAATAGACACTTATTTTTTACATTCTACAACTCAGTAAATGAATATTACTTGGTACAGAAAAGCCCCCTAATCATCTAAAGTTACTAAGTTAACACATAATGATATTTAATTACTAACCATTTTACTCAGAACTTAAAAATTTTAAGATAATTTTATCTAAATTATGTGATATTAAAATTCTAAATTATGTTAACTTTAAATAAGATAATTTTTACATAATGCACACTCGCATTATATGCTGAGTTTTAAAAATAACCACTTTCTTCTTCTTCTTCTTCTTTTTATGGAAAAGATTACTAAGAAATTGTATATACAGCATTTTATTGTATAATTCTTTTCTACACGACAAATTGGACTTTGGAATTTGGAAATATATTTTGAAAAATGGAAAAAGCATCTTCCTATTGATGTGCTACACTTTTTTAAATTAATTTTGTAAGGGTAAATTTAAAATATTAAAATAATTTATTTATTTTAGTATCAAAATAACTATCATTAAACTAAATTTGGGAAGATCAATTAATTTGTAAAAAAATTGAAGAAGTTTTGAATTCAAAAACTGTTCCCCTACATATATAAATAATATTAAACAATATTTTTCATGAAATTTTATTCCTAAAACTAATATATAACAAAAAAACAAAAAACTATTTCTGTAAATTTAAGTTTTTGGTTTGTGGAAATATTTTTAACTATATTTAGTAATACAATTATTTGTGTGGACATTGTTAAATGTAAAGATAATTCAGATAGTTTCTTGATTAAATGTGTGAGTGTGTTCGTATATATATATATATATATATATGAATTATCAAATTTAACCAAAATTTGAGCAAAGATAGTATAAAAATATTTTCGCTTTTTTAATAATCCATTTGTTTTTTCTATAAGATATAGAAAATGATACTTTAATTGGAGAAATGGAAATCAAATTATCATCCAAAAAATGTAATACTAATTATAAAAATTGAATATTAATAATTGACAAGGCAGTAAAATTGACTTAAGAGGTAAAAAAAATTGAATACTTAGTAGTTTTTTCTTTGCATTGAATTAAAGTTGGTGGGTTGGATAGTGAAAAGGAGAAAATTAGTGGGTTTTCTGATTTTAACCCCTCTTTTTATAAAAAGAATGGTCATAAAATCTTCAGTGTTCTACAGCATATTAGCTGGTACACCCATACTGAATGCCCCGTAAGCAATACATTTCTTCCAGAATTTAAATTTAAAATCAAAGAATTGTTGAACTTCCTCCAATGATTACAAGCACATGAAAGCCTAACTGTCATATTACAAATTCAATATCCTCTACCCAAAAACTCACAAGATGTCTAAACAAGGTTTCTTCATTCACATAGCCAAATAAATGTGCTTGACATCTTTACTCAACTTTTGACATTCAGCAAAATTTTAATCTTTGCATAGGCATGATAATTTCATTATTAGCAACACACTAATTTTAACTACATATAAATGCTAGCTAAAGGAGAAGTTGAAGAAGATGTAATACAAAGTTAAACTAGGTTGGGTAAAATGAAGTAGTTAGGGCATATTGTGGTCATAGAATACACTTAAAGTTTTAACGAAAGCTTATATAATGGTTATAAGACTAATTATGTAATATGGATCAAAGTGTTGGACAACTAACAAACAAAATATCGAAAAATAGAAGTTGTCTAGGGAGAAATGCTAAGGTGGATAAATGGTATAATCCTAAAAGATAAATTAAGAAATTTACACATTCATGGTAACTGTTAACTTAGGAGCCTATGGAATAATAGAGCACTGAAGAGGAGTTAACTAGTTAATGCTAGTGAAGGGAAACGGCTAGACCTAGAATAAGATGGGATGAAATAGTGAATAAGGATTTAACAACTCTCCATTTGAGAGAGGATATTGGTCTAAATCATGCAAATTCGTGGAAAAGGATTCATGTAGCCAACCCCACTTGATTGGACTCAACTGTTATTGTTATTAATGTTATGAAAATGATCCCACTTGATAGAACTTCCTGAGTAATATTTTTCCAACAAATAAACACACAAAACTCCAATCTCAAAAGCCAAAGGAAGAAATAATTACATACTTTGGAACATTTTTGCCATCCAATGAGCTTTTTGAAGGATCAACCAAAGCCATATCTGCAGATGCATCATGCGCAGCTGGAGCAGCAGAAGTCTGGGCGTTTGACAATGAAGCAGCAGAAACATCCAGGCTGACCTTTGATTTTGCAGTTCGTGATTTATCCCTTGGGCCTTGGCTACTAGCACTAACACTCATATTACGCCATTTGTCCTATGTAAGCAAACAATAACAATAGCAGATTTTCACAACACAGCAGGAAGTACATGTTGATATCATAACAATTTGTTAGTGAAATCTGAGCAATTCTAGTTCAAGGAAGCTATAATGTTCATAGTCATGCATAAATTAAAAGATGACATGAGCAGAAAATCACATTTTTATGTGAAACCACAGAAATAAAAATAAAAATAACCAAATATTAAGCCTCACTAGGTGGAGTTGACTACATGAATTCTCTTTTGTCATTTTTCGCAATCTAAGGCAATATCCTCAAATTCTAATTTTCTTAGTCCAAGTCATTCTAGGTCTACCCCTCCCCTTCATACCACAAGCTACAGCCAACTCACACCTTTAGAGCGTTATTTGGTTTATTGTTCAAGTGCCTAAAACTGCCCTTCACATATTTTTTGTAAGTGCTACACCTTGTCTTCCACAAATGTGTTCATTCTTTTGTCTTTTAAGAGTAATACCAATCATCCATCTTAACTTTCTTATTCTTGCAACCTTTATTTTCTGGATATTTTGCTTTTTAGTTGCCAAACACTTTGTTTCATAAAGCATAGCTGATCTTATAGTCATTCAATAGAACTTATCTTTTAATTTTAATATTACTTTATGATCACTTGAGCGAACTACTTCTTCATTTTACCAACCTACTTCTAATTTTAGCAGTATAATGCAATACCACATTGTCCTTGAAAAAGTACTTAGGTAGTGTGAGAACATTGATTTTGGGGCTTAGATTTGGATTTGTGGATTTGTAAGAAACTCAGTATAAATACATACTATATTTTGTTTAAATCACACAAATACAAATCCAAGATTCGAATTCAATGTTCCCAAACGCAAGGTAAAAAAACATCCGACTCAAAAGTTAAATACAACACTATTGTGAAAAGCACGTGTTTGGATATGTAGCACCGAGAGATGAAATCTAGGGGAGCAAATGAGATTAGATACCTCAGTAGTCCTAGCCATAAGCGATGGATGCTAGGTGTTGTGTGTATCGACTCAGGCAGTGCCACAGCAAATCCATTAAGTATCTTGCCTGAGGAGTATGTTTGCAACAATGAAACTCAAAGGAATTGAGAGGGCCCAGCTCGCAAAATGCTGAATTCCCCACTATACAGAAAACAAATGCGCCTCAAAACTTCAACCCAGTGCTATATACAGCTCTCATTAAAAAACATTAATACCCCTCACCGACCAGATGTGCGGCCACTGCACTGACTCCAAATAGCCCTTCAGACCTCTCCCCCCCTATGCAAACACTACCATTGCATAGAGGTCAAGTAGAGGTACCCTCTGAATATGAGGTAAAACTCAACAAGCAGCATATAATTCCTCAAAAAATTTCCTCGTCCGCAAAAAATATAAAAAACACGATTTCAATCACACATCCCGATTGACGCTATATTACATTGTTGAAATCACGAGCAAAAACTAAGATTATCACTGGCAATCAGCTTAAATAGCAGAAAGCTCCATGAAAAACAACAAGAACAGATTATCACTCGCAATCAGCTTGAACAGCAGAAAGCTCCATAAAAAACAAGAACACACAACAAAGTGTATTGTCACAGAGAGAGAGAGAGAGAGAGATGACCTTGAGGTCAATGTTGGAGCGGGAAAATAGGAGGTGATTGAACTCGGGATCTCTCTGGATGTTCTTCCACTTGCCAGTGCCGTGCTTGGCCACGCCCGCGCGCAAGGCTTCTTCTTCTTCCGGCGTCCATTTCTGCTTCGGATTTCCCATTCCTCTACTTTTCCCTCTCTCTCTTTCTCTGCCCCTGCTGGAAACCCTAGGATCCTCTCGTGAGTTGCAGCTTGAGAACTGAAAACGGCGTCATTTTGGTATTGCCATTCCTAGTTTCATTTTTTGGGGGATTAGATAAACATTATTTAATACCTTTTGGTGCATGAAAACATTTCTCACTCTAATAAAAATGTTCTATGTTACGAAGTAACCCCCTACAATTTTAATTTTATAGACACTAAAGAATGAAAATAATAATAAATTAATTAAGGGAACTTTTTGGTATTATTATAAAAATTATACAACAACAACAAAATCAAGTCTTAGTCCCACTAAGTGGGGTCAGTTATATGAATCTTTTTTCACCAATTTATACGATCATGGACCATTTCTTTTGATAGATTCAAATATATTAAATCTTTACTCACTATCTCCTCCTAAGTTATTTTAGGTCTACCCCTACCCCTTCTACTGTCCCCTTCAATAACTAAGTCACTCTTCCTCACAGGAACACTATAAGACCTACGTTGCAAGTGTCCATACCATCTGAATCGTCTCTCCCTTATCTTATCTTCTATAAGAGCTACACCTAACTTACCACGAATATATTCATTCCTTAATTTATCTTTCAATGTTATACCACTCATCCATCTAAGCATCCTCATCTTGGCAACTTTTACTTTTTGGATATTATGTTTCTTCGTCACCCAATATTCCGATCCATATAGCATAGCTGGTCTTATAGCTGTCCTATAAAACTTCCCTTTTAATTTTAAAGGTATTCTACGATCAGATAGCACACTTGAAGCACTTCTTCATTTTACCCAACCTGCTTTAACTTTATGCATTACATCATCTTCAATTTCTCCTTCAGCTTACATAATAGATTCAAAGTATTGAAATCTACAAGTGCTATTTATTTCTTCATCATCAAGTTTAACTTTGTCTCTAATATTCCTCCTATCATTACTAAAATTATATTTCATATATTCTGTTTTATTTCTACTTATCCTAAAGTCTCTAGATTCCAAAGCTTCTCTCCATAATTCTAACTCAGCCTCTATTCCATCCCTAGTTTCGTCAATTAATACAATATCATCTGCAAACAACATATACCATGGAACCTCCTTTTGAATACTCTTAGTCAATTGGTCCATCACTGAAGCAAAAAGATAAGGACTCAAAGCAAATCTTTGATGTACACCTATGGTAATTGAAAATTCTCTAATTTCTACATCTATAGTCCTTACACTAGTCATTACTCCATCGTACATATCCTTAATGACATCGGTATACCTATAATATATACATTTTTTTTCTAAAACCCATCATAGAACTTCCCTAGGTATCCTATCATATGCTTTCTCAAAGTCAATAAATATCATATGCAAGTCCCTTTTCTTTTCCTTAAATTTTTCCATTAATCTTCTTAAAAGATAAATAACTTCTATGGTAGATCTCCCAAGCATAAAATCAAATTGATTTTCTGAGATCTAAGTTTCTAACCTTAATCTTTGTTCAACAACTTTTTTCCATAGTTTCATCGTATGACTCATAAGTTTAATTTCACGATAGTTATTACAATTTTGAATATCTCCTTTATTCTTATATATAGGTATTAAAATGTTTTTCCTCCATTCATCTGATATTTTCTTAGCTTTTACAATTGTATTAAACAAATTAGCTAAACATAAAATTCCGTTATCACCCAAGCATTTCCAAACTTCAATTGGGATGTTATCTAGTCCCATAGCTTTTCCATTTTTCATATTTTTTAGTGCAAACTTAACTTCATTAACTTTAATTTTGTGATTAAATCTTATATTTTTTGTCTTTTCCTCATTTGACAACTCTAAGTTTAAGCCTTCTATTTGGTTTTCATTAAACAACTTACTAAAGTAACTTCGCCATATTTCTTTAATATCTTCGTCCTTAACCAAGACAATATCATCCTCACTTTTTATGCATTTTACATTTCGTAAGTCCTTACTCTTCCTTTCTCTAGCTTTAGTAAGTTTAAATATATCTCTTTCCCCTTCTTTTGTACCTAATCTATCTTACAAACTATTAAATGATTTATATTTAGTTTCACTAACGGCCCTTTTTGTATCTTTTCTTGCCTCCTTATATTTTTCAAAGTTATCTCTATTTCTATATTTTTGTCACGTTTTATACCAAATTCTTTTTGTCTTTATGATTTTTTGTACATCTTTATCCTACCACCAACTTTCTTTGCTATTTTCGATTCACCTAAAATCTGTTTTACTATCTTTTTAATAGAACTAGCTAATCTATTCCAAAGAGTATTTGTATCTATCCCATCCTCTAAGGTCCAATCCCTATCTCTGATCATTTTATCTTTAAATTTTATTATATTTTCTCCTTTTAGGTTCCACCATCTAGTTCTTCAACTTTGATTTATTTTATTCTTTTTCTTCCATTTTTTAATACATATATCTAACATTAAGACTCTATGTTGTGTGGTTAGACTTTCACCTGGAATAACTTTACAATCCTTGCGTGATAAACGATCTACCCTCCTAGTTAAAAAAAAATTTATTTAACTTCTATTTTGTCCACTTTTAAAGGTTATTAAGTGTTCTTTTCTCTTCTTAAAGCAAATATTCATTATACTAAAATCATATGACATAGCAAAATCTAAGATCATCTCCCCTGACTCATTTTTGTCTCCATATCCATATCCTCTACGTATCCTCTCATAATTTTTATTATCTCTTCCAACGTGTCCATTTAGATCTGCTCCTTTAAATATTTTCTCTATCCCTGGTATGCCTTGTATATTACTATCCATATCTTCCCAAAATTGTCTCTTAAGATTTTCTACTAAGCCAACTTGAGGAGCATAAGCATTAATGATATTTATTATCTCTTGTCCTAATACCATCTTGATTTTTATAATTCTATCCCTTACTCTAGTTACATCCACAATGCTATCTTTTAAATTTTTGTCTATAATAATGTCTACTCCATTCTTATGTTTTTCTTTTCCAATGTACCAAAGTTTAAATCCTGATTTATCGATTTCTCTAGCTTTCTCCCCCACCCACTTAGTTTCTTGAAGGCAAATTATGTTAATTTTTCTTCTAATCATTATATCTACAATTTCCATGCTTTTACTCGTAAGTGTCCCTATTTTCCAAGTTGCTAATCTAATCCTAATTTCCTAAACTAACGTCTTTACCTGCCCACATCCAGAATAATGCAGGAACCCTTGCATATTTGACAACGTACCCGGGTGCCGACATGGTGCGTCACTTCGGGGAGACGACCTAGCCCACCCTCACCCACTTTTCGCTACACCCGGGTGGTTCAAGTGCAATGTGTTGCTCATAGGGGACGCCCCAGCAAATATTTGGTAAGGATTCATATCATAGTGATCTGACAAATTTTACGCTGGCTGTCAGCTACCTAATGCAACCCTCCTCCTTAACCCGGGCTTGGGACCAACTGTGTGTGAAAAAATTAAGACATTAAGTGCATCATAGGCGAAGTTATAAAAAATTATAAAAATTAAAAATAAAAATAAAAAGTAGAAATCATCATAAATCAACAATGTATTTGATTAACATTTGTCAAGCTAAAAAAATAAAAATTTAATTAAAAAGTGCCCATTTTTCATCTTTTTATTAAATAATATTATATATTATTAAAATAAAAAAAATTAAAAATAACATAAATAAAGAATACTATAATAAAAATAATATTATTATAACTATTTAATTAATTATTATATTTTCAAAATTAACTTTACAATAACAATCTTATTGTACATGATAAATGAAAAATAATAAAATTATTTTGTGTTTGAAATTTATGTATATTTTTATTTTAATTAAAAAGTCCGTACAAAATGAACAATTTAATCCAAAAAAACTATTTTCGAATATTAAAATTTTTAACAACAAGATGTCAAAATAACTAAAAATCTATAGGACCTATTTGGTATTGTTGTTGTTTCTTATTTTCTACATTTGTTTTTCCACAATTAAAAAAAAATAGATTGTAAAAAAGCTTTTATTTCTGTTATCAATTTTTTCGTTTCTATTGCTAGTTTTCAGTTATTTGCGAAAAAACTAGAAACCAACTTTTATGATTTTTAGTTTTTTTGGCAATTGTTGCAAAAAATTTTAATATCCAAAAATAGATCTTACATTAAATTATTCATTTTATAGGCTTTAAAATTAAAATTAAATGATATAAGATTAAAATATGCATAAGTTTGTTTGAAAAAAATAATAACAAGCTAATTGCAAAATACTTTTACTATTTTTCAATTGTCGTGACTAATAAAATTTTTATTGTAAAGTAAACTTTGAAAGCAGAACAATTAAGTAAAATAACTGTAATGTCCTACTTCGCTTATCACATAATAAACATAAATAATAATAACATCAATCCGAACCCGTGGGTAGCGGGGATAGCTTGATATAAACAGCGGAAACCTAAGCAGCAGTAAAAATAATTTACATCCATCAAATCATTAATTACATAATTCCAGAGTCTACTACATTCCCAAAATACAGTACTTGAATACAATCTCCAAATGATCAAAATAGATCCAAAATCTCACAACAAAAATCTCCTGATCCTAGATCAAAGCCTACCTTTCTAGTAAGGAAGCTCAACTCACTCAACGGCGGTCACGACCCGCCAGTCTCTCAAGGTCTCTTGAAATATTAATTAAGTTCGGGGGTGAGACACATTTCAGTAAGGGAAAATAAACTAAATGCAACTGTATGTCAACATGAATATATAACGTAGTTATACATACACAATATATTTTATATATCTGTAAACATTCATCATAACATGCTGAATCATCATATACTTTCATATTTTTCTAGTAACTCATATCATTCATAAATTATGACGACCTGCTTAATTTTCACATTTTTTTTAAATAAATATAATATAACCAATATCACCAATTTCCGCAGATCATAATCCACCTGGACCCATGGGTACCAGGGATACATCAAAAATACATCACAGAAGCTTATGCAGCAAGAAACATAAATCACAAACACCTCATTATATCATACATCACAATACCAGAGTTACTACAATCACTGTATATATATGTACACAATACACAACCCAAAAGATATCTAGGGTCATCCGACCCTATCAAAGCACTTACCCTTCTCGAAGGGCAGACCAATCGTACTAGATCAGCGGGGCTTTACCCACGCTCCTATCAGGGGATCCTGAAATATTTATAAAATTTTGGGGTGAGACACCTCTCAGTAAGGGAAATAAACTAATACCAGTGTATGACAACATGAGTATTCCGTGTTATACATATACTATACAAAACATATTCAGTAACTGTTTTGTTAAATCTGGGAAAACATATATATCATCAAAACATGGCAGAATATACTGCATTTTCATAAACATATTTCATCTCATATAATAATAATAACACAAAAACATTCCTGGTAGGTTAGCTGACTGTTGTAATGTATTACTCCCACATGACTGGGTTATGTGGCTCGAAGGCGGGACCTGACAATGGTTGGTCGACCACTGCCAAGTCAAAAGTACAGTCTAAAAGTCTGAGGGGTCTGCCTGACTTGGTCCGTACACCAGGGGCGCTCACACACTTCTTAAAAATCATATCGACCATCCAATCTCATGCCACTCCGTACAATGGCGTTAACACAAATATCATGATCACGAAGACCATGGACACATAGCAACGGTACCGTACAAGTGCTAGCCTAGACCAAGCCAACTAGCTTCTGATATCATATAACATATACTGAAACTGTGATACATGGATATTTCATATCATTAATTATAAAATCAATCATGTCATTTTGCATATATACGTATATCATGAAAATCATCGGCTCGTACGTCAGTATTACACATTTTACCATAGTTCGGCCCGTACGTCGGCAAATCATATACATAGCTCAACCCGAATGCTAGCAAATCTTACACTTAGCTCGGCCAGTACGCTGGCAAACATATATAAAAATCTCGACCCATACACCGGTTTTCCATTATAAAAATCTGCATCATAATCACATTTCCAAAAAACAGTATTTCATAACATTTTATACTCATGCCACACTAATAAATTTTTCATATATTCAACATACCATCATTTTCAATAGTGTTTTCTCAAATATAAATTATATATATAAACAAATTTACTTTCCCGAAATCAAATGCTATATATACATACATTTTTTTTAACAAAATTAGCTTAATTTATCCCCTTACCTGATTCTTGAAAAGCCCTTAAGAAAATATGTCCCGCACCCGCAGGGTTCCCCGTTCAACACCCTGAAAATGGAATTTCTCATAACTAAAGTTCAGTATTTCTAAGCGTATATCACTTCCTACAACTGTCAATTAACCAAATACTGAGTAAAAAGCCTTACCCTAGATTTGGGATGGTTTCCAACTCAGCCCCACCAACGATCCGCTCCGGTAGACTTGTAGAGAACTTTCCCAGGAGCGTTGTGGTGGTTTCAAATGGTTGAACTAGAGAAAATTCGGCCCGAAATTGAAGAGGGAAGGAGGAAGAATTGAAGGGTGAGAGAGAGAAAAAACCTGTGCAAAAAATTTCAGCCGAAAATGAACTTTAGGCCTATTTAAACTGTGGCCTTTCGTCAACGAGCCACGTTACCTCGTCGACGAGGTCAATACAAAATTCGTCGACAAACTCTCCATTCGTCGACGAAATTTAGAAACCCCAAAATCATCCCCTCGGTATTTCCTTATTGACGAGCCACATCACCTCGTCGACAAGCCCAATTATATTTTCATCGATGAATCCCATCCTCGTCGACGAGCTCCTGTTATACCCTCGTCGACGAGTCCCCTGTATTCATCGACGAGGAGTTGAAAAATTCCTGAGATTTATCTTTTCCAAAATGCAAGGTCGTCGATGAAGTCGACTGTCTCCTTCTGTTTCGGTTTCCATTTCCCTATCTTTTTATTATTTAAATACCATTATTCTTCGGGTTGTTACATTCTCCCCTCCTTATAAAATTTCGTCCTCGAAATTTACTGTTCACATAACTCGTCATCCCTTAACAAGAAAATGGTCTAGTTATTTTATTACTTACCCTCACTTATGATGGGGTGGAGGATTACCGTGGTTACATTTTGAGTCTTGGGAGATTGCATATACAAAAGAAAAATTATCCCAAAACTAAAATGCTACACTAATTAAACCATTATATACCTGCAAAAGAAATATTACTTAACTACTTACATTTTACCCAATCAAACTTCTTGGAATAAATGTGGATACCTCTACCTCATCTGCTCATCGGACTCCCAAGAAGCCTCTTCTACCGCATGATTCCTCCATAAAACTTTTACCTGAGGAATCTCCTTGTTACGTAACTCCTGTACTTTCCTATCCAGAATATGTACTGGTACCTCCTCATACACCAGTGAATCACTAAACTCTAATTCATCATAACTGATGATATGAGAAGGATCTGGGACGTATTTCCTCAATATAACAATATGGAATACGTCGTGGATCCTGGACAACACAGGTGGTAAAGCTAGCCTGTAGGCTATTGGTCCCACTTTATCTAGAATCTCAAAAGGACCGATAAACCTAGGCCTAAGTTTACCCTTCTTCCCAAATCGTATAACCCCTTTCAACGAAGCTATCTTTAAAAACACATGATTACCCACATCAAATTCCAGATTCCTGTGAGATTATCAGCATAACTTTTCTATCAGTTCTAAGCTGCACTAATCTTTTCCCTGATACGCCGAACCTTATCACACGCTTGCTGTATAAGCTTCGACCCCACTACTCGCCACTCACCCACTTCATCCCAAAACAAAGTAGAATGGCATCTCCTACCGTATAGAGCCTCAAATGGTGTCATGCCAATATTGGACTGATAACTGTTATTATACGCAAATTCTGCTAGTGGCATGAACTAAGTCCAACTACCCCCAAAATCCAATACGCACGCACGGAGCATATCCTCTAATGTCTATAGTGTCCTCTCAGTCTGCCTATCTGACTAAGGATGGAATGCCGTGCTAAATGACAATTGAGATCCTAGTGCTTCCTGCAGACTCTTCTAAAAACGTGACATAAAACGCGAGTTTCGATCTGACATAATCGATACTGGCACCCCATGAGAACGAACTATCTCCTGAATGTAGATCTCCGCTAAACGGTTGAGGGAGTAGCTAATCTTGATAGGTATAAAGTGGGCAGTCTTAGTTAAACGGTCAACAATCACCCAGATGACATTCTGGCCATATAATGTCGTCGGCAATCCTGACATGAAGTTCATGGATATATGATCCCACTTCCATTCTAGGATAAATAACGGCTGCAACTGCCCTGCCGGCCTTTGGTGCTTAGCCTTTACCTACTGGCACGTCAAACACTGGGTTACATACTCGGTGATCTCTCTCTTCATACCACTCCACCAGTACGACTCTTGCAGATCTCTATACATCTTCATATTACCAAGATGAACTGTATACAAAGATCTGTGAGCCTCCTCTAAAATAGTCTTCTGGATCTCAATATCGGCAGGAATGCATAATTTGGAACAGACCCGCAAAGCTCCATCATTTGCAATACTGAATTCCTCCCTCTGACCATTCTGCACTCTATTCATCACCTCTGCTAATTCTAGAATTCTGGGTCTTCCTCTTGAGTGACTTTAATTCTCTCCTGCAGAATGGGCTGCACCACTAAACTGGAAATGTGAGCCTGAGAACCACTCTCAACTAATTCAATGCCTAATCTCTCTAGATCCATTATAATCGGACACTGGATCTCCATAGTTGCCAACGTTGATTCCCTGGACTTCCTGCTCAATGCATCAGCTACCACGTTTGCTTTCCCTGGGTGACAACTGATGGTACAATCAAAATCCTTAATCAGCTCCAACCACCTTCTCTGCCTCATATTCAGTTCCTTTTGTGTGAAGAAATACTTTAAGCTCTTGTGGTCGGAGAAATTCTCACACTGCTCGTCGTACAGGTAATGCCTCCAAATTTTCAATGTGTGTACGATTGCAGCCAATTCAAGATCATGTGTAAGGTAGTTCTTTTCATATTCTTTCAACTGCCTGGATGCATACACCACTACCCTACCATGCTGCATCAATACACAACCAAGTCCTTTGAAGGATGCATCATTGTAAATGGCATACCCCTCACCCTTTAATGGGATAACCAATACTAATGTTGTGACTAATCTTTGGTTCAGTTCTTGAAAACTTTGCTCACAGCTGTCCTCCCACTCAAATCTGACATTCTTCCTCATCATTCGTGTCAAAGGTCCTGACAAAGCTGAGAATTCCTCAACGAAACGGTGGTAATAGCCAGCTAGCCCCAAGAAGCTCCTAATCTCCTGGACATTTCTCGGTCTAGCCCAATTCACTACTGCCTCAATTTTGCTAGGATCCATAGAAATACCGTCTCCATATACAACATGCCCCAAAAACATGACCTTCTCAAGCCAGAATTCACATTTACTGAACTTGGCGTACAACTTCTTTTCCCGAAGTGTTTGCAAAACCTGCCTTAAGTGCGTCTCATGCTCCTCATAGCTCCTCGAATAGACCAGTACATCATCAATAAAAACAACAACAAACTGGTCTAGGTACTGGTAGAAGACTCTGTTCATCAAATCCATAAATACCGCAGGAGCATTCGTCAAACCAAACGGCATAACAAGAAACTCGTAATGCCCGTACTTAGTCCTGAATGTCGTCTTCGAGACGTCTTCTACTTTCATTTTTACCAGATGGTAGCTGGATCTAAGGTCAATCTTCAAATACACCCGTGTACCCTAGAGCTGGTCAAACAAATCGTCGATACAGGGTAGGGGATACTTGTTCTTGATTGTCACTTTATTAATCTCCCTATAGTTTATACACATCCTTATTGTACCGTCTTTCTTCTTCACAAATAATACCGGAGTTCCCCACGGAGATACATTGGGTCGTATGAAACTTTTATCAAGCAGATCTTACAATTGACTCTTCAATTCTGTCAATTCTACTGGCGCCATCGGATAAGGTACTTTAGAAATCGACACTGTACCGGAAGGTAGATCAATATGAAAATCTACCTCATGATCGGGTGACAAGCCTAGTAACTCGTCTGGGAAAACATCTGTAAACTCCTTTACTACAGGCGTGCTAGCAAGTTTCAATTCATTCTTTGACATCTCCTTCACAACCGCCACAAACCCTTGACAACCATTCAGCAATAGTCTTCTGGCCTGAATAGCTGAAACTAGCTCAGGTAGGGATTGCACTCGCGACCCTACGAACTTGAATTATGCTTCCCCCAAAAATTTGAATATCACTTCTCGTGCTCGGCAATTTATGCTGGCAAAATTAGCTGCTAGCCAATCCATGCCAAATATAACATCAAACCCGTGCATGTCTAGCACTATCAGATCAGTAGACAAAGTCTTTCCTTGAATATTAACTGGACAACCTTAGAGCACCCTACTACACCTCACTGCTGACCCAGTCGGTGTAGATACCAACAATTCAATATCTAATGATTGTGTTTCAGCCCCATATAATTTAACACACGCCAAAGACACGAACGAGTATGTAGCTCCTGAATCAAACAATACAATAACTTTAAAAGAAAGCATAATAACCATACCTATCACCACGTCATTGACCCTCTCAGCCTCACCTGGCGTCGGAGTAAACACCCTGGCTGGAGCCTTATTCATCTGCTGGCCCCCACGTGGTGCCTGATAACCTCCTCGGTATGGTTTGGGAGCTGGAACTGTATTTGGTGGGGTAGGGCAGTCTCGCACCATGTGCCCCGATCTACCGCATCGATAACACACCACACCACCAGCTCGATACTCTCCCCAGTGCCTCCTACCACAAGTTTGACAGATTGGAGGACCCTACCTTGCCTGTACCTCGCGTCCTCTGATCTCCTGCCTCCGCCCTCTACCATAGTTTCCTCTCCTTCACTGACCCGGTCTATGACCCTACTGGTAGCCGGTAGATGCAGATCTCTTCCTCTGTCCCTACTCCTCTGCGTTAAGACGCTTACCAATCTCTGCCAAGGCTACCCTGTCGACCAACTCAGCAAAGTCCTGGATCCATAACACCACCACCTGTTTAAATATGCTCCGCCTCAAGCCTCTCTCAAACTGCCTCGCCTTCTTCACTTCATGAGGAACAATGTACGGGGCGAAACGAGAGAGCTCGACGAAACGCGCCGCATATTGCTGAATGGATAGTTGTCCCTACTTCAGACTCAGGAACTCTTCTACCTTAGCCTCCCTGACAGTAGCTAGAAAATACCTATCAAAGAACAAATCTTTAAACTGGTCCCATGTCATGGCTATCGAAGTCACCCTCTGCTGCTCTAGCAATCTCACCGCAGTCCACCACCTCTCAGCCTCTCCTGTCAGTTTATAGATGGCAAAAAGGACCCTCTATTCCTCAGTACAGTGCAATACAGCCAAGATTTTCTCGGTCTCCTGCATCCAATTCTCAGCGGCTGCAGGATCAACTCCACCTGAGAATGCCGGAGGGTTCATCTTCATATATTTCTCTATGGTGCACCCATGGCCTACAGATGGATCACTCTGCTCCCTCGAGCTCCTAGCGATTTCAGCCATAACCTACTGAGCCACACTACGTAATACCGTGTTAGAGTTGGTCTCAGCTGCACCTGATGGTCCTGCTCCATCACTGCCACTCTCATGGGCACTACTTCCTCCTTGATCCATCTTGGAAACAACAAACACAACTTAGAAATTCTAACCTTTTAATTTACCCACCTATCCTCACCACTTATCTCAACACTTCTAACTGATTTCTACCCCCCAGTCTTACATTCTAGGAACACAACCCGACAATAACTTACTATGGTTTTCCTGAAATCGTCACCCCAGTAAAAACACAAAAACTACCACGAAAGTCTTGCCTCTAGACTGTAGAACAAAACCTCAAATCATTTCCTAAACTCTGGTATTGTTTGCCCTGCATTCTAAAGTCTACAGAACCTAGCAACCCAGGCTCTAATACCAAATTGTGACGACCTGCTTAATTTCTACATTTTTTTTAAATAAATATAATATAATCAATATCACTAATCTCAGCAGATCATAATCCACCTGGACCCATGGGTACTAGGGATACATCAAAAATACATCACGGAAGCCTATGCAGCAGGAAACATAAATCACAAACACCTCATTATATCATACATCACAATACCAGAGTTACTACAATCACTGTATATATATGTACACAATACAAAACCCAAAAGATATCTAGGGTCATCCGACCCTATCAAAGCACTTACCCTTCTCGAAGGGCAGATCAACCGTACTACATCAGCGGGGCTTTACCCACGCTCCTATCAGGAGATCCTGAAATATTTATAAAATTTTGGGGTGAGACACCTCTCAGTAAGGGAAATAAACTAATACCAGTGTATGACAACATGAGTATTCCGTGTTATACATATACTATACAAAACATATTCAGTAACTGTTTTTTTAAATCTGGGAAAACATATATATCATCAAAACATGGCAGAATATACTGCATTTTCATAAACATATTTCATCTCATATAATAATAATAACACAAAAACATTCCTGGTAGGTTAGCTGACTGTTGTAATGTATTACTCCCACATGACTGGGTTGTGTGGATCGAAGGCGGGACCTGACAATGGTTGGTCGACCACTGCCAAGTCAAAAGTACAGTCTGTAAGTCTGAGGGGTCTGCCTGACTTGGTCCGTACACCAGGGGCGCTCACACACTTCTTAAAAACCACATCGACCATCCAATCTCACACTACTCCGTACAACGAAGTTAACACAAATATCATGATCACAAAGACCAGGGACACATAACAACGGTACCGTGCAAGTGCTAGCCTAGACCAAGCCAACTAGGTTCTAATATCATATAACATATACTGAAACTGTGATACATGGATATTTTATATCATTAATTATTAAATCAATCATGTCATTTTGCATATATACGTATATCATGAAAACCATCGGCCCGTACGCCGATATTACACATTTTACCATAGCTCGGCTCGTACGCCGACAAATCATAGCACAGCCCGTACACTAGCAAATCACATCCATAGCTTGACCCATAAGCCAGAAAATCATATCATAGCATAGCCCATACACTGGCAAATCACATCCATAACTCAGCCCGTACGCCGGCAAATCATATACATAGCTTAACCTATACGCTAGAAAATCATATACATAGCTCGGCCCGTACGCCGGTAAACATATATAAAAATCTTGGCTCGTACGCCGATTTTCCATTATAAAAATCCGTATCATAATCACATTTCCAGATAACAGTATTTCTTAACATTTTATACTCATGCCACACTAACAGATTTTTCATATATCCAACATATCATCATTTTCAACAGTGTTTTCTCAAATATAAATTATACATATAAACATATTTACTTTCCTGAAATCAAATGCTATATATACATACATTTTCTTAACAGAACTAGTTTAATTTATCCCTTTACTTGATTCTTGAAAAGCCCCTAAAAAAATTTCTCCCGCACCCACAGGGTTCTCCGTTCAACACCCTAAAAACAGAATTTCCCAGAACTAAAGTTCAGTATTTCTAAGCATATATCACTTCCTACAACTGTTTATTAACCAAATACTGAGAGGAAAGCCTTACCTTGGATTTGGGATGGTTTCCAACTCAGCCCCACCGATGATCCACTTCGTCGGACTTGCAGAGAACTTTCCTAGTAGCATCGTGATGGCTTCAGATCATTGAACCAGTGAAAATCCGGCCTGAAATCGAAGAGGGAAGGAGGAAGAATCGAAGGGTGAGAGAGAGACAAGGTCTGCGCAGAAAATTTCAGCCGAAAATGAACATTAGGCCTATTTAAACTGTGGCTTTTGTCAACGAGTCACGTCACCTCGTCGACGAGGTTAATACAAAATTCGTCGACGAACTCTCCCCTTCGTCGATGAAATTCTGAAACCCCAAAATCATCCCCTAGGTATTTCCTCGTTGACGAGTCACGTCACCTCGTCGACGAGCCCAATTATATTTTCGTCAACAAATCCCATCCTCGTCGATAAGCTCCTGTTATACCCTTGTCGACGAGTCCCCTGTATTCGTCGACAAGCAGTTGGGTAAATCATACATTTCATTCTAAAATTATAATTCCCGTATAACAGCAGTATTTTCCTAAATATGTATTCATTTCATAATGTTCAAATATCGTACATATTTTTTAGAAAATCAATTTGCTCATAAATAATAGTAATTTGCATGAAAAATAACTGCTTTAATTTATTCCCTTACCTAACTATTGAGAAAACCCCTAAAATATTCTAGTCTAACACTCGTAGGGTTTCCTGATCAAAGCCCTAAAAACGAAAATCCCCAGAACCAAACATCAGTATTTCTTTGTAAATAACCTTTCTTATAATAACGAAAAGACCAAATTTGGTGTAAAAAGCCTTACCTCAACTTTGGGACGAATTTCAACTCAACTCTACAGACGATCCGCTCCGGCAGATATGGAGAGAACTTCTCGAGGAGCGTCGTAGTGACTTCAGTTCGTCGAACCAGCGTAAATCCGACCCAAAATCGAAGAGAGAAGGAGAGGGAGCCAAAGGGAGGAGAGAGAGAGGAAGTTTATTTGCTGAATTTCATCAAAAATATGAGTTTTTCACTATTTATAGGGCTGGATTCATCGACGAGCCATGTCATCTCGTCGATGAGTCCTTTAATAATTTCGTCGACGAAACTCACTCTTTGTTGATGAAATTCAAACTGCTCAAAACCTCTCTCGGTATTTCCTCGTCGACGAATCCTGTCTTCCTCGACGAGGTCCTCTTATACCCTCATCGACGAATCCCCCGTGTTCGTTGACAAGGCCCTGATAATTTCCCTTCCGCTTTATTTAAATTACATTATTATTATTCGGGTCATTACATTCTCCCCTCCTTATAAAATTTCGTCCTCAAAATTTACTATCTGTATTTCCTTCTATCATCCTATAAAGGCAAAATGGTCTACTTATTTTATTACTTACCCTCACTTATGGTGGAGGAATACCGTGGTTACATTTCAAGTCCTGGGAAGTTACATATACCAAAAGAAAATTTCCCCCAAAACTAAAATACCACATACTACCTAAAACATTACATGTACCTGCAAAAGAAACATTACATATTTACTTACATTTCTTATTTACATATGGACTTCTTGAAATAATTGCGGGTATTTTTGTTTGATCTGTTCCTCGAGTTCCCAAGAAACCTCTTCTACTGCGTGATTCCTCCATAAAACTTTTACCAGAGGAATCTTCTTATTATGTAGTTCCTGTTCCTTTCGGTCTAGAATCTATACTGGTACCTCCTCATAGACTTGTGAATCACTGAACTCTAACTCACCATAGTTGATAATATGAGAAGGATCTGGGACATATTTCCTTAACATAAATACGTGGAATATGTCATGCATCCTTGATAGTGTAGGTGGCAAAGCTAGCCTATAGGCCACCGGCCCCACTTTCTCTAAAATCTCAAACAGACTGATGAACCTAGGGCTAAGTTTACCCTTCTTTCTAAATCTCATAACTCCTTTCAATGGAGCTATCTTCAAAAACACATGATCACCAGCGTCGAATTCCAAATTCCTGTGGCGATTATCGGCATAACTTTTTTCGGCTCTAAGCCGCACTGATTCTTTCCCTAATAAGTCGAACCTTGTCATATGCCTGCTGCACCATCTCTAGATCCACAACTCGCCGCTCACCCATCTCGTCCCAATATAAAGGAGATCGACATCTCCTACTATACAATGCTTCAAATGGTGTCATGCCAATACTGGACTGATAATTGTTATTATATGCGAACTCTACCAATGGCATGAACTGAGTCCAACTACCCCCAAAATCTAATACACACACTCGAAGCATATCTTCTAGTATCTGTATCATCCTCTCAGTCTGTCCGTCTGACTGAGGATGGAATGACGTGCTAAACGATAACTGAGACCCCACAGCCTCTTGCAAGCTCCTCCAAAATCATGATGTGAATCGCGAGTCTTGATCTGACACAATAGATACAGGCACCCTATGAGAACGAACTATCTCCTAAATGTAAATCTCTGCTAAATGGTTGAGGGAATAGCTGATCTTGATAGGGAGAAAATGGGCAGACTTAGTCAACCAGTCTATTATCACCCAAATCGTATTCAGGCCATGTGATGTCAACGGCAGCCCTGAAATGAAGTCCATGGAAATATGATCTCACTTCCACTCTGAGATAAATAACGGTTACAATTGACCCGCTGGCCTCTAGTGCTCAGCTTTTACCTGCTGGCACGTCAAGCACTGGGCTACATACTCGGCAATCTCTCTCTTCATACCACTTCACCAGTAAAACTTTCGTAGATCCCTGTACATTTTCGTACTGCCGGGATGAACTGTAACGCCCCAACCTGGGTCTGCCAGGGAACACTACGTCTATCCTTCTCCACCTAGACCAGACGACAGGGGTGCGGGCCTTATCGGACTAATAACTGCCCCCACAAACCAACACGTGTCCTTTTTATTGTGTTTTTGTCCTCACTCACACACTTCCTGAGAAAACTTCCTAGGTGGTCACCCATCCCAAGATTGCTCCAAATCAAGCATGCTTAACTATGAAGTTTTTATGGGAAGACTCTCGAAAAGAAAGGTGCACCTTATTGATATGGGTAGTAACATCTAATCTTTTAAGCCTTTCATCCATGGGGTATCACATTCTCCCCCACTTATAGAACGCAACGTCCTCGTTGCGAACCCACATTTCCAAACCCAAACGATGTGAATCTCATTACATTTCTAGCTGGATGTTGGCTCTGCTCTCGAAAAGAAAGGTGCACCTTGTTGATATGAGTAGTACCATCTAATCTTTTAAGCCTTTCATCCATGGGGTATCACATTTTCCCCCACTTATAGAACGCAATGTCCTCATTGCGAACTCACATTTTCAAACCCAGGCGTTGTGAATCTCATCACATTTCTGACTGGGTGTTGGCTCTGATACCATTTGTAACGTCCCATCCTGGGTCTAACAGGGAGCACAACGTCTCTCCTCCTCCACCTTATCGGACTAATGACTGGCCCCACAGATCAATACTTGTCCTTTTCAGTGTGTTTTGTCCTCTCACACACTTCCTGAGAAAACTTCCCAGGAGGTCACTCATCCCAATATTGCTCAAAGTCAAGCACGCTTAACCGTGGAGTTCTTATGGGAAAGCTCTCGAAAATAAAGGTGCACCTTGTTGATATGGGTAGTAACATCTAATCTTTTAAGCCTTTCATCCATGGGGTATCACATTCTCCCCCACTTATAGAATGCAAAGTACTTGTTGCGAACCCACATTTTCAAACCCGGGCGATATGAATCTCATCACATTTCCGGACGGGTGTTGGCTCTGATACCATTTGTAACACCCCAACTTGGGTCTGCCAAGGAGCACTGCGTCTCTCCTCCTCCACTTGGACCAGACAACGAAGGGGTGGGCCTTATCGGGCTAATGACTGGCCCTACAAACCAACATGTGTCCTTTTCAGTGTGTTTTTTCCTCACTCACACACTTCCTGAGAAAACATCCCAAGTGGTCACCCATCCCAAGATTGCTCCAAACCAAGCACGCATAACTATGGAGTTCTTATGTGAAGGCTCTTAAAAAGAAAGGTGTACCTTGTTGATATGGGTAGTGACATCTAATCTTTTAAGCCTTTCATCCATGGGGTATCACATGAACCGTATACAAAGATCTGTGAGCCTCATCTAAAATAGTCTTCCTGATGTCATCATCAGCAGGAACACATAATCTGGAATGGAACCGCAAAGCTCCATCATTTGAAATGCAGAATTCCTCCCCTTGACCACTCTGTACTCTGTCCATCACCTCTGCTAATTTTGGATCTTCCTTCTGAGTAGCTTTAATTCTTTCTTGCAGAGTAGGTTGTACCACTAGACTGGGGATACATACTGGAGGATTACTCTCTATCAATTCAATGCCTAGTCTCTCTAGATCCATCATGATCGGACGATGGATTTCCATAGCTGCCAACATTGATTCCCCAGACTTTCTTCTTAGTGCATTAACTACCACATTTGCTTTTCCTGGGTGGTAATTGATAGTACAATCAAAATCTTTTATAAGCTCCAACCATCTCCTCTGTCTCATATTCAATTCCTTCTGAGTAAAGAAATACTTTAAACTCTTGTCATCGGAGAAAATCTCGCACTGCTTGCCGCACAGGTAGTGCCTCCAAATTTTCAATGCGTGTACCACTGCAACCAATTCAAGATCATGGGTAGGGTAGTTCTTTTCGTATTCTTTTAACTGTCTGGACGTATATGCCACCACCTGGCCATGATGCATCAATACACAGCCAAGCCCCTTCAAAGATGCATCACTGTAGATAGTATAACCCTCACCCCCAGACGGGATGATCAATACAGATGGCTAACCTCTGCTTCAGTTCCTGAACTCTGCTCACAGCTACCGTCCCACTCAAATCTGGCATTTTTTATAGTCAGTCATGTCAGAGGTCCTAATAAAGCTGAGAATCCCTCAACAAAACGATGGTAATATCTAGCTAACCCTAAGAAACTCTTGATTTCCTGGACGTTCCTCGGTCTAGCCTAATTCACTACCGCATCAATTTTACTGGGATCTAAAGAAATTTAGTCTCCTAAAATAACATGCCCCAAACACAACTTTCTCGAGTCAGAATTAACATTTACTGAATTTTGCATACAGCTTCTTCTCCCTAAGCATCTGCAAGACCTACCTCAAATATATCTCGTGCTCCTCATAGCTCCTCGAATAGACCAGTACATCATCAATAAAAACAACCACAAACTGATGTAAATATGGATGAAAAATCCTATTCATCAAATCCATAAATATTGCAAGAGCATTCGTCAGACCAAATGGCATAACAAGAAACTCATAATGCCCATATCTGGTCCTAAAAGCTGTCTTCGATACATCCTTTGCTCTCACCTTTACCTGATGGTAACCAGATCTGAGGTCAATTTTAGAATATACCCGTGTACCCTGGAGCTGATCAAATAAGTCATCGATACGGGGTAAAGGATACTTGTTCTTGATGGTCACTTTATTAATCTCCCTGTAGTCTATGCACATCCTCATAGACCCATCCTTCTTCTTCACAAACAGTACTGGAGCTCCCCATGGAGATACACTAGGTCGTATGAAGCCCTTATCAAGCAAATCCTACAACTGATCTTTCAGTTTTGCCAACTCTACTGGCGTCATTCGATATGGTGCTTTAGAGATCGGCGTTGTACCTGGAAGTAGATTAATAGGAAAATCTACTTCACAATCAGGTGGTAGACCTGGTAATTCATCTGGGAACACATCTGTAAATTTTTTCACCATAGATGTATTGATAAGTTTCAATTCATTTTCTGACATTTCTTTCACAAAAGCCACAAATCCCAGACAGCCATTCTGGAGCAGTCTCCTCGCCTGAACAGCTGAGACCATCTGAGGTAAAGATTGCACTCGTGACCCTGTAAATCTGAATTCTGGTTTCTCTGGAGGTCTGAATATCACTTCTCTTACATGACAGTCTATAATAGCAGAATTAGCTGCTAGCCAATCCATGCCGAAGATGATATCAAACTCGTGCATATCCAGCACCACCAAATCAACAGATAGAATCTTCCCCTGAACATCAACTGGACAACCACGAAGTACCCTACTACATCTCACCGCTAACCCGGTTGGTGTAGCCACTAATAACTCGACATCTAATGATTGTGTTTCAACCCCACACAATTTAACACATACCAAGGATACAAATGAGTGTGTGGTTCCAGAATCAAAAAGTGCAGTAACTTTAAATGAAAACATATTAACCGTACCTATCACCACGTCGTCGGCCGCCTCAGCATCACTCGGTGTCAAAGCGAAAACCCTGGTTGGAGTCATATTCCTCTGCTAGCCTCCATGTGGTGCCTGGTAGCCTCCTCGAGCAGATCTAGGAGTAAAAGTAGCACCAATCTGTGTCGGACACTCCTTCATCATATGTCCTAGCTCCCTGCACCTGTAGCAAACACCTTGCTCGGCACGAAACTCCCTCAGGTGTCTCTTCCCGCAAGATGGGCAGGCTAGAGATGACTGCAAACCCTGGAAACCGCAATTCCTGGTCTCCTATCTCCGGTCTCTATAATAGCCACCTCTCTTCCACGAAGTATGATCGACTCCCTGCTGGGAACCAGAAGGTATGGATCTCTTCTTCTGTCTCTGCTCCTCAGCCTCCAACCGCTCTCCAATCTCTGCTATAGTGGCCCTATCAACCAGCTTGACAAAATCCTGCAACTTCAAAATCGACGCTTGCTTATATATTTCCCTCCTTAGACCTCTCTCAAACTGCCATACCTTCTTTACTTCATCTGGTATAATGTACAGGGTGAAGCGAGATAATTCGATGAACCTCACCGTGTATTACTGCATCGATGACTGTCCTTGCCTCAGGTTCAGGAACTCCTCAATCTTCACTTCTTTAGACGAAGCCGGAAAATACTTGTTGAAAAATGTCTCCTTGAACCGCTCTTATGTCATCTCCACAGGTATAGTCCTCTGCTGCTCTAAATGTCTCACTGCTGACCACCATCTCTCGACCTCTCCAGTCAGTCTGTAGGTAGCAAACAACACCCTTTGCTCCTCAGAATACTGCAGCACTGCAAATATTTTTCCTATCTCTTACACCCAGTTTTTAGCGACTGTAGGATCTGTTCCTCCTAAGAAAGCTAGAGGATTCATCTTTATGAATTTCTCTATCGAGCTACCGTGGCTTACCGATGGATCACCTTGTTCCTTTGAACTCCTGACAATTTCTGCCATAACCTGCTGTGCCACGCTGCGTAAGACGGCATCTGAATCACTACCCGCAGCGCCTGAGGGTCCAGCACCCTCACTCCCACTAGCGTGGGCACTATTGCCACCGGGGTCCATTCTGAGAAACAAGTAACTTAACTTAGAACCCCCCTTCTTTATACATATCATCCAACTTATATAATATTTTCTCCTAATTAATTCACCTCTCCTGATTTTAATTCAAGGTTCAATCCTGCAACCTAGATACCCAACCCGACGATAGTTTACCATGACTTTCCTAAAATCGTCACCCCAGGAAAATCACACAAACCACCACGAAAGTCCTGCATCTAGACTACAAAACCAGACCTCAAATCCTCTTATCCTATACTTTGGTATTATTACTGCTGCACTCTAGAGTCTACAGAACCTAGTATCCTAGGCTCTGATACCAAACTGTAACGTTCTGCTTCTCTTATCACATAATACATAAATAATAATAACATCAACCCGAACCTATGGGTAGCGTGGATAGCCTGACATAAACAGCGAAAACCTAAGCAGCAGTAAAAATAATTTACATCCATCAAATCATTAATTACATAATACCAGAGTCTACTACATTCCCAAAATACATTATTTGAATACAATCTCCAAAACATCAAAATAGATCTAGAATCTCACAATAAAAATCTCCTGATCCTAGATCAAAGCTTACCCTCCTAGCAGGGAAGCTCAACTCACTCAACGGCGATCATGACCCGTCGGTCTCTCAAGATCTCCTGAAAAATTAATTAAGTTCGGGGGTGAGACACATCTCAGTAAGGGAAAATAAACTGAATACAGCTGTGTGGCAACATGAATTTATAATGCAGTTATACATGTACAATACATTTCATATATTTGTAAACATTCCTCATAACATACCGAATCATCATATACTTTCATATTTTTCTAGTAACTCATATCATTCATAAATTTTCTATTATATCTGATAATACTGAAAACATACCTTGGATGAATAGTCAACTGATGTCATGTATTACCCCCCATGATGGGTTGTGCAGCCCGAAGGCGGGACCTAACAATGGCTAGCCAACCACTACTGAGTCAAAAATGTCTGTAAGTACAATGGGCCCGCCACACCTTGGTCCAGACTGCAAGGTGGACGTCCACACTCTACTAAAAGCCACATTGACTATCCATCTCCCACCCCCTCGTCGGGTGGTTAGCACCAATTTGATCATAGATATTTGATCTATAAGCTACGGTACTGTGCTCCTGAACTGAACTAAACTAACATCCAGGTTCTAATAACATATAATACATGATAATATAGCATCTTTCATAACTTAATAAATACGGTCTCGTGTTGAAATCATTTCATAAATACAGTCTCGCACCGAAATCATTTCATAAATACGGCCTTGTGCCGAACATTTTACAGCCTCGCTCCGAACATTTCATAAATACGGCCTCGCGCCGAACATTTCATAAATACGACCTCGTGCCAAAATCATTTCATATATATATCATTCTGAAAATAGATCAATTATCATGTATTTGTCAAAATCATCATAACATACTGTATCTTTTCATAATACTTAAAAACATACTTTACTCGTAAAATCTTCCATATCATAATACTTTTCATGAAAAATAACATTCATGCCACACAAAGCTGGGTAAATCATACATTTCATTCTAAAATTATAATTCCCGTACAACAGCAGTATTTTCCTAAATATGCATTCATTCCATAATATTCAAATATCATACATATTTTTCAGAAAATCAATTTGCTCATAAATAATAGTAATTTGTGTGAAAAATAACTGCTTTAGTTTATTCCCTTACTTGGCTACTGAAAAAGCCCCTAAAATATCCTAGTCTAACAACCGTAGGGTTTCCTGATCAAAGCCCTAAAAACGACAACCCCTAGAACCAAACATTAGTTTTTCTTCATAAATAACCTTTCTTATAACTACGGAAAGACCAAATTTGGCATAAAAAGTCTTATCTCAGCTCTACTGACGATTCGCTTCGGCAAATATGGAGAGAACTTCTTCAGGAGCGTCGTAGTGACTTCAAATCATCGAATCGGCGTAAATCTGGCCCTAAATCAAAAAGAGAAGGAGAGGGAGTCGAAGGGAGTAGAGAGAGGAAGTTTCTGCGGTAAATTTCATCAAAAATTTGAGTTTTTCACTATTTAGAGGGTTGGATTCGTCGACGAGCCACGTCATCTCGTCAACGAGTCCTTTAATAATTTCATCGACGAAACCCACTCCTCGTCGATGAAATTCAAACTGCTCAAAACCTCTCTCGGTATTTCTTCATCGACGAATTTTGTCTTCGTTGACAAGGTCCTCTTATACCCGCACCGACGAATCCCCTATGTTCGTCGACGAAGCCCTGATAATTTCCCATTTGCTTTATTTAAATTACATTATTATTATTCGGGTCATTACAATAATTCTAATAAATTTTTTTATTATAGTAATTTTTTTAATGTGTATTATTTGTAATTTTATTATTCTAATCATATTTCAATTTAAAGATGAAAATGAGCACTTTTTTATTAAGTTTTTAATTTGTATTAGTTTTATAAATATTAACCAAATAGGTTGTTGGTTTCTAATTTTTAGTTTCTATTTCTAGTTTTTTATTTTCGTTTATAACTTTCATTTCTCTAATTTTTGACAATGATACCAAACGACCCCTTAAAATATGGTTTTTAGTTTTTTCACAAATTACTTAAAACCAACAATAGAAATATAAAACTATCAACATAAAGAAAAACAAACATATTTTTATAATATGTTTATTTCCTACATAAAAACATAAACAAAAAATAGAAAATAATAACGATACCAAATATGCCCTTAAATAGTATTTGAGAAAACAAATTTTAGATTTTAAATTTGAATATAATTTAATATAATATTTTATCCAAATCTAAATCTAAGGTCTGAAATTTATGCTACCAAATGTATGTAAGGTAAAAAAATTTCAATCATTTTATTAAATATATAAATCTCATCAAAACTAGAGGAAAATGTGAAACTCTAATTTGAATATAAACTTATATATTTTATATAAAAATTATTATTTTCTCATTTTACACAATTCGTGGTGACATGCACACTATCATTCTATTGTACTTATATTCATGTGTCATATTGGGTATTTCAATAAAAAAAATATAATTATAAAGATCTCATATATCAATTTGTGTAAAATATCATATAGTTAGACATGTCATACAATTAAAAAGTTTTTAAAATAGATGTAATCAACACTTATAAATAAAATAAAACAAACAAAACAAAAATTTATTAAGAATTTAGGGGAGACGAGAAAAGCTACTAACTTCAATATTTGATACACGCGGTAAATGAATGTCTAAGTAATGTTCAAATCAAAAGTGTTATTATAGTACTCCAACCAAACATTATTACTAAAATAAAATTCTTTCTTCATATTTCCAAGTTAAATGATTTATTTGAGATGTTATGAAAGAAAGGAATACAAAAATGAAAATATATATAGCAATGTGTTTACAATTGCATTGTGAAAAAACATAAGTGAAGAATTAGAAACATTAAACCACAAAATCTAGTAATGATTACTTGAAGAGGAAAAGAAAGATGAAAGAGTTGAAAATATTGAACTAATTAAAAGAGAAAAGATGTTTTGCAATATAATTTCTATAGTTATATAATGCTAAAAATTAAACCTAATCTCTGCATTCATATTATATGACAAATATTTGCAATCAAGAAGAAAAAGAGAGCTTTGGAGACCCTCAATGGCTTTCGAGGTCTTCTCCTATGTTCAAGTCAATATTGGGATCATATAAATTTTATAATTATAGTATAGAATATGAAGTGTGTCCTTTAATTACTTTCTCCCAATATGTTCCTTTTATAGGCACTCCCAAGACTCAAAGGGTTAAATGTCCTATAAATAGGGAGTTATATGTCAGTATAAGAGGTAGGAGTGTGCAAAAATCAATGAAACCCACAAAAACCGTTCAAACCAAACCAATTTGGTTCATTTTTATTCGATTCTGATTTTAAGTTGGTTTAGTTTGGTTTTTTTTTTTCAGAAAATATATTGGTTCAGTTTTGGGTTTTCATGACTATAAATGTGATGCTCCGACTTTCATACCATTTTTTTTTATCTCCAATAAATAATAAATATTAATCAAACACTTGACATGTCAAAACCTCTGATACCATTTCAAACATAACCTGACCTGAAATGGGTACTGGGTAAACGGTAAATCTCATATACACAAACCTAATAGTGGAAGTCAATATATACAAATCATCTAGAATACAAACAACCAGAGTTCTAACCATCCATATACATACATTTCTACACATTCCCAAAATCAACCAAAAACTCTAAGGAAAACATACATCCCTAATACAAAACACTTACCATGTCTACTAGGATACTAGCTCCCCTCTATCTCGGAACTCTATCTCCTGGTCAATTACTGTTTCCTGAAATATTTAGATATTTTGGTGAGACATCTCTTAGTAAGACGGAATAAATTATTTACAGTATGTGGCACATGAGTTTAGTTATATCATAATACACTCATTTTAACGACTATATCTTTTGAGAAAATATAGATATGAACTCATAATCATATAATTATAAAACATAATTTTATAAGTTTTGATACCATTTCTCATATTCACACATATACAACCAATATTTATTAGCGAAGTTCCCGAGAATAGGGGAGATTACACGCCTATGCATGTAACGCCCCTTTACTCTTATATCATTTGTAACTTTACTCGATTAACTCAGGTGTGACTACAACTGATTCTTATCAGGGCACTCACCTTATTCAGTAAACCCTCAGATAGAGAGTTTTACTTCGCCTTAATTATTTATGCAATTAAACTCACTCCTTTTCATTTCTCATATTCATTTCACAATCTAACTCATGAGTGTCCTTGGTAACTAGTTCACATTCTGTTTGTAATTTATCGCTGCCCTGAGGATATTTACCACGTCATGCTTCCCCCCATAATCAGGGTTGTGCGGCCCAAAGGTTGGATCTAATCCGCGGTTGGCCCACCTAGTTAAATCAAAATAAGAAATTTATTCGTCTGTAGTACGATTGACCTGCCTAACCTTGGTCTAAACTCCAAGGGGTAAATCTACCCTTCTCACTAGCTCAATCGACTGTCACGCCACACTCTCCATGAGACCGTGTGGTTGCACTTATCATCCCACTAGCAACGGTACCGCGCTTTCAGAAATACTTCAGTCCATCTGGATTCTCATTTCCACATTTCCATATTCACATTTCAATATTCACAATTCAGTATTCTCAATTCAGTATTCACATTTCAGTATGTTGGTACATTTCATCACATCAGTAATATTTTCATAATTTTCTGTTTCATTCTCATCATTTCAGTATAGATTTCATTCTTATAATAATATATATATATATATATATCTCATTTCACGTATTTTAATATATTGCAATAAAACATATAAATTTTTCTTATTTCCTCGTTTATCATAGAAAACATTTCTATACATACATATCATATTCTAACCCTTTTCAGTAAAATACACTTTGACATATCACAATTCATCATTTTCATTATTTCAAATCTCATATCATCACAATTCAATATATATATATAACCGGGTTTCCCTTATATTTATTTCTGCATAAAACATTTCAGTATATATATATATATATATATATATATTTACATATATTCCATTTTGTCACAATCCCAATATAAAATATTATTCACATTCCTAATGCCACACAATTTCGTCTAATATTCATAATACAATATTCATTAGAAAAATATCATAATTTCATTTTCACATATTTACTCAATCAATAATTTCAAAATAACAGTTATAATTTATTCCCTTTACCTGACTTACTGAGAGGTCTACTACAATACCCAATTCCACGCTCGCGGCATTCGAAACTCAAAATCCTTAAATTCACATTTTTCCCAATTCAATTAACTCAACCCCAGAATTACAGTTATCTTAATATTCCTAGGCTCACAGGCTCCCATTAACCGGTTAAATTCTAAGAATGCGGGTTCAATCCACTTTTCATATTTAAATTTAATTTCTCCGGTTAAAATGTCAGTGGCGGAGAATGGAACCCAAAAGTATTTCCCGTTCTTCTATCAGCGCATGTTTGACCAAAGAAATCAAGGAGAGAGGGAGAGGGATTAAGGAGAGAGAGAGAGATGTGAGAGACGGAGAGTTCCTAGATTTCCTTCTCAGGAATTAATCCTGAAGGAATTTAATATTATATTAATATATATTATATTGTATTAATATATTATTATATTATTAAATTAATGATAATTATTATTTAATAATTATATATATATATTTTACACTTCTATGCATATTAATTTTTTGAAGCGTTACATTCTCCCCTCCTTATAAGAATTTCGTCCTCGAAATTGGCCGAATACAACCCCAGGCCTAACAAGTTTTAAATTAATCTTTTAAACAATTTTATTAGAATTGTTAACTAACATAAATCGTTAGATTATACATCTTGTCCTAATACACCTTACTTCAGCACTAGCACTAAACAACTTCAATTTTCTTCTCCAGTCTTCCAAAAATCTAACACTAATATAACCTTAGAAGAATCAATAGATAACTATCTTTTGATTATGATATGACCCCAAAATTTCGTATTAGTAGTCCAAAACTCACTTTTCCTATTTAGCATATAACGATGCTCCCATAATGTTTATAAAATTAATCACTAATGTTGTTAATGTTCTTCTTGAGTCTTTGAATACCTCAAAAATTATCCACAAAGATTTAATAAATTGATCCAAGTATGGTTGAATAACTTGATTCATTATTTCTATGAAAATGTAAGGTGCATTGGTAACCCCAATTGGTAACACCAGAAACTTATA
The DNA here is from genome assembly GCF_029873635.1 of Malania oleifera. NCBI lineage: Eukaryota > Viridiplantae > Streptophyta > Magnoliopsida > Santalales > Ximeniaceae > Malania > Malania oleifera. The sequence continues at coordinate 81,015,823 of NC_080422.1, read as the reverse complement.
GCGATCTTACTATGTACTCAATTCTGTCTTTATGATGTGTAATTCGCAAATCTTAATTAGTGATAATTTAATTGCAAATCAACCTTAAAATATTTTGGGATTTACCAATTTTTTTTAATGTAACATGATTCAACTTCCAATAATTAATGCATAACCTCAAGGCCCCATTATGTTTCTTAGTGAATAAAACAGGTGCAACCTATGATGATATACTAGGTCGAACAAATTCCTTGTCAAGGAAATCTTCTAGTTGCACCCTAGGTTGCTTTAGTTCGGTTAATGTCATTCTATATGAAGCAGTCGATATAGGCTCCGTTCCTAGCACCAAATCAATATTAAATTCAATCTCCTCTCGGAGGTAGCCCTGATAAATCATCAGGGAAGAATATCTAAAAATTTATCACCTATGGGTAAAGAAGTCTGGGGTTTGTTAACTTATATATTTCTTTCATTGCTACTACAAACCCCAAACCTGTGCCTAAATTCTATCCTTTCATAAGTACTCAAGATGTCAAATATGAGAGCTTGTTAGTTGAAAAGAAACCATCACTCCATTTGGATCTCTGAGTACTACTTTTTTTTTTGAAAAAAATTAACTAGGTGTATGATAAATAGATAACGACCAATGGTTGTCTCATTTTTAAACAGAGAACTTGCAATGATGATTTATACTCATCAAGGACCATATCTGCTGGGACATCTTAGACCAAGATGTGTAATCATTTGCATGTCAAATCAAATATATAAGAAGGCACTTTAAAACTCTCATCATAACTTTGTAATTTATTTGAGTAAAAATTATATGAACTTTTAAACATTCCCTGTAGTTCTAATCACCTAATACCTTTTCAATGTTATACTAATGCATAGGCTTACACTTTTAAACCAGGGTAAAATATTATTTTCCTATCAAATTGGTTTCTAGATTTTTTTTTCCTTGCTTTAAACAGTTTTTTAATGCTCAACTTCTAACCAATGGGGGCACACGTTGAATAAAAAAAACATAGTTGGAAAATATCTTCAATGAAAAACATGGATTGCAATTATGGCAAGTCTAAGTCCTAATATATTGACTTCAAGTCAACCATAATCTTATTCCAATGACTGGATAAATATGCAATAAACACGTGTCTTGGTTTTTCGGTATAAAATACAATACTAATGAAGTTGTTTAATCAGCTTTGATCAGTGATTGAACATTATCTGGTAGCATAAATCTTGTGTGAAATGGACCAGGAAGGAAACTGTGATGTTCATTTGTACTAAAGAGTTGCTAATGGTAGAAGGATTAGATTCTAAAGATAGCTTCAAAAGTCACAATTAATTGCAGACAACAACAAAATATTTCACATTAAACTGTATACAAATCAAATCTCAATCGAGCCGATGCCTAAGCGGTTAAACTGGTGTCCCATTGCCAAGTAGGATTCGCACAGGATAGAGCAAAAAGATAAAGCTTCAGGTCCTAACATGTATGGTTACCTTACCCCAGGAGTGGTGTCTACGTCACTTCTACAACAAATCTACTCTGGTTAAAATGTCGGTGGCGGAAAATGGAACCCAAGAGTATTTCCCGTTTTTCGATCAGTGCGCCGTTTGGTCAAGGAAATCGAGGAGAGAGGGAGAGGGATTGAGGATAGAGGGAGATGTGAGAGGCGGAGAGTCTTTGGATTTCCTTCTCAGGAACTTAATCCTAAAGGAATAACATTCCTTTAGGTTAAGTTATATACTATTATATTAATATATATTACATTATATTATATTAATTAATAATTAATTATATATATATACACTTCCATGCATATTAATTTTCTGGGGCATTACAAAAAAAAATAGAATTGTAAAAGAATTAAGTGTTAGGACTTTCTCTAGATGTTGAGTAGTGATTTTTGTTCTTGTATTTATTTCCATTTCTAGTTATTTTTCTCTTTCTTTTTGTGGTCAATGATATTACCTTAATCTAGAAATTGTGTTTAATTGCCAAAATCTTAAGTGTCCTTATTTCGCAAATTTCTTAGCGTGTCTTCTATTTCAAAATTAAACTCAAATTTACAAAAATCAATTTCTTGCCTTCTTTTCTACGAAGGTCCCATATCTCTTTGAATCCTTCCTTTTAAAAGATTTAAGATTTCATAAAGATATGAATTGTCAACTTTATAAAGTGGTAGATGCGTTGGTTCAACAAGGTGCCATGAGGAGGAATAGTTTGTTTACAAATAGTATTCAACTTCGTAAAGTTATCAAAAGTTTATATAGATTGGATAAGATAGGTACGACTTATATGAGATATGTTTTGTTGGTTTCCTTTTAATATTGGTATATGTTTGTTTTCTTTTTTTGTTTGGTTTGATTCATGAGGTATTTTTTATTTGGTTATTATGTAAGCCCCAATTGTCCTTTTGTTTTCACGGTATTCATCCACCATAAATGAGAGTTATTAATAAAATTAGGAAAGGAGGTGCTGCCCTCTTTTACCCAAAAAAAAAAAAGGAAAAAAAAAGAAGATATGGTTTTCCTTTCCATCTCAGATCACATCATTACTGATGTTTGATTTAGGTGATCAAAGGAGAACAAATCTATTCCATCCTATTGAAAAAATTTCATTTAAAGCCTTCAAGCAATCAAGTAAGGCCTTTGGGTCACCCTCTTCCATCCTAACCCACATCATCCTTGGTGTTCAGTTTAGGTGCACAAGGGAGATATTTTATATAATTATCCTTTTGTTCCTTTCTTATCTTAGACTCATAGGACAAATATCCAATCAATGATGGCAACTGTTCATAGAATAGATGTCATAAGACACCTAACACCTTTCTTACACATAATGAGACTCCCAAATTCATCTTTTAGTTTGTAAATCATAAGGGTCTTGCTCATGGATTATTAGGAATTCCCTTATTCTATCCCTTCCCCAAAAGGCAAGGTGGTGACTCTTTTTTGTCACATTTTATCTCTTCATTCCATCCTTGCCACATCGCAAGGTGGACGAAATTTAATGTCCACATTTTTCCCATACTCAAATCTTTTAAAAGGTTCTTCCCTTATTTTTACCTTGTTAAAAATAAAAATAAAATGGAAAGACGTTTTTAATATAAAATAGGCAGGTTAGTAAACCAGTTGATCGGTTTTCTTCACTTAGCCTCATTTTTAAAAGCTAGTCACCAAAATTATTGGCTAATGGGTTGCTATGGTGTAGTGTTGACATTTTCAAAGAGAATAAACCAATTAAGAGAATTTTCGAGAGACCTATATGAAGGACTAAACTTTACAAAGGCCCTATATTTGTAAGTGGATTGTGTGAAGGAGCATAGATGAGATTAAATGCATGAATAGGTGTAGAAAAATCATACAATAAACATACATACAAAAATTAAAAATAGATACTCATAACATGTAATTTAAAACAAACACAAACAAATGCACCAATACACACAAAAGGGGCTCAACTCTTATATGTCTTCAATGAAGTTACCAAAGTATTCGATGATAGGCTCCACGACCTATAGCCAATAATTTGGAGACCAAGTTTGAACAAGATGGCATAGGGAAGAAGATTGGCCAACTGGTCTATAAATCCGCCTATTTTTTATTTAAGTCAAACAACAGAGTCTTGTTGTTACCTTAGATGGATTCAAAAACAAAGATTGAATGATCATTTATAGGACTCTTGCTTCGTCCCACCTTAGATGGATTCAAAAACAAGGATTAAATCATTCATAAGAGTCTTGTATTCATCCTACCTTAGATAGATTCGAAAAACAAGAATTGAAAGAATGTAAATAGGATTTTTTAGATGCACACTATAAGAAAATTGGTTTTTAGTAATGAAGGTATTAGTGAAAAAAGAAATTTCGTCACTAAAAGTTTAGTATTAGTGGCGGTTTTTTAAAATTGTCACTAATAGTTTAGGTATTAGTGACGAAATTCAATTCGTCACTAATACTGAACTTTTAGTGATGAAATTTCATCCTTCACTAATACCTCCGTCATTAAAAATCAGTTTCCCCGCTTAAATAAGTGCGGGAAACCACTTTTCTTGTGAAAACTATTTCGGAAAAATATTAGTAACGATTTTTGAGGTATTAGTGATGATTTCAATGCGTCACTAAAAGGAATTTATTAGTGACTTTTAATAAACCGTCACTATTATTATTATATTAATAAATAATTTTTTTTCATAGTATTGGTGATGGTTTTGTACATTCGTCACTATTAGTCCCATATTAGTGATGATTTAGAGAATTGTCATAACTAGTTCTTTTATTTAAAAAAAATTATTTTTTAAGATTAGTGACGGTTTTGGATTTTCGTCACTATTAGTGTCTTATTAGTGGTGGTTTAGAGAACCGTTACTAATAGTTTTTTTATGTAAAAAAAATTTTAATTATTTCATAGCAGTAATGACGGTTTTAGATTTTCGTCACTATTAGTCTCTTATTAGTGATGGTTTGGAGAACCGCCACTAATAGTTCTTTTATTTAAAAAAATAAAAAATTTTATTTCACAACATTAGTGATGGTTTTGCATATTCGTCACTATTAATGTCTTATTAGTGACGGTTTAGAGAACTGTTACTAATACTTTTTTTATTTTAAAAAAATTAAAAATTTTATTTTCACAGCATTATTAACGGTTTTATACATTCCCCATTATTAGTGCCTTATTAATGATGGTTTAGAGAACCGTCATTAATAATTTTTTTATTTAAAAAAAATAGAAATAAAATTATTTTTATAATGGTGGAGACGGTTGGAAAAGTCGTCAGTAGTTTCACATTAAATTAAAACCGCTCGGGTTGCCCCGATCTCCCAGGCTCCTTTCCCTCCAATCCTCCTTTCCCTTCCTTCCCCAATCTCCGTCTCTGCAAGGTCCATCTCGTCATCTCCCTTGCCCTCTGCCAGTCCGGCTTCCTCCTGACCACCATCCTCTTCCTCCTCCACGTCTCTGTCAAAAACCGAACCCCCGACAGCTCGTGCTCCGTCGTCGGCGTCCTCGCCGCCTGCCTCCCCGTCCTTTGTCTCCAAATCCTCTTTGTCTACTTCTCCAAGATCGTCCTCGCAAAGGTCGCGCCCTTCTCAAATAGTGTCCGGTGGGTTACGTGCGGCGACACCTTTTCCTTCGTCCTCCTCATCAACATCTCTCTCTCTCTCTCTCTCTCTCTCTCTCAGATTTTGTGGATTGGAATCTCATTTACGAGGAATTACTTTGATGTTTTGTTTTGAATTCGAGTTTTCTCCTCCTTGCAGTGAGTATAATTCGTTTAGATTAGTAGATTTAGGGTTTTATTTTTTTTGTGTTATGGTTGATTTGTGAGTATGGCTTTGTTATTGTTGTGTTTATTATTTCAAAGCAAGATTCAAAGGAGATGGAAGGAACTCCAAATACTGTGAAAGATTCTCATGTACTTTTTTGGAATCTTAGCGTCCTTGAAGGTTTATCTTGAAGTGTACAGGATTCAAAGTTTTTTTAAAGAACTGTCAATTGACTAATGGGGCTGTTGGAAATCGTCCTTGTATTGTTTGGCATTATGTTCTCAATGGTAGCCTGGTTCCTCACTCAGTTTTCTGTTTTCCAGCCTCCATAAAACTGTGGTCGCCTGTCTCTCTGTTTATTTTTTTTTTTAATTTCTTCAACATATCTTTCAGATTTTTGCATGCTTGATTGATTTGGTTTCATCATTTTTCAGATTCATTGTACTTGAGTTGGATGTACTTTACTGGATTCATTATTCTTAATAGGAGCAGTTCTTGCACTGTTAAATATCTGAGATTCTTAGTAGTGAGCAGTTCTTGCACTATTAACCCATTCATATTTGATGGATTCCATTGCTGGGATTTAGAAGATCCATACTAGGGACATATCATCCTTTCATCCTCCCCCATTTTGGGATTTTGCTGAATCTGTGAAATTGGGGTTTTAAAGGGCGTAGCCATTGATGAAAATATAATAGCTGACTGCAATTTTTTAATACATGTGCACACTCTTGTGTGGTTTGCGCTTGGCCTCCGGAATCCATAATGTAGATTAGTGCAACTATTTTTGTTTCTTTTGCATGATATAAAAAGATGATGTGGATGAATAGAGAGGTCATGACGTGTACATTAATTTTTTTGGTATCAACAAACTGTGGCATGAAGATTATTTTGCTGTTTTCTCATTTTCCTTCTATTTGGTGTCATCATTCTTAGATTAATGGATGTGACGACTTGATTTTCATACCATTTTTTTAATAAACAATAAATATTCAAATCACATATCATACATCGGCCACGTCAACACCTCTTATACCATTTAAACATAACCCGACCCAAAGAGGGTATCGGGTACATATCCATTCTCATATGCACAAACCTAACAGCGGAAGTCTATATATATATATACATACATACATACATACCACAATGAATACACATACCAGAATACTAATCATCCATAAATATATGTCTAACATATTTCCAAAAAGAAACACAAAATATTCTAGAGGAATCCTTCATCCCTAATTCAAAACACTCACCTTGTCTACGTAGGGTATCAGTTTTCCTCTATCTCGGAGCTCTATTACCATGTCTATCTCAGTTCCCTAAAATATATAGAAGTTTGGGTGAGACACATCTTAGTAAGATGGAATAAATTATTTACAGTGTGTGACAATATGAATTTTATTAAATCATAACATATTTTCATTTCAGTGATAATATCTTCTGAGAAAACATACCATTTCTACTTATAAACATATAAATATAAAACACAATCTTTCATAAGATTTTAATTCCATTTCCAAATTCATTCCCATGCCGCCTATGTTTACCAACGAAGTTCTCGAGAATAGGGGAGAATACACGCTCATACATGTAGCTCCCCTCTGCTTTGATATTGTTCGTATCCTTGCCCAAATAACTTAAGTTCGGCTACAATTGATACTCATCAGGGCACTTACCTTACTCAGTAAGCCCTCAGGCGAAGTGTTTTATTTCGCATTAATTATTTATATTATTAACTCATGCTATATCATTTCTCATTTCCATTTCACATCTAACTCATGAGTGTTCTTGGTAACCAATGCATTTGCTTCTGTAACTCATGCCTGCCCTGAGGATTTTTTTCACGTCATGCTTCCCCCCATGGTTAGGGTTGAGTGGCCCGAAGGCTGGACCTAATCGCGGTTGGCTTACCCGGTTAGATCAAATTTTTTTACCATATACTTGTCTGTAGTGCGAATGACCTGCCATATACCCTAATCCAAACTCAGGGGGCAAAACTACCCTTCCCATTGGCTCATTCGAACTGTCACGCCACACGCTCCATAAGTCCGTGTGGTTGCACTTAATCACTACTAGTAATGGTACCGTGCTCATTACAACAATACATCCATCCATCAGGGTTCTCATTTCCACATTTCAATATCTTACAATTGCAGTATCTCACAATGCAATTTTTTACATTTCCAGTATTCTCATTTCACATTCATATTGCAGCATTCACGTTGCAATATTCACATTCTTATATTCACATTTCAATATCCATATTGCACTATTCACATTGCAATATTCACATTCTCATATTCACATATTAGTATTCACATTTCATCGTTCTCATTGTAGCATTTACATTGCAATATTCACATTTTCAGTATTCACAACTCATTTCATTATTTCAATGATATTTCATCAATTCAATACTCATTTCATCTCATAATAACATATACATATCTCATTTCGCAATATTCACCTTTCTCAATAAAAAATTTTCATATTTCATATTTCTTTATTTTTTAGAAGATACTTTTTAGTACAAATAACTTTTCATCATTTTCCAAATTTCAAATCTCATATTTCAATACACATTTCATCACTTCATTGTTCTCGATGTAATTCATTTAACTCAATTTAAAACACATTTCAGTATAAATCATATGCCACACAATTTTTATATGATATTAATATCATAATAAATTTCAGGTAAAATATCATATTTCCATTTCTTATATTTCTCAACCAATAATTTTCAAAAAAGACTGTTATAATGTATTCCCTTTACATGGCTAACTGAGAGGTCCACTAACACCCTAAAACATACGCTTCTCAGCGTTCGTAGCTCAAAAGCTTGAAATTAATTTTCCCCAAATTATTCAATGCAACCTCAAAAATATTAACATATAATGTTCCCTAAGCTCTATATACTCCAAATTAACTTTAAAACTCTAAAATACTCCACTTACCTTGGTTTTGAGATGGTGCCCCGGAATCCCAAACTGAAAATCTGCTTCGCCTAAGTTGCAGATAATCTTTCCAGGAACCTCGTGGTGGTTCATAATCGTCAATCCGGGCTTTTAACGGAGCCGGAATCGAAGAGAGAGAAAGGGAGAACTGTGGGTTTAGAGAGAACGTGAGAGGAGAGAGAATCACGCGCTGAAAATGAGGGTTTCAATATTTATAACCTGGCATTCGTTGTCGAGTTCAAGTGATTCATCGACGAATCTATGAAGGCACTTCGTTGACGAGGAGGCTGGTTCGTCGGCGAAGAGGCTGGTTCCTCAAACTCTCGGTATCTTCTCGTCAACGAGACACATATATTTCATCGACGAGAATTATAGGGACATTCATCGACGAACCCCTGTTGATGCTCTCTTTCCCTTTTTCCTTCTCTTCCATTTCTTTTCTTTTCCTCTCTCTTTCTTTTATTACTTTTATTAATTTAATTTTTCGGATCTCTACATTCTCCCCTCCTTATAAAATTTAGTCCTTGAAATTGGCCATTTATCACATTCTCATTATTAAGAAGAAACACCATCATTTTATTAATTATCCTCACTTATGGCGGAGGAATATCGTGGTTACATTACGGTTCTGGGAGATTACAATAACCTAAATAAACTCTCTTAAAACCATTCATAAATAAAATCAAACACTACCAATCCTATACAACATTATTTAAATCAAAATACATACTTTTAAACCTGGTTCTCACTGAAGTTTTAAACAGGTGTGGGTATGTCTGGCACATCTGTTCCTCTAATTCCCAAGAAGTTTCCTCTATTGTATGACTGTGCCATAACACTTTTATAAGTGGAATACTTTTCGTGCGTAACTCCTACTCTTTTCGATCCAAAATCTGCACTGGTACTTCTTCATAAGACAAGGTATCATCGAGCTCCAGTGCCTTATAACTAATCACATGAGAGGGATCTGGAATGCATTTCCTTAACATGGAAACATGAAATACATCGTGGATTCTAGTCAAAACCGGCGGTAACGCCAACCTGTAGGCAATTGGACCCACTCTTTCCAAAATTTCAAATGGTTCAATATACCTAGGGCTCAGCTTACACTTCTTCCCAAACCTTATAACTCATTTTAGAGGTGCCACATTCAGAAACACATGATCCCCAGTGTCAAATTCTAACTCTCGTCGGCGAGTATCTGCATAACTCTTCTGCTAACTCTGTGCTATTTTGATCCTATCTCTAATGAGTTTGACTTTATCTTGAGTCTGCTGTATCAGCTATAGCCTCAATGTCTGTATTTCTCCAATATAATCCTAGTACAATGGAGATTGACACCTCCTGCCATATAATGCCTTAAATGGTGTCATCCCAATGCTAGCTAGATAACTGTTATTATACGCAAACTCGACTAGTGGCATAAATCGTATCCAACTGCCTCCATAGTCCAGAACACATGAACGTGGCATATCTTCCAATATCTGTATTGTTCTCTCCGTCTGCCCATTTGATTGAGGATGAAATGCTGTACTGAACGAAAACTGAGAACCCATGACTCCTTGCAAACTTTTTTAGAAACGGGATGTGAACCGTGGGTCTTGGTCTGAAACTATAGACATTGGCACACCATACATTCTAACTATCTCTTGTATATACAACTCTGCCAGTCTATTTATGGAGTAATTAACTCTGATAGGTAGAATATGGGCCATCTTCGTCGGTTGATCTACGACTACCCAAATGGCGTCTAGGCCATGTAGTGTCAGCGGTAATCCTGTGACAAAATTCATCGCTATATGTTCCAATTTCCACTTAGAATGTATAGAAGCTGCAATGACCCCGCCGGTCTCTAATACTCAACTTTCACCTGCTGGCATGTCAAATATTACGCTACAAACTCAGCTATCTCTCTTTTCATACTACTCCACCAAAAAGAGTCTCGAAGATCCCTATAAATTTTAGTACTACCAGGATGTACTATATACAGGGATCGATGCGTTTCTTCTAGTATAACTTTCTTAATCTCAGGGTCGGCAAGTACACATGGTCTGGTATGGAACCTCAAGGCTCCATCATATGAGATACCAAAATCTGCCTCATAACCATCCTGTACTTTCTCTATAAGCTCTACCAACTTTGCATCACTCCTCTAAGCCGCTTTAATTCTTTCTTATAGAGCTAGTTGTAATACCAAATTAGCAATAAATTCCTAATGATCACCCTCTACGAGTTCTATTCCAAGTCTCTCCAAATCCATTTGAATCGAATGTTGTATCGCCACTGCAGACACTAATGCTCCCGCTGATTTTTGGCTCAGAGCATCAACTATCACATTAACCTTTTTCGAGTGGTAACTGATGGTGCAGTCGTAATCTTTTATCAGTTTCAACCATATCCTCTACCTCATGTTTAGTTCTTTCTGCATGAAAAAGTATTTTAAACTCTTATGATCATTGAAAATTTCACACTTACTCCCATAAAGATGTCTCCAAATTTTCAGCACGTAGACCACCGCTGCTAATTCCAAATCATGGGTAGGGTAATTCTTCTCTTATTCTTTCAACTGCTGTGAGACATATGCTATTACTCTCCCCTGCTGTATCAAAACACAACCGAGCTCTTTATGCGAAGCACCACTATAAATCACGAAACCCTCTTCACTCGAAGGAATCGTCAACATTGGTGGAGTGATGAGTGACCGTTTCAACTCCTAGATGCTCCATTCAAATTCATCGGTGCACTCTAATTTCATACATTTCCTGGCCAATTTAGTCAAAAGGCCCAATAATTTAGAAAAACTATCAACAAACCTGTGGTAGTACCCATCCAATCCCAGAAAACTTCTGATTTCCTGCACATTCTTCGGTTGCACCCAATCTACTATCACCTCAATCTTACTTGGATCTACAGAAATACCACCCTTGGATACCACATGTCTAAGGAAGGTAACCTTCTCTAGCTAGAATTTGTACTTCTTGAGTTTCGCATACAGTTTCCTTTCCCTCAACACGTGAAGCACTATCCTCAGATGTTCCTTGTGCTCCTCTAGGCTCTTTGAATACACTAGTATATCATTAATGAATACCACCACAAACTGGTCTAGATACTGATGAAAGATCCTGTTCATCAAATTCACAAACACTGTAGGAGCATTGGTCAGTCCAAACGACATAACCAAGAATTCGTAATGGCCATACCAAGTCCTGAATGCTGTCTTTCGAACATCCTCTGCCCTGACTCTCACCTGATGATATCCAGATCGTAAATCTATCTTTGAGAAAATTTGTGTCCCTTGTAACTGATTAAATAAATCATTGATGCGGGGAAGCGGGTATTTATTCTTGATAGTTACTTTATTAATTTCTTGGTAGTCAATGCACATTCTCATCGACCCATCTTTTTTTCTCACTAACTATACCGGCGTTCCCCAGGGCGACACACTAGGCTGAATAAATTTCTTGTCTAACAGTTCCTACAACTGGTCTTTCAATTCTTTTAATTTCGCCGGACCCATTTTGTATGACGCTCTCGAAATCGGCGCTGTTCTCAGAACTAGATCAATAATAAACTCTACCTCACGATCAGGAGGTAGTCCAGACAAATTCTCGGGAAAAACATTGGTAAAATCTCTCACTATCGGGATATCCTCTAACCTTAACTCCCTTTCTGATATCTCCTTCACACAGACCACATATCCTTAACATCCCTCTAACAACAATTACCTCACCTGAATGACGGATAATAACTGTGGTGGGGTGTGTACACAAGACCCCACAAATCTGTACTCTTGTCTTCCTGGAGGTCTGAACTCTACCTCTCTCAGATAACAGCCAATACTGGCATAGTGAACAGCTAGCTAGTCCATCCCCAGTATCACCTTAAACCCATGCATATCCAATACCACCAGATTAGCTAATAAAGATCTCCCCTGAATGCATACTGGACAATTCTCTAGTACCTTCTCACATATCCCCACAGCCCCTGTTAGTGTAGTCACTGACAAATGGACACCCAACTGCTGTATTTCTAACCCACAAAATTTAACAAACTCTTAGGCAATAAAAGAATGAGTCGCCCCTAAATCAAATAAAGCAGTAGCTGTAAATGACAATATTGAAACAGTACCTGTCACGACATCTCCTGCTGCCTTAGCTACCCCCAGTGTCATTGCGTAGACTCGTGCTGGGGCAATATTCCTCTGCTGTCTGCCTCAGGGTACCTGATGACCTCCTCGATATGGTCTATAAGCAAGCGCAACAACTAGAGGTGCTTGATAGTCCCTCGACATATGCCCAGGTTGATGGCACTGATAACATATCACCTCCCTGACCCGACACTTTACCGGGTGTCTCTTGTAGTATATGGGACAAAAGGAGGGCATCTGTCTGGCTTGAACTGCCTAATCTCCAACTCCCTCTCTTCGTCCCCCTCTGCTATCCTACCCCCTTCAAGGCCCTCGGCTGGATCCTGTCTAAAAATTTGAAGGTACAAACCTCTTTCCCTAGCTCTACGCTGCAGTGCCTCTTTAAAGACCACTCTCAATCACTGTAGTTCTATCCACTACCTCTATAAATGTCTGGGCCCGGAAGCTTATAACCTGCTCAAATAAACGTTGTCTCAGCGCTCTTCAAACTTCCTTGTTTTCCTTTCCTCATCTGGTACCAAATTCGGAGCAAACCGAGACAGCTCAATGAATCTAGCTGCATGCTGGTGTACTGTCATCGGTCCCTGCGTCAAATGCAGAAACTCCACTACCTTTGCACTTCTGACAGCAGCAGGAAAATATATTTTGAAAAATATTTCCCCGAAGCGGCTCCACATCACCGCTACAGGGTCAAGTCTCTGCTCCTCCAACAATCTCGCTGATTTCCACCAGCGCTTTGCTTCCCCTATCAGCTTAAATGTCACAAATAGTACTTTATGCTCATCTATATATGGGAGAACTACCAACATATCTTCTATATCCTGGACCCAGTTCTCAATCACAAGTGGGTCAACTCCTCCAGAGAATGATGGGGGTCTCATATGTGTGAACTACTCAATCGTGCAGCTCCGCTCCTTTGAACTTCTAGCCATCTCTGCCATTATCTACTGGGTTACACTACGTAGTACAACATCAGGGTCTCTGCCACCCATATTGAAAGGCCCTGCATCATTACCCCCAGCATGTGCACTACTATTCCCTGGATCCATCCTGCAAATGGTATAAAACGGTTTTAAAACTCTATCATCATAACTCACTAACACACCCAGTATACTAAAACCCACAAGATATTTTGCTACAAACATTTCTCTTAACATACTCAATCCCTATTTAAGATTCAATCCTACCACTTAGAAATAAGAACCGAAAAAAGTATCCATGGTTTTTCAGAAGTCGTCACCCTAGGAAAAATACAGAAACAACACAGAACTCCAGCCTCTAGGTCATAACATAGAACCCTAAATTCTAGTCTCATCCTCTAACAATAACTAACTCATATATCAATCTATCCATCCACTATTTTCATCAAAATCTATTCCTATACTCTAGTACTGCATTCCGTTGTTTACTAAAGTCTATAGAACCTAACAACTTAGGCTCTAATACCAAATTGTGTCACCCCAATTTTCATACCATTTTCTTCCAATAAATAACAACTATTCAAATCACATATCATACATCAGCCACGTCAACACCTTTGATATCATTTAAACATAACCCGACCCGAAGAGGGTACCGGGTACACATCCATTCTCATATACACAAACCTAACAGCGGAAGTCAATATATATATACACATACATACCACAGTGAATACACATACCAGAATACTAATCATCCATAAATTCATGTCTAACATATTTCCAAAAAGAAATACAAAATACTCTAGGAGAATCCTCCATCCCTAGCTCAAAACACTCACCCTGTCTACGTAGGGTATCAGTTCTCCTCTAACCCGGAGCTCTATTACCATGTCTATCTCAGTTTCTTGAAATATTTAGAAGTTTGGGTGAGACACATCTTAGTAAGACAGAATAAATTATTTACAATGTGTGACAGTATGAATTTCATTAAATCATAACATATTTTCATTTCAGTGATAATATCTTCTGAGAAAACATACCATTTCTACTCATAAACATATAAATATAAAACACAAGCTTGCATAAGCTTTTAATTCCATTTCCAAATTCATTCTCATGCCACCCATGTTTACCAACGATGTTCCCGAGAATAGGGGAGAATACACGCTTATACATGTAGCTCCCCTCTGATCTGATATCGTTTGTATCCTTGCCCAAATAACTCGAGTTCGGCTACAACTGATACTCATCAGGGCACTCACCTTACTTAGTAAGCCTTCAGGCGGAGTTTTTTACTTCACTTTAATTATTTATATTATTAACTCATGCTATATCATTTCTCATTTCCATTTTCATTTCATTTCATTTCCATTTCACATCTAGCTCATGAATGTCCTCGGTAACCAATGCATCTGCGTCTATAACTCATGGCTGCCCTGAGGATATTTTCCATGCCATGCTTCACCCCATGGTTGAGGTCACTCTCCATACTCCACTCCATGCTTCCCCCATGGTCAGGGTTGTGTGACCCAAAGGCTGAACCTAACCACGGTTGGCGTACCTAGTTAGATCAAAATAATCATACCATATACTTGTCTGTAGTACAAATGACCTACCATATACCTTGATTCGGACTCAGGAGGGCAAAACTACCCTTCCTATTGGCTCATTCGAACTGTCATGCCACACGCTCCACAAGTTCGTGTGGTTGCACTTAATCACCACTAGTAAGGGTACTATGCTCATTACAACAATACGTCCATCCATCAAGATTCTCATTTCCACATTTCAATATTTTACAATTGCAATATTTCACAATGCAATTTTTCACACTTCCAGTATTCTCATTTCACATTCATATTGCAGTATTCACGTTGCAATATTCACATTTCGATATCCGTATTGCAGTATTCACATTACAATATTCACATTCTCATATTCACATATTAGTATTCACATTTTATCATTCTCATTGCAGGATTTACATTGCAATATTCACATTTTCAGTATTCACAACTCATTTCATCATTTCAATGATATTTCATTAATTCAATACTCATTTCATCTCATAATAACATATACATATCTCATTTTGTACTATTCACCTTTCTCAATAAAACATTTCCATATTTCATATTTCTTCATTTTTCAGAAGATACTTTTCAATACAAATCACTTTTTATCATTTTCCACATTTCAAATTTCATATTTCAATACACATTTCATCACTTCATTGTTCTTGATGTAATTCATTTAACTCAATTTGAAACACATTTCAGTATAAATCATATGCCATACAATTTTCATATGATATTCATTTCATAATAAATTTCAGGTAAAATATCATATTTCCATTTCTCATATTTCTCAACCAATAATTTTCAGAAAAGTTTGCTATAATTTATTCCTATTACCTGGCTTACTGAGAGGTCCACTAACACCCTAAAACAAACGCTCCTTGGCGTTTGTAGCTCAAAAGCCTGAAATTCATTTTTCCCAAATTATTCAATGCAACCTCCACAATATTAACATCTAATGTTCCCTAAGCTCAATATACTCCAAATTAACTTTAAAACTCTAAAATACCCCACTTACCTTGGTTTTGGGATGGTGCCCTAGAATGCAAAACTGAAAATATGCTCCACCTAAATTGTAAAGAATCTTCCTAGGAACCTCGTGGTGGTTCCTGATCGTCAATGCGGGCTTTAACGGAGCCCAAATCGAAGAGAATGAAAGAGAGAACGGTGGGTTTAGAGAGAGAGAGTGAGTGGAGAGAGAATCACGCGATGAAAATGAGGTTTTCAATATTTATAGCCCGACATTCGTCGAAGAGTTCAAGTGATTCGTCGACGAACCCATGAAGGCACTTCGTCAACGAGGAGGCTGATTCGTCGACGAATATGAAATTTATTGAAATTCCCTAAACTTTCAGTATCTTCTCATTAACGAGATACGTGTACTTTGTCGATGAGAACTATAGGGACATTCGTCGAAGAAGACTCTAGATTCGTCGACGAAACCCTGTTGATGCTCTCTTTCCCTTTTTCCTTCTCTTCCGTTTCTTTTCTTTTCCTCTCTCTTTCTTTTATTACTTTTATTAATTTAAATTCATCACTAATAGTACATTATTAGAAACGGTTTTAAGTATTAGCGAAGGTTTCAAAACTATTACTAATAGTAGAGTATTGGTAACGAATTTCAAAATATTAGTGACGATTTTAAATTCGTCACTAATAGTATATTATTAGTGATGGTTTTGAAATTCGTCACTAATACTCTACTATTAGTGACGGTTTTGAGTCGAACCAATATGGAATTTATAGTAATGGTATTAGGGTTTTAGTGACGGTTATGATCCTTCACTAATACTCTATTATTAGTGACGATTTGTAAAATTCGTCACTAATAATTATTAGTAACCGCAGTTATGACAACTAATTCAAAACCATCACTAATACTTATAAGACTACCACTAATACTATTAGTGACGGTTTTGTGAGTATTAATGATGGTTTGGATCCTTCACTAATAACCTTATTTTTTGTAGTGGCATGAACCACAACTTGGATAAAATGAATGCAAGTATGAGTCTTTTATGTGTATAAAACACAATCTGGATCGAATGAATGCACAGAAGAGTTTTTTACGTGTATGAAACACAACCTGGGTTGAATGAATGCAAGCATAATTCCTTTACATGCATGAAACATAACCTGGAATTAAAATATTACAAGCGTGAGTTCTTTATGTGTATGAAACACCACCTAGATAAAATAAATGATTTGCATTCTTGTGCACAACTTGAATGACTACATGTCCATGAAGCATCCAACCAATCTCAGACGAATGTTAAATTGGGCTTAAGTACTGCATCGTGGACAGCCTAACTTTTCTAAAGGATTTGTGTGTTCATGCACGACTTGAATGGTTGAATGTATATGGGGCTTCAAACCCATCTCGGGAAAAATAAAATTAGGCTTAAGTACTGCATCATGTATAACCCATATTGTAGAGACCTGGAGAATTTATAGAAATTAAATAATAAGAAAGGAAATAAAGAAAGGGAAATTCCGCGTTCATCAACGAATTGTCTTCTTGGGCTTGTCGACATGGACACGTGTCTCGTCGACGAGAATTTACTAAGAGGTTGTTCTCAGGGTCTTAATTTCATCGATGAGGGCACTGTCTTCATCGATGACCTTTATTGACTCGTCGACGAGGCAACGTGGCTCGTCCACGAGGCCACATGGGCAGCCACCTATAAATATGAAGAAAATGAGTTTTAAGCGAAAAATTTCTATCTCTCTCTCTCTCTCATTTTCTCTCTCTATAAAATAGTTTCTCCCACTTCTCTTTAGATTTTTGGCTCTAATTCTCTCTGGTTCGACAATCAGAAGCTACTACGGTGATTCTGGGGAGTTTCTCTACAACCTAGCTAGAGCGAAAATTCAATTTGAGCAGTATGGGAATCATCCCAAAATTAGAGTAAGTAGATTTTTAGGTATTTTTAGTATTACCAGTATTATTTGGGGCCATATTTTGAATTCCATGAGGATATACTGGTGTTTTGTGGAATAAATTTGGGGTGTTATGTTTTTAGGAATAGGGTGTTTTGGGCCCTATAGTCATAGTTTGAGGACCCTAGCAAGTAACTGTTTGGGAGCCCAAGTAAATTATAGTTCAAGAAATTATGAATAGACAATCTTAGGAAATATGAGTGTATTGAATTACTGAAAAATTTGTATATGTAAATGCATGTTTATGGGGTTGGTACATCGAGAGTGTGAGAGAAGAGTAGAGGCTAGCCTCCCAGTCAGATAGGTAAGGGAAAATATGCTATGCTAGAAATTTCAGAAATTACATCGGTAGTATATATGTGTTTCAGGGTGAATTTTACAGGGTATAAATTATTTTTATTATTAGAAAATATAGATTTTATTACAAGGTTTTTTTTTTTTATTTAATTGTGTGGCATGAGTTAATATTGGATTAGTTCAGGATTTATATAGTTTTCAGAATAATATGATTTACAGAATTTTTGCATAGAAACATGTTTTACTACATTTTATATAATGATGAATTACAATGTATATGTATGTACAAATATAATTTACAGACAGGTATTATACAAACAGATATTTATGAGGCAGATATTTTACAGATATTATACAGACAAATATTTTATAGTATATTAGCAGAAAATATCAATATCCAGTTTTCAGAAAATATGATTTATAGTATTCTTTAGAATGTCATGACTTCAGAATCATAACACTCAATTATTCAGTTATTTAGTCAGATGTTCAGATTATGCAAATTATTTTAAAGATGTTATGGTTATTATAAAATCATGGTAAAAAGAGTAAGATAATTATAAGTATCAGTACTAAATATTATCAGATCCTGATGAATTATTCAGTCAGATTCAGACAGCAGAACATGATACCGTTGCTATTTCAGATTAGAGTGCAACCACATATCTTAAATAATGTGTGGGTTACCATCTACCGTGCTTGGAGAGATTGCAGTGTCCCTAATATTTTGGGTTGAGGAGGCCAGTTTGACGAGACAGAGGCTAGTTATCGTGCCTGGAGAGATTGCAGTGGGCCGGATTGATGATTGGTAGAGTTTTAGATTGACTTACCTGGTGGGCCAACCGGTGTTAAATCCTGCCTACGGGCCGCACAACCCTGTCATGAGGGATTAAATCATGACATTTAGTTTCCAAGGTATTATCACAGTTGTTATATATATATATATATATATATATATATATATATATACAGATTTACAGTACAACAGTAGATTTTTATAATACTGGAATTATGTGTAACTAGAAAACTTAGATATACAGTTGTATTTTAAACTATAATGTATGTGATCTGTATGGTACACTAAACTAACAGTTCTACAATTTCAATATTATATCAATATATTAAATGTATAACTCAGCTGCCACACACTAGTAATAGCATATCTTCTTTTACTGAGTGTTGTCTCATCCCAGCGACTTAATATTTTCAGGTGATCTGGCTAGGCGAGCATATCAGGCTCGCAGGTAGAGAGGTTCTTGCGCTGCCCTTTTTGAAAGGTAAGTGTTTCCTAGGTGTTGCTTGTTTGGGTAGATCCCAGGGTTTTTGATGGATGTCACTGGAAGTTTTGTAATGTATATTTTTGGACTTTTTAGATTTCTCGTATTGTAAATATAGTTTACAGTTTTATGTTTACCGCTGCTTAGGAATGTAATGTGAATAGAGTTTTCTTAGTGCTCCCTTGGGGTCTGAGATGTTTTTAATAGATAATACAGGGAAATTTACTTTATATGTTTAAGTGAAAAAAATGGCATGAAAAAGCAAGTCGTTACAATTTGGTATCAGAGCCTAGGTTGATAGGTTCTGTAAACTCTAAAGTGTAGCGGAAATAATACTAGAATATAGGAAAAGGATTTGAGGTTTGGTTCTGTGGTCTGGGTATAGGATTTTCATGGTGGTTTCTATGTCTTTCCTGGGGTGACGATTTCAGGAAAGCCAAAGTAAATTATTGACGAGTCGTGTGTTTAGGTTGTAGGTTGGATTTTGAGTTAGGACCAGGGTGGGTAGTTAATAGGAATATGAGATTTCAATTAGATGAAATAAATTAGATCTGTATGGGAGATAGGGTCCTTATATTATGTTCTTCATTTTTTCAGGATGGACCCAGGGAGCAGTGGTACAAATACTAGGGGTGACAGAGTAGGATCATTTGATATGGAGGGTAGAGATTCTGAGGCAGTATTGCGCAGTGTCACACAACAGGTGATGGTTGAGATGGCCAAGAGCTCGGGGGAGTGTGATTGCACAATCGAGCAATTTATGCGGATGAAGCCCCTATCCTTTACTAGAGAAGTTGACCCGATTGTGGCTGAAAGTTGGGTTCAAGACATTGAGGAGATATTGGTGGTGCTTTCATGTACAGATGAATAGAAGGTTTCATTTGTATAGTTTAAATTGACAGGGGAGGCAAAACGCTGGTGGATATTGGCAAAGCTAATTGAGGAACAGAGGCCTGATCTTGTGCTACTGACGTGGAGTCTGTTCAAGGAGCTATTCTTCAAGCGATATTTCCTTGCTATCGTTCGAAGTGCAAAGGCAGCAGAATTACTGAATTTAGCTCAGGGGTAAATGACAGTATCACAGTATGCAACACGATTTATTGAGTTGTCTCGATTTGCCCCACACTTAGCACCAGACGAGGAGAAGAAAGCAAGGAAATTTGAGGAAAGTCTGAGGCAAAATTTGTTTGAGCAGGTCATTAGTTTTCGGGTTCAGACATTCGCAGAGGTGGTGGAAAGAGTTGTTGTTATCGAGAGTGGCATATAGAGGGATGCCACAGCTCAGAGTTAGAGGAAAAGGCCCACGCCTCAGGATTTTCAGCCGGGTTCTAGCCGGGGGCCATGAAAAGGAGATCGATATGGAGGAAGTCAGGGACGGATAATGGGGTGCAGTGGTTCTCAAGGTGGACAGGCTATTCCTATTTTTCTCAAATGTGGTCGGAGACATCCAGGTGAATGTAGGATGGGAGAGAACGTCTGCTATCGTTGTGGGAGACCCGGGCACAGGTCTTGGTCATGTCAGGGATCACCGGCCCAGACACCAGCTCCCAGACCATTTCGAGGTGGTTATCAGGTGCCCCGTGGAGGCTAGCAGAGGAACACTGCACTGCTGAGGGTCTATGCATTGATGCCGAGACTACTGGAGACGTAGTCACAGGTACCTTTACCATTTTTTTGTATAAAGCTGTTGTTTTTTTTTTGACACAGGTGCCCCCTAATTTTTTACTTCGTCGGGGTATGCTAAATTGATTGGGTATGAGGCACGGCTGTTAGATGTTGAGTTGGCTGTAGCTACGCCGACTGGATCAGTGATGAGGTGTAGGAAGGTACTTAGGAATTTTATAGTGATCATTCAGGGAAAAGTACTGCCAGCTGATCTTGTGATATTAGATATGCAGGGGTTTGATATAATTTCAGGAATGAATTGGTTGACAATTAATCATGCTAGTATTGATTGTCATTTGAAAGAAGTGATTTTTAGACCTCTTAGTGAGTAAGAATATAGATTTATTGGTTCACGTGTGCGTGGTTTGCCACAGCTTGTTTCAGCTATTTAGGTAAGGAAACTGATTCAAGATGGTTGACAGAGATTTGTTGCCTACATAAAAGAATTTCCAAAAGGAGAAATAAAACATGCCGATATTTTTGTGGTCAGATAATTTTCAGACGTTTTTCCAGAAGAATTACTTGGTTTACCACCAGATTGTGAAATTGAATTCACTGTGGATCTTCTATTGGGGTCGGCACCAGTATCTAAAACACCTTACCAAATGGCTCTAGATGAGTTAAAGGAACTGAAAGATCAATTGCAAGAATTGTTGGATAAAGGATTTATCAGACCCAGTGTGTCGCCCTGGGGAGCACCAGTTCTATTCGTGAAGAAGAAAGATGGAACCATGATGATGTGCATAGATTATGAGGAAATAAATAAACTGACAATAAAAAATAAATATCCTCTTCCCATGATCGACAATTTGTTTGATCAGCTCCAGGGGACCTAGATCTATTCTAAAATTGACCTTTGGTCGGGTTACTATCAGGTGAAAGTTAAGGTAGAAGACATTTCGAAGACGACATTTTGAACTAGATATAGGTATTACGAGTTTCTGGTGATACCATTTTGATTGACTAATGCGCCAGAAGTATTTATGGATTTAATGAATTGGGTGTACCACAGTACTTGGACCAGTTTGTTGTAAATATCATTGACGATATACTGGTTTGCTCGAGGAGTTTTGAGGAGCATGAGCATCATTGCAGACATTGAGAGAAAGAAAGTTGTACGCAAAATTCAAGAAATGTGAATTCTGGTTAAGGCAGGTTATGTTTCTCGGTCATGTGATCTCTGAGGATGATATATCAGTTGACCCAAGTAAGATAAACGCAGTGGTGAGTTAGGTGAGACCAAGGAATGTCCAAGAGGTTAGAAGTTTTCTTGGTTTGGCAGGATACTACCGACGCTTTGTTGACGGTTTCTCTAGATTATCGGGTCTGCTGACGCGACTCACGAGAAAAAATGTAAGGTTTGAATGGAACGATGACTATGAACAGAGCTTTTAGAAATTGAAGCAGTGGTTGGTCACCGCCCCAATGTTGGCTATCACATCAGGAGAGGACGAGATCATGATATACAGTGATGCGTCCCTGAAGGGACTTGGGTGCATATTGATGTTGTAGAGACCCAAACCTGTATAAGCTGGATTCATTGATGAAGGGTCACGTTCATCAACGAAGTCCTTGAGAGCCTCGTGGACAAAATTCAGAGCCTCGTCGATGAGCAAATACTGAGCGGATCAGAGAAATATCCGGAACTTGAACTCGGCGACAAAGGGATAGCCTCGTCGATGAGTTGTGTGGCGGATTCGTCGACGAAGACGCCGCCTTGTCGACGAGTTGGACTTGGTCAAAGGCCCTGTAAATATCCGTCTTGAGTTGCTTAAGAGCTAAGTTTCTCCCAAAAGCTCTCTCTTTCTATCTAAGATTTTTCACCATTCGTCGTCCGTTTCCGAAAATGGAGGGTACTGCATGGATCAGAAGAGGAAACTCTACAATTTTAGCAGATCGAATCGTTGTTTTGGAGATTTTCAGGTTTTCCCAAAAATCGAGGTAGGGATCTGATTTCAATTTTTATTGGATATTTTGATAGTATTCGAAAATATAGTAAGGTTATCTTCTGTGGTTTTAGGTTTCCAGGATCTCGGGTTGTCAGTTTGGATCGTTTTCGTATGAAGTTTCGTTTTGAGTTTAAGGTAAGGGGAATTTGATTACAACAGTAATTTTTGGAAAACTAAACCGCTAAAAAACTAGTTTATACTTATATGTATGATTTAACTACTTAGTTGCTAAATTTTACAGAGTAGAAATGCCGATTTTACGATTTTGGTAAAAACGAGGATTTTGGTGTATGATCTCCAAATCTTACGAAAATCACTTATTTGCATTTATATTGTAATAAGAGATGCTTGAATCCTTTACTTTTCCTTTCAAATGATGTTTACTGAATTTATATCATTTAGTGGATTTTTGGACTAAACTCGTGTGATATATGTTGAAATGGAAATGTATGAATATTCTATACTATTGATATATATTATGGGAACGGAGTTCCAATTTTTTATACTGAGAATGTGGAAAACGGAGGCCGGTGATACACCGAACTGTATTTGTGAAAAGGGGTAAACCAACTGGATAGGCGCCGGTTTGAACCCGATGTGATTATTTGAATTTGTGAAAATACCGGAATTGCACAAGTTACTATATTTTGTTATAAATTGTATATATGATAAATGGAACCACAACTTGCTACTATAGGAGTTGAAAGATACTCCAATGCAAGAAGTTGAAAAAACTTCATTAATGGAGTTGAAAAATACTCCCAATAGTAGGGAATTCCTTAGCTGGAAGGGTACAGTGCAACCATTCATGTTTAAAATCATTTTGGGTACATAGGTAGTCGGCTAGCAGGTGTAATGAAACCACTGGTAAAATAATAAACCAGATGGGGGCAGTCAGACTATATATAGATACTTGACATATGCCAGCACGAACAAAGCATTGTTGGAGATATCAGTGCACAACCCGTGCCACGGGGTAAATAGGTAAAACATGTATGACAAGCTGGTAGTTGTTCTAATATTCATATGCATGATTTAAATACTTAATGTGTAGATAAATGTTATATGAAACCGTATTATAAACAAATGTTTTAAACGTATGAGTTTGTATGAAAATGTGTATATATGCAGTCACACACTGTTGTAACACTTTCTTCCTTACTGAGAGGTGTCTCACCCTATCATACAACCTTTGTTTTTAGGTCCATCAAGTACGTCGGTCCTAGTAGCTAAAGGAACCGGGGAGTTTATTTTTGGTTAGCTTACGTAAGCATTTGAATCTTGTATTAAACCTAGATGAAAGTCCTTTTTGGAGGGTTGTAATAACATGATTTATTCCATGTCTTGTTTTATGTAATTATGGATATATTAGTAAACTTTGGTATAAGACTAATAGAAATCTCAATGGATGTTTATGTTTTTCCGCGACATTTACATCGAAATTATGTATGATTTATACTCGTATGTCCTTAGTTAGGGCAGGTTGTTTACATATCTTGAACACGTACAAGTATTATGTATGAATGAGTGACACCTGAGTCCGCTTGAAGGGCCAGGTCATTATAGATGTAGCACAGTAGGGTTATCGCATATGCTTCTAGGCAGCCTAAAGAATATGAGAAAAACTATCCTGTGCATGATTTAGAACTAGTTGCAGTGGTGTACGCTTTGAAGATTTGGAGGCATTATCTGTATGGAGGGAAATGTGAAATCTTTACGAACCACAAAAGTTTAAAACATTTCTTCACTCAGAAAGAGCTAAATATGAGGCAAAGAAGATGGCTGGAACTTATTAAGGATTATGACTGCACTATTGGCTACCATTCAGGGAAAGAAAAACGTAGTGGCTGATGCTTTGAGCCGAAAGTTAGTGGGAGCAGTATTATCACCAATGGAGATTTAGCACTCTATTTTGATGGATTTTGAGAGATTAGGCATAGAGTTGATAGAGGATGATCACCAGTCATTCATTGCTAACCTGATCATTCAGCCTACATTGCAAGAAAGGATTAAAGTTGGCCAGAATTTTGACCCAGAGTTAGCGGAGTTGATAGAGAAAGTGCAAGACGAACAGGAAGAAGATTTCATCATATCAAATGAGGGAGCCTTGCGGCTCCATACCATACTATGTGTTCCTAAAAACGCCGAGATCAGGAGAACTATATTGGAGGAGGCTCACAGATCCCTATACATCGAACATCCAGGTAGTACTAAAATGTATCGGGATCTACGAGAATCCTTTTGGTGGAGCGGCATGAAGAAGGATATTGCTAAATTTGTAAAGTAGTGTTTGACGTGCTAGCAGATAAAGGCTGAGCACTAGGGACCCGCGGGGCAGTTGCAGCCACTCTTTATTCTAGAGTGGAAATGGGATCACGTCTCTATGGATTTTGTTAATAGGCTACCACCAGTGTGACATGGGTTGAATGCTATTTGGGTGATCGTTGATCGTCTGACGAAAAATGCTCATTTCATCCCTACTAAAATCAGCTATTCCCTGGACAGACTGGCATAAATATATGTTCAGGAAATAGTTTGCGTCCATGATGTATCGGTATCCATAGTCTCAGACTGAGATCCCCAGTTTACTTCATGATTTTGGAAAAGCTTTTTGGAGACTATGGGAACACAGTTAGCATTCAACACTACTTTTCACCCTCAGACGGATGGTTAGATTGAGAGGATAATCCAGATATTAGGGGATATGCTTCGTGCATGCGTGCTAGATTTTGGGGGTAGCTGGACCAAGTTTATGCCATTGGTTGAGTTTGCTTACAATAACAGCTATCAGGCCAGCATCAGCATGACACCTTATGAGGCGCTTTATGGTAGGAGGTGTCGTTCTCCTCTTTTATGGGATGAAGTAGGCGAGAGGAGAGTTTTGGGTCCGGAAATGGTGTAGAAGGCGTAAATTAAAGTCCGTTTAATTAAAGAAAGAATTAGTACAACTCAGAGTCGCCAGAAGTGCTATGCAGACACTCACTGTCGGGAGTTAGAATTTGATGTATGGGATCAAGTCTTCCTGAAGATAACTCATTTAAGAGGGGTTATGAGGTTTGGGAAGAAGGACAAGCTGAGCCCTAGGTACATTGACCCTTTTGAGATACTTAAGAGAGTGGGGTCAATACCTTATATGCTAGCTTTGCCACCAGATTTGTCTAGAATACACGACGTATTCCATATTACCATGCTGAGGAAATATGTCCCAGACCCGTCCCATATAATCAATTATGCAGAGATAGAACTTAAAGATTCACTAGCCTATGAGGAAGCACAGTACATATCTTAGAATGAAAGGCACATGAATTGCGTACCAAGGAAATTTAGCTGGTGAAAGTTTTGTGGGGAAACCATGCTATAGAAGAAGCTTCATGGGAGCTTGAGGAAGAAATTATACAGAAGTACCCATACTTATTTAATGAATTATAGTATTAGTCAGTGTTGTTTAGGTAAAGAGAAAGTTTATTTAGTGTAAAGTGATATAAATATATGGTTGTATTTTAGATTATAGGATAGGTAATGTTTCGATTTTGGGAGAATTTTCTTTTATGGGTATATTTGTAATCTCCTAGGACCTTGAATGTAACCACGGTATTCCTCCGCCACAAGTGAGGGTAATTAATAAAATAAGTAGCCAATTTTCTTCAGAGAGTGGTGTGTGGTATAGATAGTAAATTTTGAGGACAAAATTTTATAAAGAGGGGAGAATGTAGAGACTTGGAGAATTTATAGTAATTAAATAATAAGAAAAGAAAAGAAAGAAAGGGAAATTTCACAAAAGGGATAAAGTCTTGTCGACGAACGCGGAGCGTTCATCGACAAATCGTCTTCTTGGGCTCGTCGACATGGACGCGTGTCTCGTCAATGAGAATTTATCGAGAGGTTGTCCTTAGGGCCTGAATTTTGTTGACGAGGGCACCGTCTTCGTCAACAAATCGCCTCTGTTGACTCGTCGACGAGGTGACATGGCTCATCAACAAGGCCACGTGGCTAGCCACCTATAAATATGAAGAAAATGAGTTTTTAGCGGAAAATTTCTCTCTCTCTCTCTCTCTCTCTCTCTCTCTCTCTCTCTCATTTTTTCTCTCTAGAAAATGGTTTCTCCCACTTCTCTCTAGATTTCTAGCTCCGATTCTCCCCGGTTCGATGACCAGAAGCTACCACGGTGATCCTGGGGAGTTTCTCTACAACCTAGTTGGAGCGAAAATTCAATTTGAGCATTTTGGGAACCATCGCAAAATTAGGGTAAGTAGATTTTTAAGTATTTTTAGTATTACCAGTATTATTTGGGGCCATATTTTGTATTCCATGCGGATATACTGGTATTTTGTGGAATAAATTTGGGGTGTTATGTTTTTAGGAATAGGGTGTTTTGGGCCCTATAGTCATAGTTTGAGGACCCTAGCAAGTATATGTTCGAGAGCCCAGTTAAATTATAGTTCAAGAAATTATGAATAGCAATCTCAGGAAATATGGGTGTATTGAATTACTGGAGAATTTGCATATGTAAATGCAGGTTTATGGGGTTGGTACACTAAGAGTACGAGAGTTGAGTAGAGGCTAGCCTCCCAGTCAGATAGGTAAGGGAAAATATGCT
The DNA here is from genome assembly GCF_029873635.1 of Malania oleifera. NCBI lineage: Eukaryota > Viridiplantae > Streptophyta > Magnoliopsida > Santalales > Ximeniaceae > Malania > Malania oleifera. The sequence continues at coordinate 80,988,233 of NC_080422.1, read as the reverse complement.
ATGTTAGAAATTTAAGAAATTACATCAGTAGTATATATGCATTTCGAGGTGAATTCTACAGGGTATAAATTATTTTTATTATTAGAAAATATAGATTTTATTACAAGGTTTTTTTTTTTATTATTTAATTGTGTGGCATGAGTTAATATTGGATTAGTTCAAGAATTATAGAGTTTTCAGAATAACATTATTTTACAGAGTTTTTGCATAGAAACATGTTTTACTACATTTTATAGAATGATGAATTACAATGCATATGTATGTACACATATAATTTATAGACAGGTATTATATAGAAAGATATATTTTGAAGATAGATATTTATGAGACAAATATTTTACAGATATTATACAGATAAATATTTTACAGTATATTAGCAGAAAATATCAATATCCAGTTTTCAGAAAATATGATTTATAGTATTCTTTAGAATGTCATGACTTCAGAATCATAACACTCAGTTATTTAGGTATTCAGTCAGATGTTCGGATTATGCAGATCATTTTAAAGATGTTATGGTTATTAAAAAATCATGGTAAAAACAGTAAGATAATTATAAGTATCAGTACTAAATATTATCAGACCCTGATGAATTATTCAGTCAGATTTAGACAGCAGAGCATGGTACCGTTGCTATTTCAGATCAGAGTGCAACCACATATCTCAGATAATGTATGAGTTACCATCTACCGTGCCTGGAGAGATTGCAGTCTCCCCAGTATTCTGAGTTGAGGAGGCCGTTTGACAAGATAGAGGCTAGTTATCGTGCCTGGAGAGATTGCAGTGGACCGGATTGATGATTGGTAGAGTTTTAGATTGACTTACCTGGTGGGCCAACCAGTGTTAAGTCTTGCCTACGGGCCGCACAATCCTATCATAAGAGGTTAAATCATGACATTCAGTTTTCAGGGTATTATCACAGTTGTTTATATATATATATATATAGATTTACAGTACAACAACAGATTTATTATAATACTAGAATTATGTGTAACTAGAAAACTCAGATATACAGTTGTATTTTAAACTATAATGTATGTGATCTGTATGGTATACTAAACTAACAGTTTTATAATTTCAGTATTATATCAATATATTAAATGTGTAACTCAGTTTCCACACACTAGTAATAGCATATCTTCTTTTACTGAGTGTTGTCTCATCCCAGCGACTTAATATTTTTCAGGTGATCTAGCTAGGCGAGCATATCAGGCTCGCAGGTAAAGAGGTTCTTGCGCTACCCTTTTTGAAGGGTGAATGTTTCCTAGGTGTTGGTTGTTTGGGTAGATCCCAAGGTTTTTGATGGATGTCACTAGGAGTTTTGTAATGTATCTTTTGAGACTTTTTGGATTTCTAGTATTGTAAATATAGTTTACAGTTTTAGATTTACCGCTGCTTAGGAATGTAACGTGAACAGAGTTTTCTCAGTGCTACCTTGGGGCCTGAGATGTTTTTAACAGATAATACAGGGAAATTTACTATATATGTTTAAGTGAAAAAAAAATGGCATGAAAAAGCAGGTTGTTACACAAATTGTTTAAAGGATTTGCGTACTTGTGCACAACTTAAATTGTGACAACCTGTTTAATTTCTATATTATATATATATAATCAATATCACAATTCCAGATTAGCAGATCATAATACACCTGGACCCATGGGTACCAGGGATAAATCTAAATACAACACGGAAGCCTAAGCAGCAGAAAACATACAACCACAATATAATAATACTGAAACATCCATTATATTACCATAACTACCAGAGTCACTATAACAACTATATTTCCATATATATACAACCCAAAAATGAGATCTAGGGACATTTCCCCAAAATCTAACTGTCCCTACAAAACTTACCCTTTAAAAAGGACAGATAACTGCTCTAGATCAGCGGGGCTTTTCCCACTCTCCTATCTGGGGCTCCTAAAAAGTTTATAAAATTTATGGGTGAGACACCTCTTAGTAAGGAAAATAAACTAATACTAGTGTGTGACAACATGAGTATTCGTGTCATACATATACCATACAGACCATATTCAGTAACTGTTTTGTATCTGGGAAAACATACATATCATCAAATCATGGTAGAACATATTGCATTTTCACAAGCTTATTTCATCTCATATAATAATAATAATACAAAACATTCCTAGTAGTTTAGTAGGCTGTTGTCATGTATTACCCCCACATGACTGGGTTGTGTGGCCTGAAGGCAGGACCTGACAATGGTTGGTCGACCACTGTCAAGTCAACAGTACAGTCTGTAAGTCCGATGGGTCTTCCTGACCTAGTCCGTACACCAGGGGCGATCACACACTACTAAAACCACATCGACCATCCAATCTCACACCACTCCGTACAGCGGTGTTAACACATATATCATGATCACGAGGACCATGGACACATAGTAACGGTACCGTGCAAGTGCCAACCTAAACCAAGCCAACCAGGTTCTGATATCATATACATATAATGAAACTGTGATACATAGATATTTCATATCATTAATTTTCACATCAATCATATCATTTTGCATATATACGTATATCATGAAAATCATCGGCCCGTACGCTGGTATTACACATTTTATCATAGCTCGGCCCGTACGCCGAAAAATCATAGCACAACCCGTACGCTGGCAAATCACATCATAGCACAGCCCGTACGGTAGCAAATCACATCATAGCACAGCCCGTACGTTGGCAAATCACATCATAGTACAGCCCGTACGCAAGAAAATCACATCATAGCACGGCCCGTACACCGTAAACATATTAAAAAAAATCTCGACCCATACGCCAGTTTTACACATTATAAAAATCCGTATCATAATCCCATTCTAGAAACAGTATTTCGTAACATTTTATACTCATGCCACACTAACAAATTTTCACATATTCCACATAACATCATTTTCAACAGTATTTTTCCAAATATAATCATATATATGTAAACATATTTACTTTCCTGAAATTAAGTGCTAAATATATATATAAACATTTTCTCAAAAGAATTAGTTTAGTTTATCCCCTTACCTGGTTACTGAGAAAGCCCTCAAAATAATCTAGTTTAACTCCCGTAGGATTTCCTGACTAATACCCTGAAAATAAAAACCCTCAGTATTAAATTTTAGTATTTCCACGTGTATATCATTTTCTATAACTATCGCAAGACCAAATTTGGCTTAAAAAGCCTTACCTCAACTCTGGGATGATTTCCAACTTGCTTTCACCAATGATCCACTCTAGCAGATTTGGAGAGAACCTCCCCAGGAGCATCGTGGTGGCTTCAAATTGTCGATTCGGCGTAAATTTAGCCCAAAATCAAAGAGAGAGAGAGAGAGAGAGAAAACCGAAGGGAGGAGAGAGAGAGAGAGAGAGAGAGAGAGAGAGAGAAAGCGAGAGAGAGAGGAGTTAACTTAATAAGGAAGATAAAAATCGGATTTTTGATATTTATAGAACAGGGAAATTCGCCGATGAGTCACGTCATTCGTCGACGAATCCTTCGCTAATTTCGTCGACGAAATTCAGTCCTCGTCGACAAAATTCAGTCGGCTCAAAACCTCTCTCAGTAATTCTTCATCGACGAAATTCAGTCTTCGTCGACGAATTCTTTGAAGCCCTCGTCGGTGAATATAGGGAATTCGTCGACGAAGTCGACTTCCTCCTTCTGTCACTGTTCCATTTCCCTTCCTCTTTATCTCATTATTATTTGGGTCGTTACATAAATGATTAAATGTCCATGGGGCTTCTAACTTATCTCAGATAGATTGATCCTTTGGGCTCCATCCCCTTTTTGGATAAGTACAATTGAGTATCCATGGGACTTTCAACCCATCTTAGACGACTTCAGCAAAAGATGGACATTGGATTTAAGTGTTTCATGCACAACTTAGATTGGTAGAAAGATTTACGTGCTTGTGCACTACCTTGATTTGAGATGTGGAATATTTATGCGCTTATGTATAGCCTGGACATGAAATGTTAGAAGGATTAGGATTTACGCACTTGTGCACAACTTGGATATGAAACATGAAAAGGATTAGGATTTACATGCTTGTGCAGAACCCGAATATAAATAGTGAAAAGGATTAGACTTTGAGTGCTCATGCACAACCTAGATCAAGTGGAATACGAAAAGGATTTATGTGCTCGTACAAAACTTAGATTGAAGATGTGCTAGAAGTAAAATTTGAGGTGAAGTGGTAGAAGAAAATCAATGAGTCCCTTTTTCAGATCCCCATTTTCAGAGATAATAAGTTGCATGCTTGAGGTCAAATTTTCTCGTTGCTTGCAAACTGATTATTATGCTTGAATGATAGCGGTCAAAATATTGTTATTTCTCATTTTAACCTACTGAGGTTCCTCAAAATCCATTTTTGAACTTAAAATGATTCACTACCTTAAATATCCTTTTGATGTTAGAGACTCGAATTGATGAATTGGAGGTTGCAGATTACAAATATTAATATATTTTTAATTCACAATTTCATTAATAATTATTGTTACAGTCGAAATTTGCCCAAGAGAATTTGGATTAATCACTTCTTCGATCACCTACCAAGGATGGGAGAAAATGGTTTGGGAGACTCGAGATGTACTCTTGGGGATCACTCTAATGCCTAAGTCAAGGAATTTTAAAGGATTGTATAATTGCAAAAGTAAAGGAGTGAGTGATAATTAGATGATAAGAGATGTCTTACCTTCCTCGAGGAGTCCTTTTTATAGTCATTTGAGATACCTCCCTATTGATTTCCTTACTAATGGATCGTAGGGGTTACATTTCAGATATGTTACTAGGGAGTAAATATGGTGTGCTAACCCCTCTACTTTAATTAACGGATGTTACCTTCTTTCCATTAATCCCTTGATGTCTTTTCATTTTTTAGTCATACATTATTTAATGTCGAGCTTAATAATTAGGGTTATTTTTAGCTTATATCAATCGTCCTATCTACTCTCAAGTTTTAAAGTTACCTTTTTTGCTCGAGAGTATATTGTATTTACGATAAGTCCTTTTACTATCACAAGATTCAAATTAAGTCATCAAACATGCTTCTTTGGGTCTCATGAGCGATGCTCATAAGATGGACCAATACTATATCGAGTAGCACCCATTTCTCATTACCTTATGAGTAGTGCTCACCAATGGGCTTGTATTTTTCTAAAAAGTGTTTGTCTTTTACTGCCTCATGAGCGATGCTCATTAGATTGGCATTTTTGGTGTTTTATGAACGGTGTTTATCAGATTGGCCAATTTTTTGTTGAGTAGTATCTATCTCTTATTGCCTAATGAGCGATGCTCATCAAATAGGAATTTTTAGGCTCCATGAGCGGTTATCATTAGATTGGCCAATTTTTTTTCGAGCAATGTTCATCTCTTATTACCTCATGAGCGGTGCTTATCAAATGGACATTGTTGGGCCTTATAAAACGTGTTTATAAATTGGGTCATATTTCGGTGAGTTGTGCTCACTTCTTGTTGCCTTTTTAGTTGTGTTCATCAAGTGGGTGGGCGTCTCCTAGCCTCATGAGTAGTACTTATCATATGGACTGCATTTCAGTAAGTTGTGCTCACTTCTTGTTGCCTCATGAGTTGTGTTCGTCAAGTGGGTATCTTTGGGACTCATGAGCGGTGCTCATCATATGACTTGTATTTCAGTAAGTTGTGCTCACTTCTTGTTGCCACATAAGCTCTACTTATCAAGTGGATGTCTTTGGGCATTAGGAGCAGTGCTCATAAGATAGATCATTTCCCCTAGTCCCCCATCTTGCTTTAAACATATAAAGATATATATATATATATATATATATATATATATATATTATCATATTTTTGAAGTCCTTTTTTTTTTTTTTTTGGTAGAGATGGTTTGGGTTGAATTTGAACAAATGATTGTAAATAAAAAAATGGCTCCTCCAAGAAAAAGATGGTCCAAAGGGATTCATCTTAGGCACAGGACACTCCTCAGACTTAAAAGGAAGCACCTCCCCTATCCTTTACTATTGCTACTAAGGGCTCTTGTTTACATAATTCGGTAGTTCCTGGCATGGCCCTTCAACATGTAGTTTTCTCAAAAGATTCTCACAAGACAAAGATAATGCTTCCTGAGGCTTTGGGGTCTACTACTCGTCATGCTACATATCGAGTATGATCTATTATGTGCTTCCTTCTTATGATGATAACCTCTTCCAGGTTAATATACTTCTGAGCTCGTACCATCAATTATCTCATATTAACTAAGGTTTCTTTCCTAAGGAATTCAAGAAATCGCTAGGCTAGTGGGTTGTTGTCAAAGTGGCTACTGCGACTCCATGATCTAAGTTTCTACCTTCTAAGGTTGCATTAACAAAGCAACGCATAAATTCCTTCAACATTTCCCTCTCTCCTTAAATAAGGTTCATATGGCGGGCTGAAGTTTTCGCCATTTTTCGATTGTTGATGAAATGTCCTATAAATTGCTACTTCATCTCAGAAAAGGACTTGACCAAGCCAAGCTTTAAAGTTTGGTAACATGCCCTTGCGTTTCCTTTCAAAATTGTTGTAAATGCTAGGCACATAACTGCGTCAAGTGTACCTTACAATTGCATCAACATTTTGAAGGCATCGAGGTGGTCTAAAGGATCTTTCAACCCATCAGACATTTTGAACTTTCTACGCAAAGGAATCTCCATTACTTCCTTGGTGAACGGGGAATCTAAGGACTTGGCTGAAGTTTCCCTTTCCCTCCCCATGGGTTGGCTGCAAACTTCCTTCATCATCTTTTCTAGTTACTAAATTTTCCTAAATTTTTCCTCAAGCTCCTAGGATTGTTGTTCATCAATACCCACAATGTTGGAATCTTCTATTTATTTATTTTTTGTCTGGTCTGATACTTTCAAAGTTGCTTCCTATGGAACCATTTTGCCTTTATGTGCTGCTTTTGCTTGAGCAGCCTTTGGGTCATGTTCTACATGATTTTTTTTTTATTGTTGTTGTATGATCATGCTAAACATATCTTCCACCTTCTTTTCAAAGTTAAAAAAATTGTCTAATGGCATGCTTTGTGATGATTTGTCTACTAGTAGGAAATGAATCGATTAGGGTGATTGATCCTTAGCAACAGGTCCTGATATGGAGTTGTGTGATGTGATCATGGTCAAGATCAAAGATAAAAATCTTTTGACTCCCATAGACGGCATCAACTATTGCTACCAAATTTTGTTTAGGAGAATATGGATTAATCATGACATTGATCACTTGCCAAGGATGAGAGAAAAATGCCTTAGAGGACCTAGGGTATACTCTTAGGGATCACTTAGATGCCTAAGTTAGAAAATTTTAAAAAAATTATATGATCACTACAGTAAAGGAGTGAGTTCAAGTGAAATGACATGAGATGAGATGCCTTACCTACCTCAGGGGTCCTTTTCATAGTTATTGTGGATACCTCCTATTGATTTCCCTACTAATGGATCACAAGGGCTACATTTCAAATGTGTTACTAGGAAGTAAAATTTGGTGTGCTAACTCCTCACTTTAGTTAATGGACATTACACCCCTTGCTATTAATCCCTTGAAATCTTTTCATTTTTTCATCTTACATTAGTTAATACTGAACTTAATGTCAAGGTCTCTTTTAGGTTATATAAATTATTTTAATTATTTATAATTAAAATTTAAATATTTCTATTAAATAAAATAATAATATTGTTATTAATTAATTAACAATAATCTTATTATTAATGTATATTTATGACATGTGATTATTACATTAGTTTACGTTAAAAATTTATAGTTTATGTAATGTTAATTTAAATTTGTAGATAGTTCTTTTCATATATTCCAAAATTTAATTATATTTTATTAATAATTAATAGGTGTTATAATGCATAATAAAATACTATATAGTTAATTTTTAATTAATAATTTAATTTGTAATTATGTTAACTGTTATTTTTAAATAATATTTAAATATTTTTATTAAATAAAAATAATATGATATTAATTTTTGATTAACAATAATGTTATAATGTATTTTTAAATTATAGAATAACCACTAAATTTTCTTGTATTCACAAAATTTATTCTCCTCGCAAAAATACCATTTATAACTAATTTATCTTAAATTATTTTTCAAAATTTACTTAAATACTTCTCAAAAAAGTGGTTATAGAGAAATACATTTAATAATAAGTGTTTGTTATAGAATAAATCGAATGTAACTTTTTTTTAATTTATAAAAATGCTTATTTTAAGTGATAAGTTTTATAATTATTTTTTTAAAGTGCTCCTAATTAGGGGCTGAATGTTTTCTGAAACGACGCCGTTTTAAGTAACGCTTTGTCCGCCCAAGGTAGCTAACGAAGAGGATTTTCAGTTTGTTACATACTGTGTCTCCAATCCGCCCTCCCACGTGGCAGCTTAAGGTGGCAGTATAACAGCCAGGCAAATCACAGAGACCAGTAACCTTCCTTCCCTATCCCTTACCAAGAGACAGCCAGAAAACAGAGAGGGAGACTGACAGAGTAGAACAGGGTCATACACTGTGAAAGAGAGAGAGAGGGAGAGAGAACATTGTGACGGTAATGGAGAGGAACCCGAGATTTTGAAGGAGAAGGTGAAAGCGCCAGTGATGATGGAGTGTCTCGGAGCTCGAAACTTCGCAGCAATGGCGGTTTTTTCTCCCTGCGTCGCACGCTGGTCGCGAAGGAGGAGGAGCCTCATTACAGTGAAGCACACCCGTGCGATGTACGGACAAGGTTCGTGTGTAAGGTCTCTCCGAGCCAGGGCCGGCGCACGCAACGAGAGTTGCGTCGACGTGAAGGAATGTTTCGCCGACGAGGAAGATTACATAAAGGCCGGCGGTTCTGAGCTTCTCTTTGTTCAAATGCAGCAGAACAAAGCCATGGAGAAACAGTCTAAACTCGCAGATAAGGTGACTCTTTTGTTTCTTGATCAAGTCTCCGACGAGCCTAATTTGTGGAAGCTAATTATGGGTTAATAGCACCAGGAATGCCTTAACTATCACCAAAGTTGCGCTTTGATTCCCAAACTTTATTTATTGTACTATTTTAGTTCAAAAGCATCCAACTTATTACAAGGTTGTCCTGAATTCCACATATGTAACGAAAATGATTTTTATTCCACTGATTTTGCCTCTTAGTCAGAGCTTAATCGACAAAGAAGATTAAAAAAATAGCAATGCTATACACAGATAGTGGCAGAACTAGGACCTTAGAACAGTGGGAGGATTACATTGTAATTTTTTTTTTCTTTTAAGTAAAATCGATATAAAAGTATTTTTTACATTATCTTTGATAGATTTTATGTTTTGGAATTATGCATCGTTGGAATGTAGAAATTAATGCTATTATCAGCATTTTTGTTTCTTTCAGTATCCATGATTAAGCAACCGTTCTTTGAACTATATCTTTTTCAATTAGATAATGCTATTAAATATTCTAAAAATTGATGGCTATTAGTCTATTACAGGCTTACATTAGTCTATTACAGGCTACTATTTAAAAGTTTCGAAAATATGTAAAAAGTATAAATAAACTATGAAAACCATGTAAAAACATGAATAAACTACGAAACTGTAAGTTTTAATTAAAAATAATTTTAGTGCAGAGTTTATTATGTTCTTAAAGTGACCCACAATTAATTAATTGAGAGGGTGCATTATATAAAAAAGTGTTTAAAATTAGATTAGAAAAATAAACAACTATAAGTTTATAAGATATTTGTAAACTGAGTGGCGGCGAGTGCCGGTACCGTAATATGTGGCTTTGTCATGAGCTATACATACGCACTTTCATCTGCTATTTTTTTTGGCTCACTGATGTGGCTTTCTATCATGGGTTGCTAATTCCTTAAAAAAAAGATTTTTTTTTTTTGAAAAAAAAAAATGTGACTTTATAACTGATGGGCATAGCACATATCAATGGCCACATCAGTGAGACTTTGAGTACAGATTTGGAGCATAACTAATATGTTTCTTCAAAGTATACTCAGTGCATGCAAAATTCTCTGCATTGTAACATTTTCAAACCAATAGTACATGTGTGTTCCTTGCATACACAACCTTTGGGTGCTTTCAAGCATGTGCATGTTGGTGCTTTTTTCTTACTAGGCATTAACTAGGATGTTAAATTAGGATAAAACTCTAAATTTTGTTACATGTGTACAATCTTGGACCACATTGCAATTAGTCATGTTGTTTGGAATTGCTAGTGCAACAAATTAAAGTTCGGAGACCAAAGTACAACTTTGGTGGTAATTCAAGGACCATCACTGCTTTTTACAATTAATTTATTGATAACCGTGCTTTGGCTTTGTATTTTATGTAGTAAGCCACTCATTAGATCATGTACATGATGCTGCAAATATGGATTTGCAGGATTAGCGAGACTGAGAGTGTATGTATGAAGAGGTTCTCTAATTTGCAGAAAGCAGATGCTAAGTTGCAAAGCATAAGTGTGGAACTGGAATAAGAATAAATTATTGATCCACTGGTTTGTTGATAAAATTCAGATCAAATGGTAGCTAAAAACAACTTATTTATCTTTGTATAACTCGGTTTGAGCATTACAAAGCAACAAACTTCACATTTTAATTCATTTTGAAGCCCAAAAGTGCTCATTGAATATGTAGTTATCTTGATTAAGAAAAACCCAAGTTGCTATTGAATTCTTTTTATTAAACTTGTGCCTATTTTTCTACGGTTCTTGCACTGCTGAGGGAAGTGACTTGACAAGAAGATAACTGCTCTAGTAAAGTATAAAATAGTGCCATCTTGCCATTATTGGTTGCTTTTGTAGGTTTGGTGATATTAGGTGAATTTTATCCCTTTCAACTTGAAAAATTTGTCCTAAGCAAAATTAGAGAAGTTCTTTTTGACTATTTATTATATCCCTCAAGGGGTGAATTTTATGCAGCATTTAGTAATCAAATCATTTGCAAAAAGCATCAGCATAGAAATTGCCATCTATCAAATTCTTGTTGCTTATTTCGCAATCATCAAGCTTTCTCTGTCTTTTTTGTTTTACATCCCTCTAAACAAGAATCATTCTTCACATAATCACATGATATCGTTTCATCTAGTGCTAATGAGAGAGTTTCTGTAACTGCACTGGGGTAGTCGCAAGGTCCACTGGACATGAAACTAGTTGGCATGGACCCCTAGAAATTCAGAATTTTTGGTTCTACTGTGACGTTTCCCCTATTTTTAACAGCTTCACAAAAATTATCCCTAGCACATTTTTGTTTATTATTCAGGGGTTGGTCTATCACAGCAATTTGATGAAATTTATCATGATAACTTTGCTTCTGAACCAACTTTATATAGGTGAAAATATTTGTACTTTTCAATGCTAAAGCGGTTGCATCTTCCCTGAGGAGATCGCATTCAATCCATATTTTGAACCTTTCCTCTACTTATATTCTCTCTCAAGTAAATTTGTTTTTTCTTCTTAACATACCAATCTAATAGTAGATTGCAATTATTATTTCGACATTCAATGTATTTACTCATAATTTCATATATAAAATTTTGAAAATGTAGTTGAAACATTTGCCAAAGAATTTTGAAATATATAGCCTGGTTGTACATTAATCAAGGAGGTGTTATATATTTAATTTAGAAAATCTAGAAATTTTAATTTCATCTGCGGCAAATAATCCTGCATGTAATTTCTGTATGTCACTCAAAGAATCTAGATTTTCCTCAGCTTTGCAATGAAATATATTAAAGAAGTATAACATAACAGCTTTAGAATTATATTAATTGTAATTTGCTCTCCATTGGACTAATGCATATGCTCTTGTACCTTGAAAGATTCAGTACACCATCTGCAAATTTTGATCATTTCCTACAAAAATGGCTGGCATTTTCTGTGGTTGCCTGAACTTTTATACCAGATGTTCCAAATTTTGACTTGCTGCCCATCCACTACTTCTGTGTATTTTGGGAGATCAGATATTTTACAGATTATATATGCAGCCTGTGAAATTTTATGCTATCCATGGAATGGAGTATGTTCTGAGAAAAGTGTGATATATGGAGACCATTTTGCTAAATCCTCTAATTGTTGCTTTATTTTGACTTTTTTTTTCAGATCCCTGTCACAGTACAGTATGAATTTTGTTTTAAAAGGTCTCTATATAATATTATCAGAAATATATATTATATTATGCCTTATTTTACTATCTAGCTATGAAATTTTCATTATGTTCAAAGCTTGACTTTTGCATTTGCGAGGGCTTTTTTTATTTTGTATGTGTTTATGTGTTGATAAATCATGTCTTATAGACTGATCTTGCAGTTGCCACAAATATCAACTGGAGATAGTATAATGGATTTAGTGGTGATTGGTTGTGGTCCTGCTGGTCTTGCCCTTGCTGCAGAATCAGCTAAGTTAGGATTGAATGTTGGACTTATTGGGCCAGATCTCCCTTTTACAAACAACTATGGTGTATGGGAAGATGAATTCAGAGGTATTGACTCTTTTCTGACATTTAGAATTATTTATCATTTGTATAAGGTTAGATACTATGATCAGGCTCAGGATATCATTCATGAATGTATTAGACATTTAGACCGTTGCAACCATTCCTTTTCTATCAGAGCAGCTGGCTATGGTGCTTACTCTGTTTACCAAGTTCATTTATTGTCATTGTTCTCCTGTATTGTAATGCTTATGCATTTTGTCCTTCTGAAACAGTGAATTGCTCACTATGAAACAGTGAAAGAGATTATTTTTTCTTCCTTATCAAAAAGTGAATTTCTTGTGAGAAGCTACAATGTCCAGATTTCTCGTTTGCATGTCACCATCTTACATTCTTCTTCTTCTTCTTCTTGTTAAGGATTGATATACATGGTAACTCTTAACATGGTATGAAAGACGTGGTATGAAGTGGAACTCTAACCATTGTTATTATTATTATTATCTAATTTCATTCCTGCATTTAAAGGTCCATATGATGGAAAGTTAAATAACCTTTGATTGTCATATCTGCTCGTCTCTGGATCAAGGTTGAGGCTAATATTTATATGTCGTGCAATCTGACTTCACGTGTGGGGGAATGTTAAGGCTTGATATGCATTGTCACTAACAACTTAAGATTTTATTTGAAGTGGAACTCTAACCATTGTTATTATTATTATTAATATTATTAGTATTATCTAATTTTATTCCTGTGTTTAAAGGTCCATATAATGGAAAGTTAAATAACCTTGGACTGTCATATCTGCTCGTCTCTGATCAAGGTTGAGGCTAATATTTATATGTACTTTCAGATCTTGGACTTGAAGGGTGCATTGAACATGTTTGGCGGGATACTGTGGTATATCTTGATGATGGTGATCCCATTATGATTGGCCGTGCTTATGGAAGAGTTAGTCGACGCTTGCTGCATGAGGAGCTGTTGAAAAGGTAAAATTGGCTGTACTTTCCTAAGTGTCAGTGCCTTCTCAAGGTGCTTGTGGTTATGGCTTTTATGGATATATGATTGATATTAATTTTCCTTAGGTGTGTCGAGTCAGGTGTCTCATATCTTTGCTCTAAAGTGGAAAGGATTGTTGAAGCTACCAATGGCCATAGTCTTGTAGCTTGCGAACACGATATTGTTGTTCCGTGCAGGTGTGATACCCTTAATATTGTAAAATAGCATTCCCCACTTATCAAGCAAAAGAAAGCATTCCTCAAAATTAAATGAAGTACTTGGAACTATTTGATTTTGCCTCGTTTCAATATTGTAAAATGTTGTTATAGGCTTGCTACTGTTGCATCTGGAGCAGCTTCTGGGAAACTCTTGCAGTATGAGGTGGGTGGCCCCAGAGTTTCTGTGCAAACAGCCTATGGTCTGGAGGTTGAGGTAGGACTGATGGATACAAATTTTTTTTTTTTTCCATTTATTATTGGTTTGTTAAAAAATTTATGTGTCACAAACTTTATTGACAGCAGACATTTTAAATCTAGTTTTGGGTTTTAATTGAGTAAAGGAAAAAAAAAATCCACCATATTGTGGGATTGTGTTCATGGATGTTCTTTTCTATTCACTTATCCTCTTCTACCTTTTTGGAAAATATATCAGGGCAATGCCTCTTATTTTACTTTTATCTTTTCTATTCTAGATGGGTGTATGAAACTACTTATGCATGCTATAGTGAATCACTTCACATGTGTAAAAGATGCGTGTATATATATATGTGTGTGTGTGTGTGTGTGTGTATTGTTGGTTTTTGTCCCACATTGGTGGGAAATGTTTATTGAACTTTAGGTTGAAGCTATATAAAGAGCTTCCTTCATCATTTGTAATCACACCTAAAATTTGTAGAGTTACAAATAGTATTTTTACTCTAGGGTATTTCTAATTACTATTGGTAATTTGAAATTTGTCCAAGTTGTAATATTTTTGGAAATAGTAGATTGATTGTCAGCCCCTGAGGACGTAGGTAATTTTGTACCGAACCTTGTAAATTCTTGTATTGTTCTTTATTGCCATTTTTTATTATTAGTTTCTGCATTACTCTAGTTTTGATTATATATTTAATAGCAATAGTTGTAGTATTGATGTTTGACATAAGTGGGGTGCCCGACACAACAATTGGTATCAGAGCCAACTTAAATAGTGCCGATATGGAGGTGTTTTTCTGTTAGGATCCTTGATTCCATTTTTGATATCTAAAAAAGACCTTATCTAAGTGAGTGCTTAGAGACCATTGTAGTTCAGTCGCTCCATGGAGGTCAGTTTGGTCAAAGTGGAATTTCATAGGATATACAAAGTAGACACAGTTGGGATAAGTGTGGTACTATTCATTCTAGGCCTTCTGTTTTGTTGGTTTGCTATTGGATATATAGTTTTGGAATATGGTAGAAACTACAACCCCAATTGTTTCGTCATCATCTTCAAAGACGATAGCTAATGCTCGGTTTGAGGTGGAGAAATTTGATGGTACCAATAATTTTGGTATGTGGCAATGTGAGGTGATGGATATCCTGTACCAGTAGAAATTAGATATTGCTCTAGATGATAAACCAGAGGACATGGGCGACAAAGATTGAGAAAAGATCAATCGTTAGGCATGTGGTACAATTCGTTTGTGTCTCGTTGAAAATAAAAAATATTGTGTTATGAGGGAGACATCTGCAAAGAAATTGTGGAATACATTGGAAGATACATTTATGACCAAGAGTCTGAAAAATCGGCTCTATTTGAAAAAGAAATTGTTTTGCTTCTAGTATCAACTAGGAATTTCTATCAAATGACCATATAAATGCTTTCAATAAAATTTTTGCTGATTTGTTGAATTTGGATGAAAAAGTCAAAGATGAGGACAAGGCCTTATTGTTACTAAATTCTCTCCTTGATGATCATGAGCATCTCACCACCACTTTATTATATGGGAAGGATAAAGTTACTTTTGATGCTGTTTGTATTGCATCGATTAATACTGAATGCAGAAAAAAGGATCAGAGGGTCCATAAGGAAACAGTAGCAGAAGCATTGACAATAAGGGGATGTTCTCAGAGTTGTAAATCTGGAAGAAGGAATAAATCTCGAGGAAGACCTGCTAAAGATGAATGCGCCTTTTGTCATAAGAAAGGACATTGGAAGAAAGATTGCCCTAAATTGCAGCAAAAGAATAAGGGTAAAGCACATTCTGACGCCAATATAGCCAAGCATGATGGAAGTAAGTTAGATTTTTCTCTTGTTGGAACATCTTTGACCCATTACTGTGGTGAGTGGATTTTGGATTCTAGTTGTTCCTATCATGTGTCCCAATAGGAAATGGTTTTCTAATTTTGAAAAATTAGATGCTGAGGTTGTTTTTATGGGAAATAATAATACCTGTAAAACTACTGGAATAAGTTCAATACAGTTGAAATGTCAAGATGGAATTGTTAAAACTTTGACTGATGTTTCAAGCCTAAAGAAAAATCTGATCTCATTGGGCGTCTTGGAATCTATAGGGTTCACTATTACTTTGAAAGATGGAACCTTAAAGGTTAAATCAGGTGCGCTTGTGGTGATGGAAGGTACTAGGAAAAATAACTCGTATTATTTTCTAGGAAGTACAGTTATTGGCTTAGCAGTTGTTGTTTCTGAGAAAGATGCAAGTTCAGATACAACCAGGTTATGGCATATGCGACTGACACATGCGGGTGAAAAATCTTTGCAACAATTGGTTAAGTGAGGTTTATTGAAGGGTGCAAAGGTAAGTAAGCTTGAGTTTTGTGAACATTGTATTATGAAAAAACAGGCAAGAGTGAAATTTGGCACTGCAACCCACCGGACTGAAGGTATTTTGGACTACATCCACACAGATGTATAGAGACCTACCAAAATTGCTTCATTGGGTGGTATGCATTTTTTTTTCACTTTTGTTGATGATTTTTTTAGAAGAGTTTGAGTGTATGCTATGAAGATAAAAAATGAAGTGTGTGATATTTTCCTTAAGTGGAGATAATTGGTTGAAACTCAAACTGATAGAAAGATCAAACGGATCAAGTTAGATACTGGTGGTGAATACATGAGTGATCCGTTTGTGAAGGTATGTCAAGATGAAGGTATTGCTTGACATTTTATAGTTAGAAATGTACCACAACAAAATGGGGTGGTAGAGCGCATGAATCGGACTTTGCTAGAGAAAGTTCGATGTATGTTGTCTAATGCTAGGTTGGACATAAGGTTTTGGGCCGAGGCTATTAGATATGCGTGTCATCTCATCAACCGCCTACCATCATCTGCTATTGGAAGAAAAACACCCTATGAGGTATGGTCTGGAGAACCTGCTAATGATTATGATTCTTTATATGTATTTGGCACTGTTACTTATTACCATGTTAAAGAATCTAAGTTGGATCCTAGAGCCAAAAAAATAATATTCTTAGGGATTAGTGTAGGAGTCAAAGGATACCTTCTTTGGTGTCTAGAGACGAAAAAAATGATTCTAAGCAGGGATGTGACTTTTGATGAACTTGTGATGATAAAGAAAACAATACGTAAGGAGTCACCAACTGAAGAAAAGACCAGTAGTACTCAAAAATAGATGGAGGTTGAGACAATTTTGGGAGACCTAGTGAGAAATGACGCTATAAGATGTAATTCTCTAGTTACAGTGTACAAGAGGAGGAGATTTGAATCTGAGAAAGCAATTGATTGGAAATGGGTTTATGTAAAGAAAGAAAGATTTCCAGATGCAAATAATGTTCGCTTCAAAGTTAGATTGGTAGCTAAGGGCTATGCACAGAAGGAAGGTATTGATTATTATGAGGTATTTTCTCCAATTGTTAAACATTCTTCAATTCGAATTTTGTTGGCTTTGGTAGCACAATTTGATCTTGAACTAGTTTAGTTTGATGTAAAAACTGCATTTTTACATGGTGGTTTGGAAGAGGAAATCTATATGACTCAGTTAGATGGGTTTAAGGTTGCAGAAAAAGAAAATTGGGTATGCAAATTGGGAAAATCGTTGTATGGTTTAAAACAGTTTCCAAGACAGTGGTACAAATGATTTCATCAATTTATGATGTTGTGCCAGACACCCCACTTGTGCCAAACACCAATACTAGGACTAATTCTATTGAATATATAAAAACTAAAGCAATGCATAAACTAATAATAAAAGATAGTAAAAAAATAAGACAAGAATTTAACGAGGTTCGGTACAAAATTACCTACGTTCTTGGGTGCCGACGATCAATCCACTACTTCTTGACAAAATACAACTTTGAGGTGTGTTTTACAAATGGAGAGTTGAACTCTTTATATCTTCAACCTCAAGTCCAAAAAACACTTCTCACCAATGTGGGGACAAAAAACAACAAATCTTCACCTTGACGAAAAATTCAACAAATTTTTCAGTCACCAACATTCTCTGGAGTTCCACATCATCGGCACCTTCCAAAAATATTCAAATTGCAGGATATTGATAAAGTCCAAACAATGTTTGAACTTGATTGTTGTTACAATCTTGGTCAACATGTCTGTGGGATTTTCAGTTGTAGCAATCTTTTGAAGAAGTATCTTGCTTCCATTAATAATATCCCACATAAAATGAAATTGAACATCGATGTGCTTCGTTTGTGTATGGTAGACTTGGTTCTTTGCCAAATGAATAGCACTCTGGCTATCACTAAACACAACAATGTGCTTCTGAACAACTCCCAAATTTTCAAGTAAACCCTGCAACCAAATAGCTTCCTTAATAGCCTCTGAAGTTGTTATGTACTCTGCTTCTGTTGTAGACAAGGCAATGGTAGACTATAAGGTAGACCTCCAACTCACTGGACCATTAGCAAATGTAAAAACATATCCAGTAGTTGATCGACGTTTATCCAGATCTCTTGCAAAATCAGAATCTACATATCCAACAACCCGTTGATCAATAGTATTATTTTTCTCAAATACTATACCAACATCAATCATATTCATAATATATCTCAAAATCCATTTCACAGCTTGCCAATGTCCTTTACCCAGATCATGCATATACCTGCTCACCATACTAACAGCTTGTGAAAGCTCTAGTACAAACCATTGCATACATCAGACTACCAACAACACTTGCATAAGGAACTTGTGACATATACTTACGTTCCTCGTCTGATTTAGGAGATAAAGTTGCACTAAGTTTGAAATAAGGAGCAAGAGGAGTGCTTACTAGTTTTGACTACTCAGACATGCCAAAACTCTGTACTATCTTCTTCAAATACTGTTTCTGAGACAAACTTACTCTTCCTCTCATTCTGTCTCTGCAAATCTCCATGCCAAGTATCTTCTTTACTTCACCAAGATCTTTTATCTCAAACTCTTGATTTAATTGACTTTTCAACTTGTTGATTTCTTCTCCGTTCTTTGAAGCTATCAACATATCATCAACATATTAGAGTAAATATATAAAAGATCTATTTTGTAGTCTGCGAAAATAAATACAATGATCATGTTTATTTCTGATGTACTTGTGACCTATCATAAAATGATGAAATCATTTGTACCACGGTCTTGGAAACTGTTTTAAACCATAAAACGATTTCCCAAGTTTACATCCCCAATTTTCTTTTCCAACAACCTAAAATCCATCTGGCTGAGTCATATAGATTTCCTCTTCCAAATCACCATGTAAAAATGCAGTTTTTACATCGAGCTGAACTAGTTCAAGATCAAATTGTGCTACCAAAGCCAACAAAATTTGAATGGAAGAATGTTTAACAACTGGAGAAAATACCTCATTATAATCAATGCCTTCTTTTGTGCGTATCCCTTAGCTACCAATATAGTTTTGAAGCGAACATTATTTGTATCTGGAAATCCTTCTTTTTTTACATAAACCCATTTGCAACCAATTGCTTTTTTACCCTTGGGCAGCTGAGTTGAGCTAGCTCCCAAGTCTGATTCTAATGAGGAGACTGCATTTCTTTATCCATCGCTCTTTTTCACTTGTTTGATTCAGAGTTCCTCATTGCTTCTTTGAAAGTGTAAGGAACATTATCATCCACAACTAGAAGTGCATAGACCACTATATTAGTATACCGAGCAGGTTTTCGAATTTCTTGTCTTGGCCTCTGAGAAACAATTGATTCTTGTTGCTGTGAAGATTCTCGAGTTGAAATCTCCTCTTCTTGTATACTATTCCCCACCGTAACTGGAGAGTTACCTTGTGTAGTTTCATTTCTCACTAAGTTTCCCAAAATTATCTCAACCTCCACTTGTTGTTAAGTACCATTGGTCTTCTCTTCAACTCGTGACTCCTTGCGTATTGTTTTCTTCATCATCGCAAGTTCATCAAAAGTCACATCACTACTTAAAATTATTTTTTTCGTCTCTAGACACGAGAGACGGTATCCTTTTACTCCTGCACTAATTCCCAAGAATATTGCTTTCTTAGCTTTTGGATTCAACTTAGATTCTTTAACATGTAATAAGCCATAGTAGCAAAAACATGTAAAGAATCATAATCATTAGTAGGTTTTCCAGACCATACCTCATAGGGTGTTTTTCCCCCTATTGCAGATGATGGTAGACGGTTAATGAGATGACATGCATACCTAACAGTCTTAGCCCAAAACCTTTTGTCTAACCCAACATTAGACAACATACATCGAACTTTCTCCAGTAAAGTCCGATTCATGCGCTCTGCCACCCCATTCTGCTGTGGTGTATCTCTAACTGTGAAGTGTCGAGCAATACCTTCATCCTAACAAACCTTCATAAACGGGTTACTCTTGTATTCACCACCAATATCTGATTTGAGCCGTTTAATCTTTTTGCCAGTTTGAGTTTCAACTAATTTTTTCCCCTTAAGGAAAATATCATACACTTCATTTTTATGCTTCATAGAATACACCCAAACTCTCCTGAAAAAATCATCAACAAAAGTGACAACATAATGCATACCACCCAATGAAGCCGTTTTTGTGGGCCCCTATACATCTGTATGGATGTACTTCAGTCTGATGGATTGCAGTGCCAAATTTCACTCTAGTCTGTTTTCCCAGAATACAATGCTCACAAAATTCAAGTTTGCACACATTTGCACCCTTCAACAAACCTCGCTTACCAATTTGTTGCAAAGATTTTTCTCCTGCATGTGCCAATCGCATATGCCATAACCTGGTTGTATCTGAACCTGCATTTTTCTCAGAAACAACAGCTACTGTGCCAATAACTGTACTACCTTGTAAATAATACAAGTTATTTTTCCTTATTCTTTTCATCACCACTAGCGCACCTGATTTAATCTTTAAGGTTCCATTGTTAAAATTCCAATCCCAAGTATCATTGTAAATAATACACAAATTAGGAAAGTGGGTAAATATGGGGGATTTGATATTATTCAGTAAGGGAATTGTTTCCTTGTTTAGAATAGGTAATCATATTATATATTGGGATGTACATATGAACAAATTAATGTACAAAAGATTCATAGCTTCTGCTTTCATGGTATCAGAGCAAGGGTTTCTCAACCTTAGCTAAACTATGGCTAGCAGCACTGTCAACAGCAGAGGGTCTACCTCTTCTGCAAATATCGACGGTGACTCAGAGGCCACATCTGTTGGGGGTTCGAATGGGCTAGATAACACAACCTTTCCACTCTCATTGGAAAAATTAAACAGAAAAAATTTCCTTGAGTGGGTGGACTCATTCCATAAAATTGGTGATCGAGGGAAAAGGGAAGTTAGGTTATCTTACTGGTGAATGGAGGAAACCAGACCCTACCGACGTTGTAGCCTTGCAAAAAGGGAGGTCCAAAAACTCCATGGTCACAACTTGGCTCGTCAACTCGATGCAGCTGTCAATCGGAAAAGTCTACATGTTCTTGCCAATGGCGAAGGACGTCTGGGAAGCCGTACGTGAGACATACTCTGACATTGAGAGTTACTCGCAAATCTTCAAAATCAAAACACGATTGTGGCAGATGAGGCAAGGTGAGAGAGGTGTTACCGAGTATTTCATGGAGATGACCCATCTCTAGCAGGAGCTCGACCTGAGCATCGACGAGGAGTGGGAGTGCTCCGGCGACAGTACACGATACCGAAGGAGGCTCGAAAACGAAAGGGTATTCGAGTTTCTTGCCAGTTTGAACCGAGAGCTTGACGACGTGAGGGGATGAATCCTTGGCTGGCGACCTCTTCCTTCAATCCGAGAGGTCTTCGCAGAGGTTAGGAGGGAGGAGAATAGGAGGCGTGTGATGCTGAGGCCCCAAAATGATCGTGTTGGGCTGGACCTCCCTGTACCCGTATCTGCCCAAAAAATAGATGGGCACACTGGGCTGGATGTTTCAGCCCTTGTATCAAAAGGCCCACCGGGGACGTAGTCAACGACCGCAAAAAGGTAAATTATGGTGCGAACATTGCCGAAAAACAGGTCATTTAAAAAATACCTGCTGGGAGATTCATGGAAAACCGGTAGATTGGAAGCCGAGAAAATACCAAAAAAATTGTGGGTGCCAGGCCAGCACTAACGAGTCAACTAAAAGATTACAAGGAGAAAACACCAATACCTCTTCAAGTAGTGCATTCAGTCCTGAACAGTTGGATCAGCTGTATAAAATGATTTCGTCAATTCAAACATAGGTTCAGTCTTCCTCTGGTTCCTTGGCTCACCGAGGTAATTATTTGTCAGCTTTAAATACTACATCCCGTTACAAATCTCCATGGATAATTGATTCGGGTGCATTTGATCATATGACTGGGTCTTATCAATGTTTTTCATCCTACTCACCATATGTCGGGAATTTGAAGGTAAAAATTGCAGATAGCTCTCTCTCACCAGTTGCTGGAAAAGGAAGTATTTGCATATCTGATTCTATAACTTCACAATCTGTCCTACATGTTTCTCAAGTTATCTTGCAACGTGTTATCCATTAGTCAGTTAACAAATGACTTAAATTGTTCTGTTAAATTTGTTTCCTCTCATTGTGTTTTTCAGGACCTATCATCGGGGAAGACGATTGGCACTGCTAAAGCGTATGAGGGACTCTACTACTTTGAGAAGGCAAGCTTGAGTGAACTATGTAATACTGCAATTTGTGATTCTGCATCTACTTCTAGAAATAGTGAACTTTTGTTATCGCATTCAAGGATGGGTTATCCTAATTTCCAATATTTAAAATGTTTGTTTCCTTCTATTTGTTCAAATAAAATGTCTTCTGAGTTTCAATGTGAAGTGTGTGAGCTTGCAAAACATCGTTGTACTTCTTTCCCATCATCCATATACAAACCATCTCGCCCATTTACTATGTTTCACAGTGATGTATGGGGTCGCTCATGTTCCCTCAATCGCACCAATACAAAATGGTTCGTTACCTTTATTGATGACCATACTCGTCTTCGTTGGGTGTACTTACTAAAAGACAAAACTGAAGTTCGCTCCATTTTCATCAGTTTTCATTCCATGATTCATACACAGTTCCAGACTCATATTCAAATTTTACGTACTGATAATGGTACGGAATATTTTAATACTTGTTAGCTTTACTGTAATCCCAAGAGGGGGGTGAATTGGTATTTTTAAAATTTATCTCCTAGGTATTCCACCTAACAGCAATATGTTTACAAGCCTATGGTTAATCTAATGTAAATAATGTAAATATACCAGAAATTAAATAAAGCAGTTTAAACAATCACACAAGCACCAGAGAGCAGTAAAGAAAGGATGACACGCAAATATGTTATCGAGGTTCGGCCAACTGCCTACGTCCCCGCCTTGGCTAACCAGCACAAGGATTATCACAATAACTTGCTCACTTAAACGGGTGGAGCGACACCTATACAAATCAGGTTAAATTACTACAGGGCTGACCTCAACCTTTACCAATCCTTACCGGCCTGGATTACCGCCCCCTCAGGCCACGCCTGGAATCTCTCAGATATACAATCAAACGGTACAATATATGGGTGCTTTCACGTAAAGCAGATTTGTACCACAAATGCGTACAAATACAAACACCACAGATGATTTAAAATGTAAGCTCTGTGTGGTCTAAATATTTCAACTCTCAACTATGTTTTCTATCAGTGTAGTAAGTACGTGAGAGTGTCAAACAACCAATCTGTGTATCTCAAGATATTTCAATCAAATGTGCTCACACAGAATATCAAATAAGCCTCAAGAATATCAATCAATAGAATATCTCAATCATGGAAGTATGTATATGCGTGGATTGCAAAATAGATAGGATCTTTGTTTTCAGCAAAAATATTTGAGTGAATAAATATTGCAACAAAGATGTTTCACCTCAAACACAAATATCTCCTCAAATGGTTTTCAAAATAACGAGCAATAGATATTTGTAAATGGTTTTGAAAATATTTC
Source organism: Malania oleifera (assembly GCF_029873635.1). Lineage (NCBI taxonomy): Eukaryota > Viridiplantae > Streptophyta > Magnoliopsida > Santalales > Ximeniaceae > Malania > Malania oleifera. The sequence continues at coordinate 80,964,429 of NC_080422.1, read as the reverse complement.
GCAACCAAAAGAAAAAATGAGCTTCTTAAGATATTGCAACAAATATGCAATCTCAGAAGATCTAGTAAAGTCTTCTCAGGACGAACTTATTGGTTAAGTCCCCTAAGAATCCTTTTGGTTCAGCTCTCAATAAAAATAGATCAATCTTACAACCAAGAGAGAGCAAACCTTCCTATCTAAACACTCAAGAATACTTATAAATGATTTTACGAGTATTGAATGTAAGCTAGAGTGTATTTGGAAGAGTATGAGCAAATGGGAATCAAAAGAGAGTATTTTTGCTTGAGAGAGATTTTCTTAATCTTTTTGCTAATCGATACTTAATCCACCAAACTCCGCCTATGATGCACTTAAATGTCCTAATTTTTTCACACACAGCCGGTCCCAAGCCCGGGTTAAGGAGGAGGGTTGCGTTAGGTAGCTGACAGCCAGCGTAAAATTTGTCAGATCACTAAGATGATGTAATGCATAGAGTTAAAGCAGGTTGGGTAAAATGGAGAAGTTCTTCAAGTGTTCTATGTGATCGTAGAATACCCTTAAAATTGAAAGGGAAGTTTTATAGGACAGCTATAAGACCAGTTATGCTATATGGATCAGAATGTTGGGCGACGAAGAAACATAATATCCAAAAAGTAAAAGTTGTCGAGATGAGGATGCTTAGATGGATGAGTGGTATAACATTGAAAGATAAATTAAGGAATGAACATATTCGTGGTTAGTTAGGTGTAGCTCCTATAGAAGATAAGATAAGGGAAGGACGACTCAGATGGCATGGACACTTGCAACGTAGACCTTATAGTGCACCTGTGAGGAAGAGTGACTTAGTTACTGTGGGGGGCAGTAGAAGGGGTAGGGGTAGACCTAAAATAACTTGGAAGGAGATAGTGAGTAAGGATTTAATATCTTTGAATCTATCAAAAGAAATGGTCCATGATCGCATAAATTGGCGGAAAAGGATTCATATAGCTGACCCCACTTAGTGGGACTAAGGCTTGGTTTTGTTGTTGTTGTTTTGTTGATACTTAATCTACCAAATGAAAGAGTATATATAGACATACTGAAAATTTTGACCGTTAGGGACCTATTAGGGATTGTTAGAAAAGATTAATGATATTTAAATCAATTTAACCCTGTTTAAAAAATTTAACCCGCGGTAAAAATGATGACAACCCGAGAGGTCCGGTCGACCAAAAATGTTTCGGTCGACCAAGTTTCAAATGGTCCGGTCGACCAGGGGAATATTGAACTGAGGTCTTGGTCGACCAGGAGAGGGCGATTTCCTAATTTTCCGAGTTTTGGTCGACCAGGGCATTTTGAACTGCCTGGTTTGGTCGACCAGACCACTGGGAATTTTCCCGAGAACACTCCGGTTGACCAGGTTGTTGTAGTACAAAAGTTCTTGGTCGACCAGATGGTCAACTGTTGACCCAGGAGGGTTTCGGTCGACCAGGACCTTTTGAACTACCAGTTTCGGTCGACCAGTTGGTCAAACTTTTGACCCCAGGGAGTTTCGGTCGACCAGGGCCTTTTGAACTACCTTTGCTGGTCGACCGAGTGGTCAAACTTTGACCCAAGGGAGTTTCGGTCGACCAGGGCCTTTTGAACTACCTTTGCTGGTCGACCGAGTGGTCAAACTTTGACCCAAGGGAGTTTCGGTCGACCAGGCCAAAATGAACTGGCTTGGCTGGTCGACCGAAAGTGCATCGTGTGTGCATTTCGGTCCCGTATTGAAGCAAACAAGCCCTATTCAAGTGCCTAACAAATATATGTGAAAGTGTGAGTGTCCTAGGGGCACTTGGGGTCCAATTTGAAGACACCGAAAAAGTCCGGTGTCGGTTGACTGAAAGGAAAACCCTAAGGTCTTTCTATGGTTATTTTTGGTTTGTATCTGGTTTGAGCTTACAAAATAAACCATGCATGTGATGTGTGTGCTTATTACAAACCGAATACCCTAATTACTATTACAGACAAATTTCACTAAAAATTATTACAATTAAGAGCATGAGTTTGTCTTCAAGCTTTGAGCTTTCACGTGGCATTGATGATATGCTAATATGAACTTGCACATGAACTAGATATTTATTAAATATAAGAGTATTTGTCATTATCAAAATCAGGGCGTGACCTATAAGGTCAACATTTTCCCCCTTTTTGATGGTGACAAATACGATTGGCAAAACTATAGGGTTAAGCCTAAGAAGGCTCCCCCTCTCAAGATGCATCCAATGTATTCCCATTATTTTGCCTCTTTCCATCTCCCCCTTTTGGCAGCAGCAAAAAGGGTCATTGGAATTAAAGTCCTAGGCAATGGGTGTTTAATACATTTATGCAAGAGTAATTTTGAAAAGAGGTTTTGAAAAATTTTGGCAGGGTGCCGTTTGTAAATCAGACTTTCCAAAAGTAAACTTGTATAAATGTAACCTGTTTTGAGTGTATATTTCCTAGCAATTTATCCACAACTACTCAAACAGTTCAGTATGGTCCACTACAACAAATAAACTATCAATAGTGAATTAGACAAGTTGTGCAACATAGAGGATAATCAATATAATCATGCAATAGATATATGTATAACATATGCACACAATCAACAAGTAGCTTTTCACAAAGTCTCAAGCAAGAAAATAAGTCCCATAAGAGAGCTCTCCCTAAAATTATGCAAGTTATGAGACATTTAAGTGAGGAAGCTTCTCTACTATGCATTAAACCTAACTCACGTCTAATTTGTATGAATCTATCCTCAGGTAGTGGCTTAGTGAATATATCGACCCACTGTTCATTTGTGCATACAAACTCAAGAGCCACATCTCCTTTTTGCACATGATCACGAAGAAAATGATGTCTAATCTCAATGTGTTTAGTTTGTGAATGTGAAATAGGATTTTTAGAGATGTTGATTGCACTAGTATTATCACATTTAATCGGTATTGTTTCATAGTACAATCCAAAATCCACAAGTTGTTGTTTCATATAAAGAGTTTTGGCACAACAACTTCCAGCCGCAATATATTCAGCTTCGGCGGTGGATAAGGCAACTGAGTTTTGTTTCTTGGAGAACCAAGAAACAAGATATTGTCCTAAGTAATGACAAGTGCCGCTAGCGCTTTTTCTATCAACCTTACTACCGGCAAAGTCAGCATGAGTGTAACTAACAATCTCAAAGGTAGTATGCTTAGGGTACCACAAACCTAACTCTATAGTCCCAACTAGATACCTAAGGATTCGTTTAACAGCTTTTAGATGAGATTCCTTAGGAGCAGCCTGAAACCTAGCACACATACATACACTAAACATAATGTCGGGCCTACTAGCAGTGAGATATAGGAGACTTCCAATCATGCCACAATATAATTTTACGTCAACAGGGATTTCTTGTTCATCTTTATCAAGCTTAATGGAAGAGTTCATAGGTGTGCCAAGAATTTTACAATCTTCCATATTAAATTTCTTTAGCTAGTCCCTAATGTATTTAGATTGGCATATGAAAGTTCCATGATTAGCTTGCTTAATTTGTAGACCTAAGAAGAAACTTAGTTCACCTATCATGCTCATTTCAAATTCACTTTGCATGCATTTGGCAAACTCATTACACAACTCATCATTATTTGCTCCAAAAATGATATCGTCCACATAAATCTGAACAAGGAGCATATCATCATTTTTGGACTTGATGAAAAGTGTAGTGTCAATCTTGCCATGGGTAAACCCATTTTCTAGTAGAAAACCACTAAGCCTCTCATACCAAGCTCTAGGAGCTTGTTTCAATCCATACAAGGCTTTAGACAACCTGTAAACATGATTGGGATATTTATGATTCTCAAAACCGGGTGGTTGTTCTACGTATACCTCTTCATTAATGTAGCCATTTAGAAAAGCGCTTTTAACATCCATTTGAAACAATTTAAAATTTTTAAAAGCGGCAAAGGCAAGTAGCATACGAATGGCTTCTAATCTAGTAATAGGAGCATATGTTTCATCAAAGTCAATCCCTTCCTGTTGGTTATACCCTTGGGCAACTAGTCTGGCTTTATTCCTAGTTACTACCCCATTTTCATCTTTCTTATTTCTATATACCCATTTAGTTCCAATGATGGTGTGCTCATTAGGCCTAGGAACTAAAGTCCACACTTTGCTTCTTTCAAATTGTTTAAGTTCTTCTTGCATGGACATTACCCAAGATTCATCTTCTATGACTTCTTTAATATTTTTAGGTTCTTCTTGGGATAAGAAAGCGGAGTGGTTTACTATATTTCTCAATGATGATCTTGTGGCTACTCCACGGGATGATTCGCCTATGATTTGATCTATAGGATGACTTCTAATGTATTTCCAATCTCTAGGCAACTCCTGATTTCCATTTTCATTATCTTCAAGTGATTTTTCGTTTGCTTCTTGATTTTCACTTGCATTATTTTCAATGGACATTTTCTCTAAGCATTTTCTAATATCAATATCATCTTCATCATCTTTATTAGAAAATGGATTAGACTCATCAAACACAACATGAATAGACTCAATCACAGCTAAAGTTCTTTTATAGAAAATCCTATATGCTTTACTATTAAGTGCATAGCCTAGGAAGATGCTTCTATCAGATTTAGAGTCAAATTTTCCTAGATGCTCATTATCTCTAAGCACAAAGTATTTACAACAAAACATATGAAAATAGGAAATATTAGGCTTATGATTGTTTCACAATTCATAAGGGGTTTTATTAATTGATGGTCTAATCAACACCCTATTCATAACATAGCATGTAGTATTAATGGCCTCGGCCCAAAAGTATTTAGGTAACTTATGCTCATTCAACATAGTTCTGCCCATTTCTTGTAGTGACCTATTCTTTCTTTCAATTACACCATTTTGTTGAGGTGTCCTAGGTGCAGAAAAGTTATGTGATATGCCCTCTAAGTCACAATATTTTTCTATGCTTTCATTTTTGAATTCCATGCCTCTATCACTTCTTATGTGAGTGATTTTATATCCTTTTTCATTCTGAATTCTCCTGCAAAGTTTGGTGAAATGTTCACATGATTCATTTTTATGTGCAAGAAATAACACCCATGTGAATCTAGAAAAATCATCCACAATTACAAAAGCATAAGATTTACCACCAAGACTTTGCACAGAATTAGGCCCAAATAAATCTAAGTGAAGCATCTCCAAAGGTCTAGTAATAGATATGAATTTCTTTTTCTTAAAACTAGATTATGTTTGCTTGCCCATTTCACATGCATCACATATTTTATCCTTTACAAAAGACATTTTAGGCAAGCCTTTAACTAATTCTTTTCTATCAAGTTTAGACAATAAGTCCATGCTAGCATGCCCCAAACACCTATGCCACAACCAACTAGCTTCATTTATAGCAGAAAAACATGTTACTTGTTGTGAAGCTAAATTATCAAAAGAGGTAGTGTAGACATTTTCATGTCTATCAGTAGTAAAAAGCACTTTATGGTCCGTTTTATTTTCTACTATGCATTTGTCATTTTCAAACGATACTTTATATCCTATGTCACACAATTGACTTATACTAAGTAGATTGTGTTTCAGTCCATCAACCAATAGAACATTATCAATAGTAGGAGAGGAATCCTTACCAATCTTACCTACCCCAATGATGCGTCCTTTGGCATTGTCGCCAAATGTCACATAGCCTCCATCCTTGGGAACAATTAAAGTGAATTTTCCCTTATCGCCGGTCATGTGCCGTGAGCACCCACTATCTAAGTACCACTGGTCCTTGGAGGAGGATGATCATAGGCATATTTGTAAAATAAGTTAAGTGACTGATGTTGGTCCCCAAATTTTATTGGGTCCATGGGGGTTAGTAGCAAGATCTCCCTTAACTACCCATACCTTCTAATTTTAGCATGCTTATTCCTAAGTGGACAATCAAATTGAATGTGACCAATTTGTTTACATTTAAAACATTTCAATCTACACTTAGGTTCTTTAGGAGGGATATGAGATTTTGACTCACGTGTAAAATGTCCTAAGTAAAGATTAGGTCGTCTAACATTTTCAATGCCATTAAAACTAAGACCCTCTTTACTTAAGGAATTTCTTTGGGCACCAAGTAATTTTTCAAAATTTTCTTTACCCTTTGTGAATTTAAAAATGATTTTGGAGCTATCCTCAAATTTCCTCTCAAGCTCAACAATAGTAGTATCTTTTTCTTTTAAAATAGATGCATGAGAGGTTTTTGCCATATTAAACAATTTTGAACAATTTTCACATTTCTTTTTCAAATCATTATTCTCTTTAGTCATTTTGCCTAACAATTTTGAAACACGAATATATTCAAATTGTAATTCTCTAAATGTAGGCATGCTGTTAGAATCACAATCATCAGATGAATAATAAGAAGATGATGAACTAGAAAACGATACCTCATCCCCGTGTGCCATTAAGCACAGATTAGCGACCTCCGTGTCACTATGATCTGAATCCGAGTCGCTGCTGCTGAATTGGTCCCATGAAGTCCCAGCTTTCATGGCTTTCTTCTTTTTCTTACCCTCCTTTTTCAGTAGTGGGCAGTCAGGTTTTGGCTGCTGAATTTGAAGTTAAAGACTTGGGACAGATGCGGTATTTTTTGGGCATGGAAGTGGCGAGAACGAAAAAGGGAATTAGTGTCTCTTAGCGAAAGTATGTTACTGACCTCCTATTTGAAACTGGCATGCTGGGATGCAAATCCAACAAAACCCCGATGAAAGCAGTAAAGAGGGTTGAAGACTGTGGAAAACCAGTAGAAAAGGAGAGGTATTAGAGATTGGTTGGCAAGTTAATCTACCTATCACATACTAGACCAGATATTGCATTTGCAGTCAGTGTAGTAAGTCAACACATGCATTCACCAAAAGAAGCCCACTTAGATGCTGTGTACAAGATCCTTAGATATCTCAAGAGATTCTCGGGAAAAGGACTCTTCTTTAAGAAATGTGAAAACAAGGAAGTAGAGATCTTTACAGATGCAGATTGGGCAGGATCAGTGGAAGATAGAAGGTCCACCACAGGTTATTGTACATTCGTCTGGGGAAATCTGGTAACTTGGAGAAGCAAAAAACAGAATGTGGTGGCTCGTAGTAGTGTTGAAGCTAAATTCAGGGCAGTCGCTCAAGGGATATGTGAAGGATTGTGGTTACGGAAACTCTTGGAAGAATTACAGGTTCCGGTGAACTTTCCTATTAAACTCTATAGTGACAATAAGGCAGCTATCAGCATGTCTCTTAATCCAGTTCAACACGACATGACTAAACATGTGGAAGTAGACAAACACTTCATCAAAGAGAAAATTGAAGAAGGAATTATCTGTATGACTTATGTACCTACCAAGGAACAAACTGCAGATATTTTCACTAAAGGGTTGGGACGACAGAGCTTTGATGATCTTATTAGCAAGTTGGAGATGATTAATATTTATGATCCAACTTGAGGGGGAGTGTTAAAATCCCAATCCCAAGTATCATTGTAAATAATATACAAATTAGGAAAGTGGGTAAATATGGGGGATTTGATATTATTCAGTAAGGGAATTGTTTCCTTGTTTAGAATAGGTAATCGTATTATATATTGGGATGTACATATGAACAAATTAATGTAGAAAAGATTCATAGCTTCTGCTTTCATCCATCTTTCAAAGTGATAGTGAACTCTTTAAATTCTAAAGCACCCAATGAAATCAGATTTTTCTTTAGGCTTGGAACATACCTAACATCAGTCAAGGTTTTAATAGTTCCATCTTGACATTTCAACTGTATTGATCTTATTCTAGTTGTTTTACAGGTATTATCATTTCCCATAAAAACAACTCCACCATCTAATTCTTCAAAATTAGAAAACCATTCTATTGGGACACATGTGATAGGAACAACCAGAATCCAAATCCACTCACCAAAAAAATGTGACGAAGATGTTCCAACAAGAGAAAAATCTGACTCACTTCCATCATCATTGGCTATATTAGCATTAGAATGTGCTTTGCCCTTATTCTTTTACTATAATTTAGGACAATCTTTCTTCCAATGTCTTTTCTCATGACAAAAGGCACATTCATCTTTAGCAGGTCTCCCATGAGATTTACTCCTCCTTCTAGGCATACGACTCTGAGAACGTCCCCTTATTGTTAGTGTTTCTGCTGTTTCCTTATGGACCCTCTGATCCTAATTTTTGCATTCAGTACTAATCAATGCAGTACAAACAGCACCAAAAGTAACTTTATCTTTCCTATACAATGAAGTGGTGGTTAGATGTTCATAATCATCAGGGAGAGAGTTCAGTAACAATATGACTTTATCTTCATTTTTCACCTTTTCATCCAAATTTAACAAATCGGCCAAAACTTTATTGAAAACATTTATGTGGTCATTAATCGAAATTAGGGGTGAGCAAACGGTCGGTTCGGTCAAATTCGGTTAATTAACCGAATTAACCGAAATTTTCGGTTAATGATTTTTATTAACCGAACCGACCGAATAAGAGATGTTAACCGAACCTCACCCGACCGAATTACCTTTTCGGGTAATTCGGTTAACCGAATTTAACCGAATTTATTTTAAATTAATTATTAAAAATAGATTATAATTATAACTTTAGTCTTATTTTTATGCAATCTCAAACTTTAGTCTTATTTTTACGTAATAAAAATAATCTTAAAACTCAATTCATAATTTTAATTTCTCTTAGAATAATCTTTCCCCCATCCTGCGTATATATATATATATATATATATATATATATATTATTAGTTTATATTTAAATTTTAATTTATTATTATTTCTGGTAATTCGGTTAACCGAATTAAAATTTCTCTTAACCGAACCGATAACCGATTAACCGAAATTTGGTACATCCATAACCGAACCGAACCGACCTATTTTTTAACCGAACCGAACCGACCGAAATTGATCGGTTAATTCGGGTTTCCCCGAATTATGCTCACCCCTAATCGAAATACCTGGTTGATACTGGAAGCGAAACAATTTCTTTTTCAAATAGAGCCGATTTTCCTAACTCTTGGTCATAAATGTATGTTCCAATGTCTTCCACAATTTCTTTGCAGATGTTTCCCTCATAACACAATATTTCTGATTTTTAGCGAGACACAGACGAATCGTACCAGATGCTTGACGATTGATCTTTTCCCAATCTCTGTCACCCATAACTACTGGTTTATCATCCAAAGCAATATCCAATTCTTGCTGATACAGGATGTCCGTCACCTCACATTGCCACATACCAAAATTATTGGTATAATCAAATTTCTCCACCTCAAACTGAGCATTAGCTATCGTCTTTGACAATGATGTCGAAGTCGAAGGGGTTGAAGTTCATGTGGACAGAGTTTTTTCTACTGCTGCACTAGTTTCTGCCATCTTCTATATATTCAATAGCAACCAACAAAGCAAAAGACCTAGAATGAATAGTACGTACCAACTGTGTCTACTCTGTTTATATGATTGGTCATAAGTACATTAGAAATAAACATGATCATTGTGCTTATTTTCGCAAACTACAAAATGGATTTTTTATATATTTACTCTTGTATGTTGATGATATGTTGATAGCTTCAAAGAAGAGGGAAGAAATCAACAAACTAAAAATTCAGTTAAATCAAGAGTTTGAGATGAAGGATCTTGATGAAGCAAAGAAGATACTTGGCATGGAGATATGTAGAGATAGAATGAGAGGAAGAGTCAGTTTGATTCAGAAACAGTATTTGAAGTAAGTAGTACAAAGTTTTGGCATGTCTGAGCAGTCAAAACCAGTTAGCACTCCGGCTGCTCCTCACTTCAAACTTAGTGCATCTTTATCTCCTAATTCAGATGAGGAAAGTAAATATATGTCACAAGTTCCTTATGCAAGTGCAGTTGGTAGTCTGATATATGCAGTGGTTTATACAAGACTCGAAATTTCACAAGCTGTTAGTATGATGAGTAGGTATATGCATGATCCGGGTAAAAGACATTGACAAGCTGTGAAATGGATTTTACGATACATAATGAATACTATTGATGTTGGTATAGTATTTGAGAAAAATAATACTATTGATCAACATGTTGTTGGATATGTGGATTTTGATTTGTAGGTGATCTGGATAAACGCCGATCAACTACTAGATATGTATTTACATTTGCTAATAGTCCAATGAGTTGGAGATCTACCTTACAGTCTACTATTGCTTTGTCTACGACAAAAGCAGAGTACATGACAGCTTTAGAGACTATTAAGGAAGCTGTTTGGTTGTAGGGTTTATTTGAAAATTTGGGAGTTGTTCAGAAGCACATTACTCTGTTCTGTGATAGCCAGAGTGCTATTCATTTGGAAAAGAACCAAGTTTACCATGCACGAACAAAGCACATTGACGTTCGTTTTCACTTTATGCGGGATATAATTGATGAAGGTAAAATACTTCTTCAAAAGATTGCTACAGCTGAGAAAATTTCGCAGATATGTTGACCAAAATTGTGACAACAATCAAGTTCAAACATTGTTTGGACTTGATCAATATCTTGCAAGTTTGAATATTTTTGGAAGGCACCGATGATGTGGAACTCCAGAGAGTGTTGGTGATTGAAAATTTTGTTGAATTTATCGCCAAGGTAGAGATTTGTTAGTTTATGTCCCACATTGCTGGGAAATGTTTATTGAACTTTAGGTTGAAGCTATATAAAGAGCTTCCCTCACTATTTATAAAGAACTCTAGGGTATTTCTAATTGCTATTGGTAATTTGAAATTTGCCCAAATTGTAATTTTTCTGGAAGTAGTGGATTGATTGTCGGCGCCTGAGGACGTAGGTAATTCTATATCGAACCTCGTAAATTCTTGTGTTGTTCTTTATTGCCGTATTTTATTATTAGTTTCTACATTGCTTTAGTTTTGATTATATATGCAATAACCATAGTTGTAGTATTAGTGTTTGACACAAGTGGGGTGCTATATATATATATTGTTATTGTAAGTTTGAATATATAATTTTGATTTTCTATTCATTTTAAAGTTAAAATGCTTTCAGACTACAGCAAATATTGGAATTTGCCAGTAAGTTATGTAGTAGTTGCAATCTGCCTTCTATATATATGCCTATGAATTATTGTTCATTGATATTTTATTGTATGTTGCTGTGTGAGGAAAACAAAACAATATCTAAAATCTTACAGTTATTATTCCAAACCTGCAGTAGAGGATTCAAAACTTAATTTCAGTACATTTGTGTTCTCTGCAAATGTGCTCATCTATAAATTTGTCAATTTTGACTAATAATTTCAGGTCGAAAATAATCCATATGATCCTAGCCTGATGGTTTTCATGGACTATAGAGATTATATTAAACAAAAAGTTCAGTTTTTAGAAGTGCATTATCCAACATTTCTATATGCTATGCCCATGTCACAAACAAGAGTTTTTTTTGAGGTATGTAAGATGTAGATGTATTTCAGTTTTACACTTCGTGCTACTTAAGTCCTCATAATTTTATTCTAAATATGGTGAGAAATCACATTGCAGGAAACCTGTTTGGCTTCTAAAGATGCCATGCCTTTTGATCTATTGAAGAAAAGACTCATGTCAAGGTTAGAGACAATGGGAATTCAAATCATAAAAACTTATGAAGAGGTAATCTTACTAGTGCAGCTCTACCAGCAGCAAGATATGATCTTTTCACTACTCAAAATAGGGCCCTCTCCCCCTCCCCCCCCCCCCCCCCCCACAAAAAAAAGTTTAGTGTCAAAAGAGAGCTCTGGCCATATGCCATATTTCCTAATGAAGTATGACCCAATTAGGACCTATATTATATTATCGAGTGAAATATAAAACAATTAGGTCTCTGTTAATAGAAATAACTTGCTGCGAACCATACCTAGTTCTGTAATTTCTTCTCTCTTTTTCATGCTTTGTCTTGGTGGATATGTGGTGTGACACACCAAAGCTATTCGTCTTTAGACTGTCTAATTTTTGTGATTCATAAAAAATGGCAGAGCTTATGTGCTTTCCATATTGTAATTTAACTCATTTAAGCAAGCACACTCTCTAAAATCCTCTAGTTTGTTGTTAATCTTGACTAAGAAGCCAATCTGCATTTTGAATCTAAGGAGCTTAGTGAAAGTTGAAACTATTGAATATGGAATGCTCACTTGTTCTTGAGAATTTACGAGTAACTTTATGGGTTTTGAACCCAATCAAAGTGGACAAGTCACTCTCATCTTGTGTGTCATGCTGGCACATATTTTCAGCTTCCTTAGGACTCTCCAATAAAGCCAACAACTCAGCTTTTGCTGCTCCTCCTTAGCCATAAGGCCTGAATTATTTACTTCAATCCCTAGCCATGCAAAGACCTTCCAATGATTGTATTCTTTGTTGCAGAATGTGCATCTACACCATACATTCCAAACTAACTGCACAAATTTGATTATTTTACGAAGCATATTTGATGCATACAATACCATGCCTTAGTTCGAGTCCCAACCCTTGGATCATCAGCAACCACCTTGCTTTACCTGCAATTACTGAAGAAAATGATACTTAGGAGGCAAAGCGTGGGCTTTGGGGACACTTTCGGACTTCAACCAATTTGATAATATGTACACAATTGTAGGGAGTGCATACCTTGGATCCTGAGATGATTCTACCTTGAGTTTATATAGGTCATTGTCCTTGTCCATTACATTCTTGTCCTTAAATCTAATTAAATTCTATTCAATTGTATTTTAAGTGGCATTATGTCCATTACCACCAATGATGACTGAGTGGCCCACTGATTTGGGGATTATCCATGTGAAGCTATTGAGTCTTTAATCTTGCTAAGTAGTTATGACCAATTTAACCCTGATCAATTGCCTCCTTTCATGTCGAAGTTGAGGGGTTGGATATGGTGATACCTTCATAACAAATAAGATAAGTTGGTATATTCCTCTGTAGTTTTTTTCCTCCTTTTTTTTTTTTTGGGGGGGGGGTTGGGGTGGTTGTTTCTAGATTAGGAATATGAGTTGGAACATATTTTTGCCAACCTCTTTTACTTTTAAGGTGGGAGGAAGAGCTGTGACTTGTGAGTAGATCTTCACGCTCTTTTATCCTTAGGTTGAGAGTAGGAAGTTGAGAATAAGTCTTCACCAATTTCTTTTACCCAAAGTTAGAAGTAAGATCTAAAAAAAGAACTTCACTGGCTCATTTTTACCAACCCTAGATCAGGAGTAAGAACTCAGAATAGGTCTTCACCAGGTCCCTTTACCCTTACAACAGGCATAAATGCTGGACTTAGAAGTGTGTCGTGCATGTGCTTACATGCTGAGATGATGAGGCTGAATTGACTAGTTGGGCACAGTTGTTTCAAAGTTGAGCTAATTTGAGGTCCATCTGGGTCAGGTTGATTGGAGGTCGGGCTAAGTTGGGCGGCTCTGTAGTTGGGTTACATTACCATGAAGCCAGGTTGATTTGAGATAGAGCTGAGCTGACTTAGGGCTAGGCTACCTTAAGGCCATATTGTTTTTAAGTCTGGGTTTTAAGAGCATGTTTTGGGCTGACATGCCAAGCTTAACATGGTGCCATGGGCTTACATGCCAGAGGGTCATGGCAGGTCCAAACTAATGGATTTAATGCCTAGGCTAAAAACCATATTTTTTGGTATATGATTAATGTTTCAGGATGAAAACTGTGCATCGAGCCGAATAATTTAATGTTTCAAGTTGAAAACCATATGTCCATGCTAAATAATTTAATGCGCTTGACTGAAAACTGTGCACCAAGCTATATGATGTAATGCATCAGGCCAAGAACAGAGTATTGAGCTGAATAATTTTAACTAGCTGGGTTGAAAATTGAGCATTGAGCTAAATGACTTAATTGTGGCAGGTTAACCATGCACTAGGCTGAACAATTTAACATGCAATGCATCAGGCTAAAACCGTGCACCAACATAACAAAATCAGGCAGAATAGCTAATCTTGAATCAATTGTTACAGTGCTCTAAATAGATAGGTTACTTGCCTCTCTACTTAATTTTAGCTTTTATGTTTTCACCTTTGAATATTATTTTGCCATATCTCAAGCACGGCCGTCATTCATGAATATTTGAGCAATGTACCAAGATTCCATTATGCATGTTTGGAATGGTGCCAACCTCAAATGCAAAAAGCGGAGTATTAGGGAAACAGAAAATGCTTTGAGGAGAGTATTAGGAAAACATAGTTTTAACCATTTTCCATGCCTGCAATATGGAGTGGAACCTTTATGATTTAAGATCCGAGTGATGTGTTTTTTGAATGAATTCCAACGAGACAACTTGCTGAATGGAAGGTAGTTTCTAACTCCCATGGGATTGCCATTACTAATGGCAAGATCTTGTCCACTAGACCTCAAAAACATTTTGTAATCAGAACAAAAATATTGGCGCACACACTTGAGATTAGCTGTCATATTGTAGTGCTTGCATTTATACTTGATTTTGACAAGTGTGTTCGACATGATTTATTGAAAACAAATGGTTTCCCAGAGACGCCACCAATTATTGATGCCAAAAACTGGCTCAGTCTGATCCCATTGAATGGTTAAACAACCACCCTGCTTTACCCATAATTACAAAAGAAATGACACTTTTGAGGCCTGGGTGGGCCTTGGGGTACCTCTCTGATGCCTGAATTAGAAAGGGTGTGCCTAAGCTTTAATCTTGAGATGAACATGGTTTATATAGGTTGGTGACTTTGCCTGTTACCAGAATGTTCTTAATTTCAAAAGTATTTAAGCAGCAGTTATGACCATTACCTCCAGTTATTACTGAATGTAAAATTCTTCGACTGATCATTGAGCCTGCCAGATGGTAGTGATCAAATTATTTCTCATTAACAGATAATTCTAGTGTGTCAGTTTGGTACCAAAAGGATGTGGTTAACAACTTTTGGTCTTTTTACAGGAATGGTCTTATATTCCAGTTGGTGGATCCTTGCCAAATACAGCCCAAAAAACCATTGCATTTGGTGCTGCTGCCAGTATGGTGCATCCTGCAACAGGTAGGGAAAAATGAATCAATTTTAATTTTTTGATCTAGACTGTTCCTATACTTTCCCACATTCATTAAACAGGTTATTCAGTTGTGAGATCATTGTCGGAGGCCCCAAAATATGCTTCTAAGATTGCAAATATTTTGAAGCGTGATCATTCCAAGGACACACTTTCTCGTGTTAGCTGCACTGGAACTCTTTCGGTGCAAGGTATGTGCATGAATATTGCTTTGGAATATATCTACATCATTTGTTCCATTTATTGCTACTTAATGTTCTTTATACTTATTGGTAGTGGAATTATACTAGCTTTAGTGTTAGACATTGTCATATGAATGTTTTGTATATACCTTTATTTGTGACCACATTGTGCCTAAAACTCAAGAAACAATATGATTATTCAGAAGAGTTATAAGCATGAATGCATGATAAAGTAGATCCATCTCCTCCAAGCTGGGAGAAAGAGCATCAATATTGCAAAGTGAGAAAGTTCCTTTATAAATCTTTGCTTATTGTCAAATTGTCAATGGCACAATGCCTCAACTAAGAATGAGGACCAAACTTCGAATTAAAAAAACCTAGTTCCATAAAACAAGGCTAACTCAGTTGGGGTTTGTTAATGTTTTTGAATGGCAAATGCATAGAAGTATATCTTTTAACACTTGGTAGGTAATTAAAACATAAACCTCAAGGAGCTAAGGCATACACATTTTAAGTTTGAAATTTTTTATATTTAGAACATATAAACTTTAACCTTCAATAGTTAAAAAAACTAATAAATATAGCAATAAAAAATTATTTGTGAAGAAATAATAAAAAACGAGTAGCAATGATCAAGAGTGACCATTAGCATGGGGAAGTTTGATTTTTTCATTAGAGACTATGGCCTCAGGGATGCCTCCCTGAGTAATGGTAATTTTATATGGGTGGTTTTGCGTAAAAGAACTTTACTTGTAATGTACTCAATGTTCAAATTCTTTTCACACAAATCCCAAGTTCTGGTAAAGGAGGAGGGTTGCGTTAGGTAGCTAACAATCAGGGTAAAACTTATCAAATCTCTATAAAAAAATCCCTATTGATTATGTGTTGGGGCATCCCTTACGAGCAACGCGTTGTACTTATACCACCCTGTTGTAGTGAGAAATGTATGAGGGTTGGCTTGGTCTTACCTTAGGTATGGCACCCTAGGGTGTAGTCCACACAAAATTAATTATAAACCCATACCTATAGTAAATGTTGTACATTACTAGTTACAAAGGACCACTAGGCTTTTTTTTTTTGGTTGCTTCTAGTGATCTGTAATTGGAAGCATTTGCATGCAATTATGACTAAATAAAAACAAAACTATAATGGGCTAGTCTAGCATTTTCAAACCTCTGTTATGCAGTGTACTTTGTGATTTATGATGATGCTTATAATTCTTGTGCATCAGCATGGAATACCCTTTGGCCACAAGAAAGGAAACGACAAAGAGCATTCTTTCTCTTTGGACTAGCGCTCATTTTGCAACTGGACATTGAGGGCATTAGAACATTCTTCCATACATTCTTCCGCTTACCTAAATGGTATGATCACCATTTTTACTTTCTCTATATTCTCTTTTGTGTAATAGATATTTTGTCCATGCCTTTCAATAGCCACTGCATCCTTGATTTTCCACTTGCATCTCAATGCATTTTATGAAAACTATATTATTTAATGTGGAAACATGCAAATATTTAACTACTACATTCTTTTCTTTTGTTTTGGTAAGTTAGGGAGAGGGATTGGGTGGGGAGAATTGACAAGACCTCACATTGGCCCGTTGGCTAGAGTTGATGAAGTAAGCTATTAAAACAATACTCACAAGATGGAAACTCTCGTGCAATTGCTGTCAATAGGAATTGTATATATATAGCAGCTTACTGATATTATAAAAATTACAAAACTTGTGTCCTAGAGTAATTACAGGAATTGGCAAAATTATAGAAAAGACTAGTGTATAGCCATAATTACAAAATTTACATAAATGGAATAGTTATAATTACAATCTTTACATAAATGGAAAGAAGTGAATGAATACAATTCCTCAGATCATGGAATAGAATCGAGCTTGTTGTCATCTGTTGATTTAATCTTGTTGTCATCTATTTTGGAAAGTGTTTCCTTAATACGTCCCTGCAAGCTCATCGGGGAAGGCTGCACGTTGAGCTTGGACCGAAGATGGGAAAACCTTGTAGAGACTAATGCTTTTGTGAGGCCATCGACTAATTGGTTCTTGCTTGATATAAAGCGAACTTCCAATGAATTCGGCTGAACTCTTTCACGAACAAAGTAGTAGTCGATTTCCAAATGTTTTGTACGTGCATGAAACACTGAGTTTGCTGTGAGATAGGTCGGCCCTATGTTGTCACACAAGAGAATGGGGTGCTGGGAAAGGAAAATACCGAGCTCACGTAGTAGAGATTGGAGCCAGATAGAATCAGCTGTGGCCTGAGCAATTGCTCGGTACTTAGCTTCGGTGCTTGAGTGAGCCATAGTCGGTTGCTTTTTAGAGCTCCATGAGATTAAATTGTCACAAAAAAATGCAAAAACTAGAGGTTGATTTTCGATCGTCGGGGCAGCCGGCCCAGTCGGCATCGAAATAAATTGAGAGCTGTGTAGACATGCTAGGCTGAATGACTAATCCAAAACTAATGGAAAACTTGAAGTAACGTAGTATCCTTTTCACTGCTGTCCAATGTTCATTAGTGGGTTTGTGCATGAATTGGCACACTTTATTTATAGCAAAGGAGATATCAGGCTGTGTCAAAGATAGGTACTGCAAGGCTCCAAATATGCTTCGGTAGGTAGAGGTATTAGAGTATGGAGCACCCGAAAACAACGATAGCTTCTGGGAAGAAGACATGGGTGAAGATACTGGCTAGGCATTGAGCATTTTCGTGCGACTGAGTAGATTATATATGTACTGACTTTGAGATAAGAGTAGCCCCTCTTTCACATGATGAGCTGCAACGCCCAAAAAGAAACTTAGAACACCTAGGTCTTTGATAGTGAATTCACTGGCGAGAGCAGAGATCAGTTTAGATATAGCTTGTGAGATGGAGCCAATGATGATTATATCATCAATGTAACAAAGAGAGTAATTGAAGCTTGCCTAAATGTGAAGAGAGAAGTGTTGGAGCTTGAGTTGACAAAGCCAAGTGATTGAAGGTGCTCATGCAGGTGGTGGTACTAGGCCCGTGGGGCTTGTTTCAAGCCGTAGAATGCTTTGTGCAGTCGACATACATGATTTGGAAAATTGGGGTGAGCATATCCAAGAGGTTGATGCATATATACCTCCTCCGATAGATTCCCGTGAAGAAATGTGTTTTGTATGTCAATTTGATGGATTGGCCTGCGTTTGGAGACTGCAATGCTTAGAACAAGCCAGATGGTTGTGGGCTTGACCACTGGACTGAATGTGTCGTCAAAGTCAATTCTAGGCTATTAGTGGTAGCCCTTGGCAACCAGTCTTGCTTTACGGCGTTCGAGAGTGCCGTTGGCTTTGTGTTTGGATATGAAAATCCACTTGGACCCGACGATGTTCATGTTCGGTTTTGATGGCATTAGAGACCAGGCGCCATTCTTAATAAGAGCTGTGAATTCCTCATCCATTGCATTGCGCCACTCACTATATTTGCTTGCTTCTATATAATTCATGGGGGAGTCAAGAACACCACCTGCAACAAAGAAAGACTGCAGAAGTGGGTAGCGGACTGGTCCATCAGTGAAGGTCTTTGGCTTCACGATGTGGTTTTGGGACCATGTGGTCATTTGGTGGGAACGTAGTACTGGAGGTTTTGCAGCAGTGGCAAGCTCTAATGACGGTTGGGTGGTGGATGTGTTTAAGGGAAGAGCGGGGGAAGGTGGTGACGAACCAGAAGCAGGGGAGTCATTTGAGGTGGGAGACAACATGTGATTGGATGGATTGGAGTGGGACGACGTCGTTGCATTAAGATGTGAGGCAATGGGGGACATGTGACACCCCAATTTTCATACCATTTTTTTCCTAGTAAATAATAACTATTAATCAATAATACTAAACATTGGCCACGTCAGAATCTCTGATATCGTATCAGCATAACCCGACCCGAAACGGGAATCGGGTAATCAGTCAAACTTATATAAACAACCCAAACAGCAGAAGTCCATATATACATACCATCCAAAATACAAATAATTAGAGTACTAAACATCCATATACATACACACACACACACATATATATATATAACACTTTCCCAAAAATCAACCAAAAACTCTAGGGGAACATGCATCCCTAGGTCAAAACACTCACCCTGTCTATCAGGGTACTAGCTCCCCTCTATCTCAGAGCTTTATCTCCTGGTCCGTCACGGTTCCCTGAAATATTTAGATAATTGGGTGAGACACATCTCAGTAAGACGAAATAAATTATTTACAGTGTGTGGCAGTAAGAGTTTCGTTATTTCATAATATTCTCATTTCAGTGATAATACTATCTGAGAAAAATATACCATTTATACTCATAATCATATAGATATAAAACACAAGCTTTTATAAACTTTAATTCCATTTTTTAACTCATTCACATGCAACCCATATTTATCAGCAAAAGTTCTCGAGGATAAGGGAGATTACATGCCCATACATGTAGCTCCCCTCTGCTCTGATATCATTTGTAACCTTGTTTGATTAACTCGGGTATAGCTACAACTGATACTTATCAGGGCACTCACTTTACTTAGTAAGCCTTCAGGTTGAAAGTTTTACTTCGCCCTAATTATTTATGTTATTAAACTCACACTCTTTTCGTTTCTCATTTCAATTTCGCATTTAGCTCATGAGTGTCCTCAGTAACCAATCCATGTGCCGTTTGTAACTCATGGCTGCCCTGAGGATATTCTCCACGCCATGCTTCCCCCTATGGTCGAGGTTGTGCAGCCCGAAGGTTGGATCTAAACCGCGATTAGCTGACCCGGTTAGATCAAATTAAGAACTCTACCTGTTCGTTTGTAGTACGTTTGGCCTACCGCAGCCTGGTCCGGACCTAGGGGCAGTCAACATCTCTTCGAAGGCCCAATCGATTGTCACGCCACTCTCCACGAGACCATGTGGTTGCACTAACACCTCACTAGCAACGGTACCGTGCTCTTTATCACAACCGTCCATTAGGGTTCTCATTTCCACATTTCACTATTCACATTTCAGTATTTATATTGCAGCATTCATATTGCAATATTCACATATCCATATTCACTTTTCAGTATTCACATTTCAACTTTCATAATTGCAGTATTCACATTTTCATATTCACATTTCAACATTCTCATTGCAGTATTCACATTGCAATTCACATTTTCATATTCACATTTCAACATTCTCATTGCAGTATTAACATTGCAATATTCACATTTTCATATTCACATTTTAGTATTCATATCTCATTTCATAATGTTATATATCGCATTTTAATATTCTCATCATTTTCTGTTTCTTTCTCATCTTTTCAATACCCATTCCATTCTCATAATAGTATATATGTCTTATTTCGTGAATTTCCACATTTCTCAATAAAACATATTATATTCTCATATTTCCCTATTTATCATAGAAAACATTTTTATAATCATATATCATATTCCAAAACACCACAATTCAGTATTACTTATATGCCACACAATTTTATCTGATACTCGTATCATAATAATTTCAAACAAAATATCATATTCCCATTTTCACGTATTAATCCAACCAGAAATTCTCAAAATAACTGTTATAATTTATTCCCCTTACCTGACTTTTTGAGAGGTCCACTAACACCCTAGATCCTGCGCTCCACGGCGTTCGCAACTCAAAAGCTTGAAATTCACATTTCCCTAAATTAATCAACTCAATTCCCAGAACAATTCTCATTTAGCATTTCCTAGGTTCCGAATACTTCAAATAGCCCATTAAACCTTAAAATACTTCACTTACCCTGATTTTGGAGTGGAGCCCAAGAACACCAAATCAAATTCGCTCCAGTTAAGTTATAGAGAATCTCCTCACGAACCTCGTGTTGGTTCCTAATCGTCAAAATGGGCTTTAACGGAGTAAAAATCGAAGAGAGAGAGAGAGAGAGAGATCACGTTGAAAAATGAGGGTTTTCCTTTTTATAAGCCAGACTTCATCGATGAGTTAAAGTGATTCGTCGACGAGCCCACGAAGGCACTTCGTCGACGAGGAGACTGGTTCGTCGACGAATTTGAAATTCTCTGAAATTCCTCAACTCTCAGTATCTTTTCGTTGACGAGACACGTGTACTTCGTCGACGAGACCTATAGGGACATTCGTCGATGAAGACTCTGGGTTCGTCGACGAATCCCTGCTGATCTCTCTTTTTCCTTTTTCTTCTCTTTCATTTCATTTCTTTTATTACTTTCATTAATTAAATTTTTCGGGTCCCTACATTCTCCCCTCCTTATAAAATTTCTTCCTCAAAATTGCTATTCATCACCTTTTCATCCTTATAGAAAACATCCTAATTTTGTTAATCACCCTCACTTATGGCGGAGGAATACTGTGGTTACAAAAGAGGGTTCTGGGAGATTACAATAATGTACAACAAAAGAAAACTCCCCCAAAACCATTTATAATCAAAACCTTAACACTACCTATCCTATACTATACAAATCAAAATACATATCTCGTTATTTACTTTCTTGCTCTTAGTTCAACCCTAGGTTCCACCGAACAGGTGTGGGTATCTCTGGCGCATCTGTTCCTCTAATTCCCAGGAAGCTTCCTCTACTGCATGACTGCGCCATAACACTTTTACCAGTGGAATCCTCGTTGTACACAACCCTTGTTCCTTCCAGTCTAAAATCTGCACTGGCATTTCTTAATAAGATAACACATCATCAAACTCCAGTGCCTCATAACTAATCACATGGGAGGGAACTAGGACGTATTTTCTCAACATGAAAACATAAAATACGTCATGGATTCTAGTCAAAACCAGTGGTAACGCCAACCTGTAGGCAACTGGACCCACTCTTTCAAGAATCTCGAATGGTTCAATATACCTAGGGTTCAGTTTACCCTTCCTCCCAAATCTCATAACTCCTTTCATTGGTGCCACTTTTAGGAGTACGTGATCTACTGCGTCAAACTCCAATTCTCGCTGGTGAGTATCTGCATAACTCTTTGAAGTGATAATGGGTCTGAGTTCGACATGCCTTCATTTTATGCTCTCAAAGACATTATACATCAAATCAGCTATGTCAACACTCCCTAACAAAATGGAGTAGTTGAATGCAAACATTGTCACCTTCTTAATGTTGTGCGTCCACTAATTTTTCAAGTCCATATGCCTAAACACTTTTAGGGGGATGTCATTCTTACCACAACTTATCTCATTAACTGAACTCCTTCTCTTGTTTTAGGTGGCTTGTCTCCTTATGAAAGATTGTATAATATCAAATCTACATATAGCCATCTGTGAGTCTTTGGATGCTTATGCTTTGCTTCCACTCATTCGCAAAATCCATCTAAGTTCGATCCCAGAGCAACTTGATGTGTTTTTCTTGGTTATCTATG
Source organism: Malania oleifera (assembly GCF_029873635.1). NCBI lineage: Eukaryota > Viridiplantae > Streptophyta > Magnoliopsida > Santalales > Ximeniaceae > Malania > Malania oleifera. The sequence continues at coordinate 80,941,854 of NC_080422.1, read as the reverse complement.
TGGTCAAAAAGGCTATCGACATTATAACCTTGCAACACATAATATCTTTGTGTCTCGAGATGTTTTCTTTCATGAAGATTCCTTCCCCTTTGCTTCATCTACTCCCGAACCCATGGAACCCGTCCTACCCTGTCCTATTCCTTCTCTTGACAACATCACTGACGTTCCACCTTAGTCATCATCTTCACCACCTACCTCTCCTCCATCCTTATCTAATCTTTTACGCTCTTCTCCACAACCTCGACGATCCAGTAATCTTGTTTAGCGACCGACATACTTGCAAGATTTTCATGTGCAACAGGTACTGCCATGTTGGCCTGCTCAATCATCTGACTCTGTAATGGTCCGTTCGTCAGGTAACCCTTATTATCTCACTGATTTTGTATCTTATTCCCGCTTATCTCCTTCTCACCATGCTTTTACCATAGCCCTCTCTTTTGCCGAAGAACCACAGTCATTTTTTCAGACCATGACAGATCCCAACTGGCGTACTGCCATGTGGGCTGAAATTGATGCTCTCGAGTTTAACAACACCTGGTACCTTACTCATCTTTCTCCTGGTAAGAAATCCATTGGCTGCAAATAGGTCTACAAGATCAAATACAATCCTGATGGATCCATCGAACAATACAAGGCTCACCTAGTTGCCAAGGGCTACAGTCAACAGGAAGGCATTGACTACACGGAGACATTTGCTTCAGTTGCTAAAATGACCACCATCCGTACCATTTTGGCTCTTGCTTTCACTCGCAATTGGCATATCCATCAACTCGATGTCAACAATGCCTTTCTCTATGGCGACCTTGATGAAGAAGTCTATATGCAGCTTCCCCCGGGATTCGGACAAAAGGGGGAGACTAGAGTTTGCAGGCTTGTTTAGTCTTTGTATGGTCTCAAACAAGTTTCAAGGCAATGATATGCCAAACTTTCATCCACTCTCATTGATGCAGGATACAAACGATCCAAGGCAGATTATTCACTATTCGTCCGATCCCATGAGGGCAATTTCACTGCCATTCTAGTCTAAGTGGATGACATTATTGTTGCAGGAAACTGCTTGGAGCAGATAAATGAGATCGAGAAATATCTTAGCGATCATTTCAAACTCAAAGATCTTGGAGTTCTCAAATAATTTTTTGGGAATCGAAGTGGCTCGTTCAACTAAAGGAATATTTTTATCCCAAAGGAAGTATGCTCTCGAAATATTAGAAGATACAGGCTTCCCTAGAGCTAAACCGGGAAACTTTCCTATGGATCAAAATCTTGCACTCAACGAGCAAGATGTAGGGACACCAGGCGATTGGTCACCGGGTATTGCATCCTATTTGGAAAATCACCCATTTCCTGGAAGATCAAGAAACAAACAACAGTTTCACGCTCCTCAGCCGAAGCAGAATGTAGGGCTATGGCCTCCACATGTTGTGAGGTTACTTGGCTAAAGTCTCTTCTCTGAGACCTTGAAGTAATACATTCTCAACCAGTCAGTTTGTACTGTGACAACAAGGCTGCTATACACATAGCTTCAAATCCAGTGTTCCATGAACGAACCAAATATATCGGTATAGACTGTCTTGTGGTTCAAGAAAAACTCCAGAGTGGCATCATACGAACAGTCTACATGCATACAAGTCAGCAACCTGTTGATCTTTTTACCAAAGCTTTTGGATTCACACAGTTTAATTATTTACTCAACAAGTTGGGTGTCATAATTATCCATGCCAACTTGGGGGGGAGTATTGAGGAATTCTGCACTTCACGGCAAAGATCAAGGAACCAAAGTGTTGAGAAATGTCGCACTTTACGGTAGAAATCAAAGAACCAAAGCATGACTGAAATCACGTAAAAAGAAAAGTCAACAAATTATTTTGGAGCGTACATATTGATTACGTGTTCCCTAATTCTTTGTATAAATAGGAGTTGTTCAATTGAAATCAAATATATAGTAACTCATTCTTTGCTGTCTTTGATTTTCCTCTCGCTTCTGCTCTAGTTTTATCAGTACTAACATTTCCCTAGGCTCCATTTGCCCCTTTTGGACTAATGAAATGAAAATAATTAAAAAAAAATTATAAAAAAAAGAATCGATTTAGATTGTTATAAAGGTTGTTTAGTATTTTTTAGATAAATTGGAGACTCTTTTAAATTTATATGGATATCTAAATAGATAAATAGTATTTGCAAAAGGTAAAAACACACTAGGATAAAAATATTTATTTAACCAAAGCTGGCTTTTGCTTTTAAAATCCTAAAATTACTTCCTCTGAGATCTTCCCAAAAGGGTTAAAAACTTTGTAAAAGCTCGAAAAAACATTTCACCAACTGTCTTGAAGCTAATACTTTTCTTTTAAAAAGCAGTTGTTCACGTTGGGGGGGAACCAAATGATGCCCTTCTGCTTGATTTGGAAATCAGCTAGCCGTGAGTGTTATGAAATAGGAGATGAACATTAAAGAAGAGCGATGGTTATGCATGTGATTTCAATCTCCAAGCATACAATTACAGTATCAGCAGTGACTATTTTGTGAATAGATTTCTGGTTATGTGAATGGTTTGCTTGAAACTAATCAGTGTGTTGAAATGGAATGGATTGGGAGTGGATTAATAAATGAAATTTATATGTAAACATGCAAACTTATAAAGACCAATTCTTAAGTGCCTTGTAAGTAAATGGGTGATTGGCTTGGGTTGGCTTGCAGGATGTGGGAGGGATTTCTTGGATCCACTCTATCGTCAGCGGACCTTGTACTATTTGCCTTGTATATGTTTGTTATAGCGCCAAATGACATGAGAAAGTGCTTGATCAGGCATTTGCTCTCTGATCCCACTGGAGCAACCATGTTGAGAACTTTCCTCGCCATATAGTTTTGACTGCTCCCAGAATTTCTACATATTTGTATATACATCTAACACATACTTTTTATGTATCTTTCTTTCGTTTTTCTTTGGTAAAGACACTTCACTTGCATGCTAAATTTAAATGCGATGGTACTTATGTTCTTTTTCTAAATTCAATATGTGAATCTATTTTATTTTTTCTTAGATAAGCGACGGTATTTGTATCCTTTTTCAAAATCCGATTTGTGAATGTCTTGTAAATGTTTGGAAAATCTAGGAGGTGAATCATATGTTTTCGAGTTCAATTGAGGGTACCAACTATTGAAGAAATTCTTGCGTGCGCTCACTATTTAGATTGAGCGCAGGTAGTAGGACGCTATAATGATGGTAAAAAAAAAAGAACCAAAAATGGAAAAATATACATATGTTTTCAGGAAAAAATTGAAGTGTTAAATTATTTACGGGAAATTATATTATTGAAAATGGAATATTGTTAGGCTTCAATGGCCTAAGTTTTCCTCGGTATTCTTTTTTTTTTTTATTAACAAAAAAAAGTTTAGGCCCATTTATTTGTGAAAAATATTTTTTATCTTTTGTTTTTAAAATTTTCAAAGAATTATAAAAGTTTTAACTTATTTTTTAGTTTAAAATTTATATTAAAAGTGTAAAAAAAAAAGAAGAGTTTTGTTTAAATTTGTAAAAAGAATTATTTTTATTTATAGATTTCAAAAAGATTACAAAAATTGAACAACTTATTTTCTAATTTTTCTTAAATTATATAAGGTAAATTATGGAATCATAGATTAAGGGGCTTGAATGTAGATTTGTATAGATTTAGAAAAAAAAAATTATACATAATTCAAATTTCATATCCTTACAAGTAAGAGTTTGGTTGAGTTCTATCACTTTTTTTTTTTTTTTTGTCTCAACTTCTCTATTTTTAAAGAGTAAAAGTTGGATTGCATGTGTTTTAGATAAATAATTTTTTCAACTTTTAAAATTCAACTTTTAGTGTTTTGTGTTTTTGTAAACTTTCGAAAGTTACAAATTTGAAAATTTTGAAAACTGAAAGCTAATTATTTTCTTCAACAAATTATTTCATTTCATTATTACCCTTAATTGTTTCCAAATATTACAAAACTATATGTGTATTAATTATATGTTTTAAAAGTACATATCTATTTTCGTCATTTTAAATACTTTTAGGCACTTTACGATTTTTTGTTAAACAGTCAAAGTCAACTTTTTATTTTATTTTCTTATAGTTCCTTTTTCACATGCACCCGGAACATATTTTAAAACAATATCAAAAAACTTATATTCATTGGTTCCTTTTTAAAATATCCTTTTGAAAAGCCACAAGAGGGCTAAATTAAGCCTTAGAAATCTAGAAAAGTAATAAAAAAAAAAATGCTTTCCATATTTTTATATAAATTTAAAAATTTGAAAAATAAAGTGATATTTTTATAGTTATTTGAAAATTTTAAAATAGAAAATAAAACTATATTTGCAAACAAATAGTGCAAAAATATTTTAGCCGACTCTTTTATAATTTTTAGGTTTTTATGCTTCATTGTCCTTAAAATACCTTCATTTTATGTGTAGAATTAAAAAAAAAAAATCAGTTATTAGGTAATTGTAAATTTAAGGTCCTTGTTATCCCTATCAAAAAACTTCAAAACGGAAATTAAAAACTAAAATTAAAATTTACTGATACTATCAAACTAAACCAAATAAAAAACTTGATTAAAAAAATGTTGATTTTTTTTGTTGAATTAAATAAAAATTCAAAAAATCCAATCAAAATAATAAAAACATAGAAAGAATACAAATTAAAAAAATATTATCATAAAACAGAAATTATAATAATTATTTTATTTAATTACTTTATTGAAAATTCACTTTTAATGTTACAAGAACAACGACAATTTAAAATAGGAAACATAATTTTCTAATGAATTATTATTTTTAAATTTTTAAAAATTTCATGGATATTTTTGTTTGAATTATATTTTAAATTCACATGATCACTAAATTTTAATTTTAGTTAAATTAATTTTAAAATAAATGCTTAAATCTATAAAAATTAATTTTGAATGATAAATTTTTTTGACAAAGTGTTACTCAATTAACTAAAAATAATTAAATTTAATTTTAAAATTTTTAAAAATTTGTTAAGAATCAAAAATTAAAAAAATAGAAAATTACTGACTATGTAAGATTTATAAATGCATTTTCTTTTTCATTGGGAGGTTTAACGGACAAGATGTTTAAAATTTTATGCAAATAAAATTAAAATCAAAACACGTGATTTAATAAGTTCTTAAAAATAACTAATGTTGTTATTTTGCTTTTGAAGAGCAAAACAGCGCACATTTAACAAAAATAAAAATTGTTATGTGTTAGGGGTTGAAAGTGTGATTTCGGTTAAATGGGGAGGAGAGATGGCTTCACCCGTCCTCGCTAGGGATTTTTATACTTGATGTTGAATTACGCAAAGGACGTCTTTTGTGGTTGTCTTGTTGATTGAGTAAAACAAATAGTTCCACTTATCATTGGGTATGAATGTCGCTTGCTTTCATGATTCAATATTGTTGGAACTAATATTTCATGACTACAAATGGCTTTCGAAACCTCTCTGGTGCTCATGATTGTAGGTTTAAACACGTAGTTGTTGGCTGACTCTGTCAAGGGTGAGTCTTGACGAGTGCCACACAACCCCTTAATTGAGTTTAAGTTGGGGGTCCATGACATTTGGTATCAGAGCACGGTGTATGGGCACCATGATTTGTAAAATGAGAATTTAAAAATTTGATAAAGACAGTCAATGTTGAAGCATGTGAGGCAAGGGATGACAAATGAGAAAGGTGTGCCAATAGAGTTTGAGGCCGCCAAATAGAAAACACTAAGAGAGGACCTCTATATAGTGTAATTGATTTTGAAAATAGAATTATGGGACTTGAATAATTCACTCCATGTATAGAAATCCCTGGTATGGAGTAGTTGAACGCCTTGAGAAGAGGCTGAAACACATTAAGTCATGATGTCATCTCTCCCATCTCATGGAGGAGAAAGACCAATAGAGCTTGAGGTCTTCGAGAGGACGATTGGGCAGTTGGAAGCTTTGAGAATAGGCTGAAACACATTGAGGGCGTGATGCCACGTCTCCCATCTCATAGAGGAGAAAAACCCATAGAGCTTGAGGTCTTCGAGAAGAGGATTGAGTAGTTGGAAGCCTTGAGAATAGGCTGAAACACATCGAGGGCATGAAGTCATTCATTATCCCAAGGGGTAGAGCCAATAGAACTTGAGGCCTCCCTACAGGAAGTAGACCAATAGAGCTTGAGGTATGCCAAAGAGTATTGAGCTATTGGAAACCTTGAGTAGGTTGAAACACATCGAGGGCGTGATGTCATCTATAATCCCAAGGGGTAGAACCAATAGAGCTTGAGGTGTAACGACCTCAAATTTTCATATATGTGTATATATATTCCCACATACTATTGATAATTTGACACCATAGAACGTAGTCAAAGTCAACTCGAACCCATAGGTACCGAAAATTTACTTGTTTATACAAACATATCATCTAGGCAGTGGAACCATAACATGCTTAACTTATATACAATACCAGAGAATCACGGTTCTACATATACACATATATACCCCAAAATCCATCCTGTCTCCGACACGACTACTTACCCTGTACCTGAGGTAATACCAACGAACTCCTCTATCACGGAGCTCGCTCCACTCGTCTGTTGGGATTTCCTGAAATATTTATAACATTGGGGTGAGACACGTCTCAGTAAGGGATATAAACTAATATCAGTGTGTGACAACGTGAGTTTTATCATATTATAAACATATACTGCAAATAATATAACCGTAATATATCTTTAACCTGTAACTGATAACACATGAAAAACTGTACTTTTAAACATTCTTACTATATCATAATAAATTTTCGTATCATTTAAATCATCTCGTAAATCTATATATTACTGAATTCTTACCCTGGATGTATAACTACAAATCATGAATTAACCCCGCATGACTCGGGTTGTGTAGCCTGTGGATTGGACTTAACGCTGGCTGGCCTACTAGGTTAACTCAAACATGACATAACTATGCATGATTGCCCTCCCATCCTGGCCTGCCCATCCTACTCTCCGCAAACCTCTAATGGGTCAGTACACAGGGTGTCTTCTACACACTGCCAACACTTTGGAGCTAATCGGCCTCTAACCCACACTTCTTGAATAGTGTGGTTGCACTGTCGGCTATACGCCAATCTGGTTCACCCATCCTACTCTCCGTTAAACCTCTAACGGGTTGGCACATAGTGGGTATCCTTCTCTCCGATCTGACTAGCTAGCAACAGCACCACGCTTATAACATACATAACTATCCATGTTCTGTTACTATGTAATACATTTCACATAATATATTTTTGTTCATAAATAACATTTTCATATTTCTGAAATAAAATCTGGCTTTTACATATTTCTAAATAAAAGCTGTTTTTCATAATTTCTGAATAAACTGTCATATTAAATTGATCACGACATCTACGTCGGCTTATCATATCACGATATTTGTGCCGGCTATCATTTCACGGCATCTGCGCCGGCTGTCATATCATATTATACTATAAATATCTTAGCTTCTGTACTGTTTATGTTCTTTCTAAAAATTACTATAAAGTCATACCTATTCTATGAAATATAATATATTCTGACATACTTTTATTCCATTAAACTTATACTCACGCCACACGAGTGTGTTCTACTTTGTACTATACTATAATATGCTATAAACTCTGTTCAATACCAGTATTCTCAAAAACCACATAAATTCATAAATAAATTTTTGAAAATACCTGACTTAATCTATTCCCTTACTAGTTTCCTGAGAAGCCTGTAGAAAATCCCTAAATCACGCCTGCGGCGTTCAGAACTCTAAACCTTGAAATCACATTAACCCCAGTTTAAAAAACTCAAACCCCAATATATTACCATCTAACACCTTTCCTGGGTTCACATATTCCAAATAATTGCATAAACCCTAAAATAACTGACTTACCCTAATTTTGGGATGGTGCACAAGAACCCCAAATTAGCAATCCGCTCCAACTAAGTTGTAGAGAATCTCCTCGGGATCATTGTGGTAACTTTTGATTGTCGAAACGGGGTAAAACGGAGCTAGATATGAAGAGAGAAGGAGGGAGAGCCGAAGTAGAGAGAGAAAGTATGAATTTCTTGTCAAAAAAATCCAATTTTTCGCTATATAGGCTGTTGTCCATGTGACCTCGTCGACGAGACACGTGTACTCATCGACGAGTCATAGAAGGGTGTTCGTCGAAGAAGATAATGAGTTCATCGATGAACACTTAATGACCTGATTTTCCAACTCTCGGTATCTTCTCGTTGACAAGACACGTGTACTTTGTCGACGAGATCTAGAAGTACATTCGTCGATGAGGACCCTGGGTTCGTCGACGAATTCTTGCTGATGCTCCTTAATATAATTCATTTTCCTTCTTCTCTTTTCCTTTATTCTCCTTTTTTTCCTTTATTATTTTATTACTATTATTTTTCTGGGTCTCTACATTCTCCCCTCTTTTTAAAAATTTCGTCCTCGAAATTTGCTGACTATACATGTACTAACCTCTAAAGGAAAAATTCATTGTACTTTTACTAATCACTCTCCCTTATGGCGGAGGAATACTGTGGTTACACATACGGTTCTGGGAGATTACAATAACTGACTAAAATTCTCCTAAAACCCACTATATCCTATAATCCAAAACACAATTATATACATTAATTATCCTGCACTATATAAAACAAAATCGAAACAATACTTACTTTAGATGAACTATTACCTTCCTTTTCTGACTAATATTGATCCCCACTGAACATATGTGGGTACTTCTGTCGTATCTCCTCCTTTAGCTTCGACGAAGCTTCCTCCATTGCATGATTCCTCCACAATACTTTCACTAGTGGAATTCTCTTGGTGCGCAACTCTTGTTCCTTCCTATCCAAAATCTGTACTGGTATTTCTTCATACATTAAAGTATCTTTAAGCTCCAACTCTTCATAACTGATCACGTGGAAGGGATTTGAGACATATTTCCTCAGCATAGATACATGGTATACATCATGAATCTTGGATAATGTTGGTGGTAAAGTTAATCTGTAGGCAATTGGAACCACTCTCTCAAGTATTTCAAATGGGCCAATGTACCTTGGGTTCATCTTATCCTTCCTCCTAAACCTCATAACTCCTCTCATCGGTGCTACTTTCAAGAACACATGGTCTCCTACATCAAACTCTAATTTTCTGCGGTGAGTATCTACGTAACTTTTCTAGCCAACTCTGGGCTGCATTAGTTCTGTCTCTAATAAGTCGAACTTTATTATATGCCTATTGCACTAATTCTAGCCCCAAAACTAGCCTTTCACCCACTTCATCCCATTATAGTGGAGAACAACATCTCCTACCATATAATGCCTCATAAGGTATCATTCCAATGTTGGTCCGGTAACTATTATTATACGCGAATTCAACCAACGACATAAACTAGGTTCAACTACTCTTGAAGTCTAGCACACATGCTCGAAGCATATCTTCTAGCATTTGAATCGTCCTCTCTGTTTGCCTATTAGTTTGATGATAAAATGTTGTACTGAATGTTAGCTGAGACCCCAAAGCCTCCTGCAAACTTCTCCAAAATCATGACATGAATCGTGGGTCTCGGTCTGAGACTATAGATACTGGCACACCATGGGGTCGAACTATCTCTTGAATATATAATTTCGCCAGCTTGCTCATAGAGTAGTTGACTTTAATAAAGAGAAAATGAATAGTCTTTTTTAGTTGGTCTACAATCACCCATATGACATTTTGCCCATGCAACGCCGATGGTAACCTTGTAACAAAATCCATAGAGATATGATCTCACTTCTACTCAAGGATGTGGAGTGGTTGCAATTGTCCCGAAGGTCTCTGGTGCTTAGTCTTTACCAGCTAGCACATTAAACACTGCTCTAAAACCTCGGCTATCTCCTTCTTCATGCCGCTCCACCAGTGACTCTTAGAGGTCCCAATACATCTTAGTGCTCTCAGGATGCACTTTGAAAAGGGATTTGTGTGCCTCTTCTAGGATAGTCCTCTTAATTTCAACATCTGCAGATACGCACAGTGTAAAGACTTGAAAATTTTAATAATTAAATAATAGAGAAAAAGGATAAATTTAAAGAAGGTAAAGCAGGGCTCATCGACGAACTCCATTTAAGATTCATGGATGAAGTTTAGGGTTCGTCGATGGAAAGATACCGAGAGGGGATTCTTTAGACCCATAAGTTCATCGATGAATTCTTTACCTTCGTCGACGAATCATCTTCTTCACTTTGTCAACGAAGCCACGTGTCTCGTCGACAAAGCCATGTGTCAAGACACCTATAAATACGCAGAATCGGGAATTCAGCGTGAAAAATATCTCTCTCCCTTATTTTTCGCTCTCTAAAATTCAGTGCTCTCTCCTTCTCTCTAGATTTTCGTTTCTGTTTCTCCCCGGTTCTACGATCAAAAGTTACCACTGTAGAGACTCAAAAATTTTACCGAATTAAGTTTCAAAAGAGAAGGGAGAAAATAAGTTTTCTAAGGGTGTTCAACAGGCCTCGTTGACGAGGCCAGATCGTTTGTCGACGAGGAGCCTTTTGGGGCACGTCGACGGGGACATGTGTCTCGTCGACAAGGGATTACTGAGAGAGGTGTTTTAGGGCCTGAAATTCATCAATGAGAAGTAAGTGCTCATCAAGGAACTCCCTTTTGCACTTGTTGACAAGATGACGTGGCTCGTTGACAAGTCTGCACTTTATAAATATATTAAAACCGGGTTTGAAGCGAGGAATTTTTGCATGTAAGGTTCCTCTCTCTAGGTTATTCGCCCTCCTCACCTTCTCTCTAGCTTTTTGGCTCAGTTTTTTGCCAGATTGATGATCTGAAGCTACCATGCTACTCTTGGGAAGTTTTTCTTCGTTTCTGCTAGAGTAGATCATTGGTTGGGCTAACTTAGGCGCCATCCCAAAATTTGGGTAAGTTGATTAATTTAATATTTATTAAGGTATTTGGTATTTCTAGGTTGAGGAAAGGTATTAGATGGGTTTATACTGAAGTTTTGTTGGGTGAAATATTAATTTCATGGTGTTGTGCTAGGAACACTACAGGTGTAGGATAGGGTGTTTGTGGGCTTCTCAGTAAGCCAGGTAAGGGGATAAACTAAGTCAGAATTTTTCATGAAATTATTTATCATTCTACAACATTAAATTTCAGGAATATATATATATATATATATATATATATATATATATATTATAATTATGTTTGGGGAAATACTATTATGAACAGGGATGTGATTTAAACGTATTTTATCAAAAAGTATGATTTTGGAACAGATTGTACATTCAAAATGTTACCCATTTCTATGTGGCATGAGTTTAAATTGCCATATAATTGAGTATATCAAAATAATATGTTTTTCTTAGATCAAACATGATATGATAGTTTTCAGGGCAATTATAAAACAATACAGGAATCATGATTTTATGAACATAATGTTTAATAGTATAGAGAAATCATGTTCAGTATATTATGATATGTCGGCGCAGATGCCGTAATTCATGTTATGTTATGCTGGAGCAGATGCCGTGATTCATGTTGGTGCAGATGCCATAATCATGTATGATAAGACAGAGTTCATGAAATATTATCATGTCAGATATTATTATGAAATATGAAACTGTTATGTCCAGAATATGGAACATATTATATGTTATCAGAACTCAGATAAAATAGTTTAGTTTAGTTTTTAGGAGCACGGTACCGTAGCTATATGTTCAGAATTATGATAATGCTACCACACGACCAATAGTGTGGGAGATGGCAGTCGATGTGGCTTCAGTGTATAGTGGGGTTGTTCTCCTGGCAGTTCGGGACCAGGTGGGATAGGCCCATCGTACTTATAGACTTATGATTAATCTAGCATGGTCGGCCAACTATTGCTAGGTCCCGCCTTCGGGCTGTACAACCTAGTTATGTGGGGTAAGACATGACATCAACTAGCTATCCATCCTGGGTGTTATTTTAGTATTGTACAATTATATAAGATGAATTTCATGTATATAAATATAGTATGTTTTATTATGATATGAAAAATCATGTTTTACTTAGTTTTGCTACAGACTAATTTTACCAAATATGCTTATTATACTGTTTATATGTATAACACGAAAATGCTCATAACGCCATACGCTGATGTTAGTTTACTTCCCTTACTGAGAGGTGTCTCACCCCATCTATATAAACAATTTAGGAGTCCCAGATAGAAGAGCGGATAGAGCTCCGCAACATTAGAGGTTGACTGTTCTACCCTGTCAGAAGGGTAAGTCGTTATGCTAGGGTCTGATAGGTTTTTGAGTTATGACCTTAAGGCACATTTTTGGTCTTTTGGGATGTGTATATGTATTTGGTAGGTTTTGTAAAATTTTGGTATTGCATTGGTTGGATGACTTGTTATGTATATGTTTTTATGTTTTCCGCTGCTTAGGTATCAGAGTTGTACTTTAGGTATATCCTTGGTACCCATGGGTCCAGGTTGATTATGTTTTATTAGTTAAGTAGGATTATTATATTATATTAAATGTTATTATGAAAGAAAAAATGAATACAATACTATAGACAAGTCATTATAGTTTGGTATCAAAGCCTAGGTTGTTAGGTTCTATAGACTCTAGAGTGCAGTGGAAATAATACAAGAGTATAGGAAAAGGATTTGAGGTTTTGTTTTGCCATTTAGAGGAAGGATTTTTGTGGTGGTTTCTATGTCTTTTCTGGGGTGACGATTTTAAGAAAGCCATAGTAAACTATTGCCGGGGTTTTGTTTCTAAAGTGTAGGACTGAACCTTGAAATAAGATAAAGATGTCAAGATAGTGGATTTTGGTTAGATGCATAAGTTATAAGGATAGGGTCCCTAAGTCATGATTATTGTATTTTCAGGATAGACCCCGGAGGAGGTAGTGCCCATGCGAGTGGTAGTGACTGTGTAGGGCCCTTGAGTGCAGACGAGGCTAATTTTGATGTGGTATTACAAAGTGTGGCTTAGTAGGTTATGGATGAAATCGCTAGGAGCTCCAGAGAGCAAGGAAGCCTGTCTGCAGGCCATGGGTGCATGACAGAGAAATTTACCAAGATGAATCCTTTGGCATTTTCAGGAGGAGTTGATCTTGCAGCCGTTGAGAATTGGATGTAGGAGATCGAGAAAGTTTTAGCAGTATTGCAGTGCACAAAGGAGCAAAGGGTCCTCTTTGCCACCTATAACTTGTCAGGGGAGGCTGAGAGATGGTGGACTGCGGTGAAACTTTTGGAGTAATAGAGGATGACACCGATAGTTATGACATGGGACCGATTTAAAGAGTTATTCTTTGATAGATATTTCCAAGCCACTGTCAAGGAAGCTAAAGTGGAAGAGTTCTTGAATTTGAAAAAGGGATGGTAGTCAGTCCAGTAGTATACAACGAGGTTTATCAAGTTGTCCCGCTTCACCTCATTTATCATACCTAACCAAGCAAATAAAGTAAGACAGTTTGAAAAAGTTTTGAGGCGTGATATCTACAGGCAAGTTATGGTGTTGAAAATACAAGACTTTGCTGAGTTAGTTGATAGAGCAGCTTTGGCTGAGGCTGGTGAGTAGTTGGGTGCAGAGGAGCAGGGATAGAAGAAGAGGTCCACACCTTCAGGCTTTCAACAGGGCTTTGGTCGGGGTCAATGGAGGAGAGGAAATTATGGCAGAGGTTAGAGGTAGGAGACTGGGGGCTGTGAGGTTTTTGGTGCTCAAACCTACCCTGTATGTCAAATATATGGAAAGAGACATCTGGAGGAGTGCCTAATGAGAGGTGTATGTTATCATTGTGGAGGATCGGGGCATCTGACAAGAGATTGTCCTACACCTATTGGTACTGCTCCTGCTCCCAGGAAGTTCAGGGAAGGTTACCAAGCACCTCGTGGAGGTTAACAGAGGAATGCAGCCCCAACGTGGGTTTATGCTCTAACGTTAGGAGACGCTAAGACTACCGCAGACGTCGTGACAGGTACCCTTACTGTTTTTTCATACCATGCTATTGTTTTATTTGATTTGGATGCCACTCATTATTTTGTGTTTGCGAATTTCATTAAATTGTCTGGAGGTGAGACCTAGTTATTAGATGTAGAAATATCAGTAGCTTCACTAGCTGGTTCAGTGGTAAAGTGTCGTAGGGTGCTCAGAGGTTATCCCGTAGAAATTCAAGGGAGAGTACTACTTACTGATTTAATTGTACTTGACATGCATGGGTTTGATGTAATACTGGGTATGGATTGGCTGGCAGCTAACTATGCTAATATTAACTATCATTTGAAAGAGGTGATATTCAAACCACCAGACAAGGAAGAATTCAGGTTTATGGGTTCGCAAGTGTGTCCCCCACCTTAGTTAGTATCAGCTATGCAAGTGAGAAGGCTACTCTTGGATGGTTGTCAGGGGTTTATAGCTTTTGTAAAGGAGGTGTCAAGAAATGAATTGAAGCTTGGAAAGACGCTAATGGTTAAGGAGTTTCCAAATGTTTTTCTAGAAGAATTGTTAGGATTGCCTCCTAACCACGAGGTAGATATCACTATCGATTTATTTCTTGGGATGGTACCGATCTCTAAAGCTTCTTACCAACTAGCTCCAGCAGAATTGGGGGAATTAAAGGACCAGCTGCAAGATCTATTGAATAAACAATTTATTCGGCCCAGTGTATCAACATAGGGAGCTCCAGTGTTGTTTGTAAAGAAGAACGACGGGTCTATAAGAATGTGTATGGATTACAAGGAAATTAATAAGGTGACAATCAAGAACATGTATCCTCTACCCCATATAGATGATCTATTTGACTAGCTTCAAGGTACGTAGATCTATTCTAAGATTGACCTCAAATTAGGCTACCACCAGGTGAAAGTAAAAGCAGAAGACATCTCAAAGACAACCTTTAGGACCAGATATGGGCATTATGAATTCCTCGTTATGCCTTTTGGTCTGATGAATGCTCCTACTGTATTCATGGATTTGATGAATGGAATCTTCCATTAGTATTTAGACTGATTTTTTTTTGGTTTTCATTGATGATATATTGGTCTATTCGAGGAGTTTTGAGGAGAATGAGGCACACTTACATCTAGTCCTTTAGACGCTTAGGGAAAAGAGATTGTATGCCAAGTTCAATAAATGTGAATTTTGGTTAGAGAAAGTGGCATTTCTGGGGCATATTATATTAGGGGATGAAATTTCTGTGGATCCCGACAAGATTGAAGTAGTAATGAATTGGGCCAGGCCAAAGAATGTTTAGGAAATTAGGAGTTTTTTGGGGCTGGCAGGTTATTACCATCGATTTGTTGAGGGATCTTCAGCATTATCAGGGCCTCTAACGCGTCTAGCCAAGAAGAATGTCATTTTTGAATGGGATGATAGTTGTGAACAAAGCTTTTAGAAAATGAAACAGAGGCTTGTCACAACACCAGTGTTGATCATCTCGTCAGGGGGTGATGGTTATGTAATTTAAAGTGATGCATCTTTGAAAGGGCTCGGTTGTGTATTGATGCAGTATGATAGGGTTGTAGCTTATGCCTTCTGACAGTTGAAAGAGTATGAAAATAACTACCCTACCCACGATCTGGAATTGGCTATTGTGGTACACGCGTTAAAGATTTGGAGGCATTACTTGTACGGTGAGAGATACAAGATATTCTCTGATCACAAAAGTTTGAAGTACTTTTTCACTCAAAAGGAGATGAACATGAGGCAGATGAGGTGATTGGAACTTATTAAAGATTATGACTGCAATATCATTTACCACCTAGGGAAAGCAAATGTGGTAGCTGATGCTCTGAGTAGAAAATCTGTGGGACCAACATTGGCAACTATGGAGATTCAGCATCCAATCCATGTGGATCTAGAGAGACTCGGAGTAGAGTTGGTAGAGAGTGATCCTCAGGCATTTATTGCCAATCTGGTAATGCAATCTACTTTACAGGAAAGGATTATGACCATTGAAAGGGATGACGAAGAATTAGTGGAGCTGATAACTACGGTGTAGGACAGACAAGGGGAGGAGTTAAATATTTCAGATGACAGAGCTCTATGGTTTCGTACTGGATTATATGTTCTTGCAGATGCTGATATCAGAAGGATGACTTTAGAAGAGGCTCACAGGTCCTTGTACACGGTTCATCCAAGTAGTACTAAAATGTATAGGGATCTGCGGGAGTCTTACTAGTGGAACGACATGCAGAGGGAAATTGCCAAGTTTGTGTAGCAATGTCTGACGTGCCAGCAGGTAAAGATTGAGCACTAGAGGCCAGCATGCCAGTTGCAGCCTCTTTACGTCATAGAGTGGAAGTGGGATGTATCTATGGATTTCGTGATAGGTTTACCACCAAAACCGCATGGTCTGAATGCTATTTGGGTGGTCGTTACTAGATTGACGAAGACCGCTCACTTCATTCCTATTAAAGTCAACTACTCCATGGATAGACTGGCATAATTATATATTCATGAGATAGTACGATCACATGGTGTGCCAGAGTCTATAGTATCAAACCGACACCCACGTTTCACATCGCGGTTTTAGAGGAGCTTTTAGGAGGCTCTGCTGTCTCAGTTATCTTTCCACATGACATTTCATCCTTAGATGGATAGTCAGACTGAGAGGGTGATTAAGATATTAGAAGATATGCTACGAGCGTGCGCGCTGGATTTTGGGGGAAGTTGGACCCAGTATATGCAACAATAATAGCTATGAGGCTAGCATCGACATGACACCTTATGAGGTGCTCTATGGTAGGAGGTGTCGTTCTCCTCTATGTTAGGATGAGATAGGTAAGAGGCAAGTGTTATAGTGTAACAAGCCTATGACAAAGTCTGACTCATTAAAGAAAGAATCAGTGCAACTCAGAGTCAGTAGAAAAGCTATGCTGATACACGCTACCATGAATTGGAATTTGAAGTAGGTGACCATGTGTTTTTGAAGATAGCACCACTGAAGTGGGTTATAAGATTTGGAAGGAAAGGTAAGTTAAGCCCTAGGTTTATTGGGCCTTTCGAGATTCTTGAAAGAGTAGGGTCAGTTGCCTACGGGCTGCTGGCTTTACCACCAGTTTTATCTAGAATTCACGATGTATTTCATATTTCCACGTTAAGGAAATATGTCCCATATCCCTCCCATGTCATCAGTTATGCCAAGTTAGAACTCAGTGATACTTTGGCTTATGAAGAAACTCCCCTACAGATTCTGGACAGGAAGGAACAGGATTTGCACAATAAGAGGATTCCATTAGTAAAAGTCCCATGGAGGAATCACGCAGTGGAAAAAGCTTTTTGGGAGCTTGAGGAAGAGATACGACAAAAATACCCACATCTGTTTAGCGAGGAAGAGCAGTAATCAGGATGAGATACAAGTAGATGTGTAATGTTTCTTTTATGCAGGTTAGTCAGTACATGTAATAATTTTCAGTTAGGAGGTAGTGTTTTGGTTTTGGGAGAATTTTATTTTAAGTATTTGTAATCTCCTAGAACCCTAATTGTAACCACGATATTCCTCCACCACAAGTGAGGGTAAGTAATAAAATACGTAGACCTTTTTCTTTAATGGATGGTGACAATATAGATAGTAAATTTCGAAGACGAAATTTTCATAAGGGGTGAATATAGAGATGCAAGAATTTTACCGAATTAAGTTTTAAAAGAGAAGGGAGAAAATAAGTTTTCTATGGGTGTTCAACAGGCCTCATCGACGAGGCCAGATCGTTCGTCAACATGGAGCCTTTTGGGGCACATCGACGGGGACATGTGTCTCGTCGACGAGGGATTACCAAGAGAGGTGTTTTAGGGTCTGAAATTCATTGACGAGAAGTAAGTGCTCGTTGATGACCCCCTTTTGTGGTCGTTGACGAGTTTGCACTTTATAAATATGTTAAAACCGGTTTGAAGCGAGGAATTTTTGCATGTAAGGTTCCTCTCTCTAGGTTATTCGCCCTCCTCACCTTCTCTATAGCTTTTTGGCTCAGTTTTTTGCCAGATTGACAATCTGAAGCTACCACACTACTCCTGGGAAGTTTCTCTTCATTTCTGTAGGAGTAGATCGTTGGTTGGGCTAACTTGGGTGCCATCCCAAAATTTGGGTAAGTTGATCAAATTTTATATTTATTAAGGTATTTGGTATTTCTGGGTTGAGGAAAGGTATTAGATGGGTTTATACTGAAGTTTTGTTGGGAGAAATGTTAATTTTAGGGTGTTGCGCTAGGAACACTGCAAGTGTAGGATAGGGTGTTTGTGGGCTTTTCAGTAAGCCAGGTAAGGGGATAAATTAAGTCAGAATTTTTCATGAAATTATTTATCATTCTACAACATTAAATTTTAGGAATATATATATATATATATATATAATATAATTATGTTAGGGGAAATACTGTTATGAACAGGGATGTGATTTAAATGTGTTTTATCAGAAACTATGATTTTGGAATAAATTTTACATTCAGGATGTTACCCATTTTTGTGTCGCATGAGTTTAAATTGCCACATAATTGAGTATATCAGAATAATATGTTTTTCTTAGATCAAACATGATATGATAGTTTTTAGGACAATTATAAACAATATAGGAATCATGGTTTTATGAATGTAATGTTTAACAGTATAGAGAAATCAAGTTCAGTATATTATGATATGCTGACGTAGTTGTCGTGATTCATGTTTTGTTATGTCGACACAGATGCCTTGATTCATGTTGGTGCATATGTCATAATCATGTATGATAAGACAAAATTCATGAAATATTATCATGTCAAATATTATTATGAAATATGAAATAGTTATGTTCAGTATAGGGAACATATTATATGTTATCAGAACCTGGATGGTATGATTTAGTTTAATTTTCTAGAGCACGGTACTGTAGCTATATGTTCAAAATTATGATAGTGCTACCACACGACCAGTAGTGTGGGAGATAGCAGTTGATATGGCTTCAATGTAGAGTGGGGTTGTTCCTCTGGCAGTTCAAGACCAGGTGGGATAGGCCCATCGTACTTATAGACTTATGATTGATCTAGCATGATCGGCCAGCCATTGCTAGGTCCTGCCTTTAGGCTGCACAACCTAGTTATGTGGGGGTAAGACATGACATCAACTAACTATCCATCTTGGGTGTTATTTTAGTGTTGTACAATTATATAAGATGAATTTCATGTATAGAAATATAGTATGTTTTATTATGATATGAAAAATTATGTTTTACTCAGTTCTGCTATAGATAGATTTTATCAAATATGCTTATTATACTGTTTTTATGTATAACATGAAAATGCTCATAACGCCACACACTAATGTTAGTTTATTTCCCTTACTGAGAGGTGTCTCACCCTAACTATAAAAAAAATTCAGGAGTCCCAGATAGAAGAGCGGACAGAGCTCCGCAGCATTAGAGATCGACTATTCTACCCTATCAGAAAGGTAAGTCGTTATGCTAGGGTCTGATGGCTTTTTGGGTTATGACCCTATGACACATTTTTGGTATTTTTGGGATGTGTATATGTATTTGATAGGTTTTGTAAAAACTTGGTATATGTATATGTTTTTATGTTTTCTGCTGCTTAAGTATCAGAGTTGTATTTCAGGTATATCCTTGGGACCCATGGGTCTAGGTTAATAATGTTTTATTAGCTGAGCAGGATTATTATATTAAATGTTATTATGAAAAAAAAAATGAATACAGTAATATAGACAGGTCGTTACAACCACGGTGATCTTGGGGAGATTCTCTAGAACATAGTCAGAGTAGAATATTGATTTGAGAAGTTTGGGCATCATCCAAATTTCAGGGTTAGGGTGTTTTTGGGATCTTGCATGCATGGCTTGAGGACCTCAGCGGTTATTTTTCCAAAAACCTAGGTAAATTATAGTTTAGGAAATTACGAATAGGAAGATGCAGGAAATGTGAGTATGCTGATTTTTTTGGGAAATTTAGTGTTTACTGGGGAATTTGTATGTATGTAATTACTAGATTTTGAGGTTATTACGCTGAGGGCATGAGGGCTGAATTGGAGGCAGGCCTCCTAGTCAAATAGGTAAGGGAAATATGCTATGCTACGAATTTTAGAATGTTTATTAGTAAATGTTATTTTTTTTACAGATTATTATCCAGTACGCAAATTATTTGGATATTAGAAGATACAGTTTTCAGAATATGAAATATTTATTTATTTAGTTGTGTGGCATGAGACATTATCAGATCAGTACAAAAATCCTACAGTTTTCATATTACTATGATTTACAGTATTTATGCAGAAATATGTTTTATCAGATTTTTCAGAATCATGAATTACAGTATATATACAGACAACTATTTTATAACATTTACAGATTACCATGATTCCTAGAATTTTAAAGCCATAACACTAATATTACAGTTTATACAGTTCAGATATTAAAAATAAGTTATTACATTTTATACATATCGGATATTACAGAATAGTTATTACAGTTATTACAGTTTTGATATTAAAGTATTTTCAGAATAGTTTTTGGTGTTATGGTTATTTTGGAATCATGATGAAACAGTAAGATATATATATATAGAAAATAGTATTATACAATATTAGACCCTAATGAATCGGTTCAGATATTAGTAGAGCATGGTACCGTTGCTATTACAGATCAGAGTGCAACCACACATCTCAAATAGTGTGTGGAGGATTTCGTCAACCGTGCCTGAAGAGATTGCAGGCTCCCCAGAAGAATGGGTTGAGGTGGCCGATTTGACGAGGTAGATACCAGTACCCTGCTTTGGAGAGATTGTAGATGGCCGGGCTGAGGATTGGTAGAGTTACAATTGACTTATCTTGGTGGGCCAACCAGAGTTAAGTCCCGCCTATGGGCCGCACAACCCTATTACGAGGGTTAAATCATGACGTACAGTTTTCCAAGGTAAATATCACAGTTATGTATATGTATACAGATTTACAGAATATCAGCGGATATATTATGATAGTACTAGAAGTATGAAAAAGTAGAAAACTCAGATATTACAATTGTATTTTAAATTATAATAGATGCAAGTTGTACTGTATATTGTTTTATCAGCTTTTACAGTTTCAAATATTTATCAGTATAGTATTTATGGAACTCAGTTGCCACATACTAGTAAAAGCATATTTCTTCTTACTAAGCGTTGTCTCATCCTAGTGATTTAACATTTTTCAGGTGATCCAGCTAGACGAGCAGATCAGGCTCGCCGATAGAGGGGTTGTTGCACTGCCCTAGTTGTGGGGTAAGTGTTTTTAGGGAGATGTGTTTTTGGGTAATTTTCCAAGGGTTTTGATGGATGTTACTTGAAGATGTGTTTTTGTGTATGTATATTTTGGGGAATTATTGAATTCTGGTATATTAAATATGGATGCACAATTTTATGTTTTCCTGCTACGTAGGTGTGCAAAATGAACAGGGTTTCCCTCAGTGCTCGTTTGGGGCCTGAGATGTTATAGTAGATAATCCAAGGGTATCGGAGTAAATTAAGTTTTTGTATATAGTAAAGTTTAATTGAAAAAAAATGGTACAAATTTTTGGGTCGCTACAGTTTGGTATGAGAGGCTAGGTTTGCTAGGTTCTGCAAACTCTAGAGTGCAGCTAAAAACAATTACCAGAATATAGGAATGAATTTTTAGGAAGGATCGGAATTGGGATAGAATAGAATATCAGTGAGATAATGTCATGAAAATTAGGATGAGAATTTAGGGTTCTATTTTGTAGTCTGGAAGCAGGAATTTTAGGGTGGTTTCTGTGATTTTCCTGGGGCGACAATTTCAGGAAAACCATAGTAAATTATCATCGATTCTATTTCCATATGGTAGGACTAGACCCTAAATTAGTGATAACAGGTATGGGGTATTTTAGTTAGAGTAGCATTGTAAGGTTAAGATTCTCAGAATAATTTGGTATTATTGCAGGATGGACCTAGGAGGTAGTAGTGCCCACGCTAGCGATGATGATGGAGCAGGGCCATCTGGCATGGGAGACGGGACTCAAATGTTGTATTACGCAATGTAGCTCAGCAGGTCATGACTGAGATTGCACGAAGCTCTAGGGAGCAGGGAGGTCCATCTACTACCCAAAGGTGCACAATAGAGAATTTCACAAAGATGTACCATCCAGCATTTTCAAGAACATTTGATCCTACTGTTATAGAGAACTCGATGCAAGAGATAGAAAAGATACTGGCGGTGCTGCATTGCACCGATGAGCAGAGGGTCCTTTACGCCATGTATAAGTTGGCAGGAGAGGCTGAGAGATGGTGGACGACCACGAAATTGCTAGAGGAGCAGAGACCCATCCCAATGCTGATGACCTGGGCCCGATTCAGAGACATATTCTTTGACAGATACTATCCTGTCATGGTCAGAGAGGCTAAAGTACGTGAGTTTTTGAGTTTGACCCAGGGATCGTTGATAGTTCAGAAGTATGCGGCGAAATTCATCGAGCTGTCACGATTCGCTCCATATATAGTACTAGATGAAGTTAAGAAAGCCATAATGTTCGAGCGAGGTTTGAGACGAGATATGTACAAGCAGATGGTAGTGCTGAAGATGTAGGATTTCTCTAAATTTGTTAACAAAGCTACAGTAGTAGAGAAGAGTGAGCAGATAGATGTAGGAGTACCAAGCTAGAGGAAAAGGCCCATGCCATTGGGTTTCCTAGTAGGTCCCAGCTAGGGCCCATGGAAAGGAGACCAATATGAAAGAAGCCTGAGATAAATGATGGGGCACAGTGGTGTTCAGGGTGGGCAGATTATTCCTATCTGTCCTACATGTGGCTGGAGGCACCTTGGTGAATGTCGGTTAGGAGAGAATGTCTACTATTGGTGTGGGAGATTTGGCCATATGGCATGATCATGTCGGGGACTGCTGATCCAAGCATCAACTCATAGACCACTTCAGGGTTGTTATCAGGCGCCCCGTGGGGGCTAGCAGAGGAACACAACACCTGCGAGGGTTTATGCATTGACTCCGAGAGATGCTAAGACTGCTGGAGACGTCGTGACATGTATCCTTACTGTTTTACCATATAAAGTTGTTGTTTTATTTGGCATAGGTGCCACCCATTCCTTTGTATTGGCGGGGTATGTTAAAGTAACTGGGGTAGAGGCACAGTTGTTAGATGTTGAGTTGTCTGTAGCCACACTAATGGGATCTATTGTGAGGTGTAGGAAGGTACTTAGGAACTTTCTTATGGGCATTAAGGGTAAAGTACTGCCAGCTGATCTCATGATATTAGATATGTAGGGGTTTGATGTAATATTAGGTATTGATTGATTGGCAGCCAATCACGCCAACATAGATTGCTACTAGAGGGAAGTGATTTTCAAACCCCCAGGTGAGCAAGAATATAGATTTTTGGGTTCACGTGTGCGTGCCTCACCACAGCTCGTGTCAACTATTTAGGCGAGGAGATTGATTCAGTGTGGATGCCAAGGATATGTAGCTTATATAAAAGAGCTACCGAAGGAAGAATTAAAATAGACTGATATTTTAGTGGTCATAGATGTTCCAGATATTTTTCTAGAGGATATACCTCTTTTACCACTAGATCGAGAGATCAAATTTACCATAGATCTGTTACCAGGGCCAGAACCAGTATCTAAAGTGCCGTACAGAATGGCTCCAGTCGAATTGAAGGAATTGAAAGATTAGTTGCAAGAGTTGCTAGATAAAGGGTTTATCAGGCCCAATGTGTCACATTGAGGAGCCCCAGTTCTGTTTGTGGAAAAGAAAGATGGGACCATGAGGATGGGCATAGATTATAGGGAAATAAATAAACTGGTAGTCAAGAATTAATATCCTCTTCCCAGAATTGATGATTTATTTGACCAACTCCAAGGGACCCAAGTCTACTCCAAAATTGACCTTTAGTCAGGCTATCACTAGATGAAAGTCAAGGCAGAGGATGTATCAAAGACAACATTTTGATCCAGGTACGGGCACTACAAGTTCTTGGTGATGTTGTTCGGATTGACAAATGCACTAGCGGTGTTCATGGATTTAATGAATCAGGTGTTCCATCAGTACTTAGACCAGTTTGTTGTGGTGTTCATTGATGATATACTGGTCTATTCAAAGAGTCTTGAGGAGCATGAGGGTTATTTTAGATTGGTTTTGCAGGTGCTAAGGGAAAAGAAATTATATGCTAAATTCAAGAAATGTGAATTCTGGTTTAGGCATGTTACTTTCCTCGGGCATGTGATCTCCAAGGACGGTATATCAGTTGATCTGAGTAAAGTAGAGGCTGTAGTGAGTTGGGTGAGATGAGTGAATGTTCAGGAGGTTAGAAGCTTCCTAGGTTTGGCAGACTACTACCGACGTTTCATGGATGGCTTCTATAGGTTATTAGGTACACTAACTCAACTCACAAGAAAGGATGTGAAATTTGATTGGACTGATGAGTGTGAGCAGAGCTTCCAAGAGTTGAAGCAGTGGCTGGTCACTGCATCGGTATTGTCTATCCCATTAGGGGAAGATGGTTTTATGATATACAGTGATGCGTCCCAAAAAGGACTCGAGTGCGTGTTGATGCAGCACGGGAAAGTCATCACCTAAGCATCTAGATAGCTTAAAGAGTATGAAAAGAACTACCCTGTGCATGATCTAGAATTAGCTGCAGTGGTGTATGCACTGAAAATTTGGAGGCATTATCTTTGTGGTGGGAAATGCGAGATCTTCACTGATCATAAAAGCTTAAAGTATTTCTTCACCCATAAAGATTTGAATATGTGGCAGAAAAGATGGTTGGAGTTCATCAAGGATTATGATTGTACAATTAGCTACCATCCAGGGAAAGCAAACGTGGTGGCTGATGCACTGAGCAGGAAAATAGCAAGAGCAGCGGTGTCAACAGTGGAGATTCAACACCCTATCCAGATTGATTTGGAGAGGTTAGGCATGGAGTTGATAGAGGATGATCACTAGGCATTCATTGCCAACTTGGTGGTACAACCTACTTTGTAGGAAAAAAAAATTAATGCTATACAGAAGAATGACACAAAGTTGGCCTAGTTGATTGAGAAAGAGCGGGATGGACAGGAAGAGGAGTTCAATATTTCAGAGAATGGAGGCTTGAGGTTCCATGCCGTTCCTGTAGATGCTGAGATCAGAAGGACTATATTGGAGGAGGCTCACAAATCCCTGTACACAGTTCATCCTGGTAGCACTAAAATGCATCGGGATCTCCGAGAGACTTTCTGGTGGAGCGAAATGAAGAGAGAGATAGTGGAATTCATACAACAATGTTTGATGTGCCAGCAGATAAAGGCTAAGCACCAGAGGTTGGCAGGATAGTTGCAGCCACTCCATATCCCTGAGTGGAATTGAGATCACATATCAATGGATCTTGTCACTGGGTTACCGCCGGCACTGCATGGTTATAATGCTCTTTGGGGTGATTATTGACCGATTGACAAAAAGAACTCACTTTCTATGTAACGACCTGCCTAATTTACCATATATATATTTTTTTCACATAATAGCATGTCAATAATCATGATAAATATAAACATAATCCTCCCAGACCTGTGGGTACAGGGGAATAAACCTGTCATATATCATTGACACCCTAGTAGCAGTAAACATACATCATATACATAACAAACCAACCGTCCAAATACAATACCAGAGTTTTACAAACCCGTCATATAAATATACACACATCCCAAAATGATCATAAAGTTCCCTAAGGTCACTACCCAAAAACCCATCTGACCCTAGCATAGCGACTTACCATTCTGGCAGGGTAGATCGGGCAACCACTAATGCTGCAAAGCTTTATCCGCTCCTTTACCCTGATTTCGAAATGTTTTAAAGCTGCGGTGAGACACCTCTCAGAAAGGAAAATAAACTAATATCAGTGTGTGACAACATGGGTATTTTCATATGTCATAAGCATATATTGTATATAAATCGTATCTATGAAAACTATCTGATAATTTACTAAATAAATATATTTAAAAGTAACATACATGTCATGCTATATCTCTGTATGTGTAAATCATCTTATACAATGGTATAATACATGAAATAAATCCCAAGATGGATAACTAGTTGGTGTCATGTATTACCCCCACATGACTGGATTGTGCGGCTCGAAGGTGGGACCTAGCACTGGCTGGTCGACCATGTTAGATCAATATAAGTCTGTAAGTACGATGGGCCCGTCCCACCTTGGTGGGACGTCTACAACTCTGCACTGAAGCCACATCGACTGCCAATCTCCCATAGCCCTTTGCGGCATGTGGTAGCTCTAACATAATCTAAATACATATATAGCTACGGTATCTTGCTGCTGAACTGAACTAAATTGAGCCATCCGGGAACTGATATCATATATTGTATTTCATATGCTGAATATAACCGTTTCACCATAATATCTAACATAATAATATTTTCATAAAAATAACATATCTTTCATTACGACTTTTGTGCCGACATTTCATATCATATCATATAAATTAATGGCCCTTACGCCATTTTATATAAACTATGGCCCTTGCGCCATTTCAAATAAATTACGGCTCTTGTGCCGTTTCATAAAATAAGGCCCTTGTGCCGTTTTATAAATTACAAAAAATATAATTCTTGTATTGTTTTAACTATTTCCTGAAAACAATAATAGCATGAAGGTTCTGAAAACATAACATTTTGCCATCATATAAATCATAAGATTTTATACCTATGTCACACAAATCAAATCATTTTGCCTGATAATATATATATAAACATTCTCTATAAACAGTAGTAATTTTTCCAAACATAATTTTATATCATACATATTTTTTGAAATAAAATGCTATAGAATAATAAGTATTTCCATAAAAATTTTGACTTAATTTATTTCCTTACCTGTCTTATTGAGATGCCGACACAATTCAATCCTGAACCCATGGCATTTCCAACACAAAATCTACAATTTCCATTTCCCCAGAACATTCAACAGAATTCAAACATAATTTCCATAAAACATTTTTTAGGCTCCCAATAATCTAAATAAATTGTTAAACTCTAAAATAATCAAATTACCTTGGTTTTCCTAAACTATGCCCGCAGGGTCCTGAAATTACACCCGCGACGCTTACCTGAGCTCTGAATCAAGAATTATAATTGCATTAAATTAATCCTTAATAAAATATTATTTTAATATTTCCTAGGCCTATAAATTCCAAATAAATAATTATAACCTCAAATATAACCAATTTACTTAATTCCCCAAATCCCACTCTCGCTTTAGAATGTTGCTTAGGAAACCCAAATTGAAAATTTACTCCAGCCAAAATGACAACGATCGCGACTAGGACCCTGTGGTGGTGCCCAATTGTCGATTTGGCTGAAAATCTAAGGAGAAATTGAGAAAATAGGAAAAGATTATCTTACCCTAGGAATGGTGCCTGCACTGCTCTTATGACAAATCCACTCTAGTAGAAATGTCAGTGGTGAAACTAGGAACCCAATAGTATTTTTGGATTTCTGATTAGCTGAATATTGGAGAAAAAATTGAGGCGAGAGAGAGAGGAGATGAAGACGAGAGTGAGAACATGAGAGTTACAAAGAAGGGGGTTGCTTGTTGCCGGAAGTGAAATTCCTAAAGGATCTTTTGATCCTTTGGGATCCTTCTTTTGTTTATTTTATATTATATAATAATAATAATAACCTTTAACATATATGTGTGTGTGTGTGTGTGTATTATATTAATATATTAATATGTTATATTACTTAATTCATAATTCATATTATTAAATTAATTAATTTATTATTCAATTCAATTTTAAATCTTAAATAATTTATTTATTTATTTTTACTTTCCCAAATGTATCATTTTTTGGGGCGTTACATTCTACCTATTAAAGTTAGCTACTTTATGTACCGACTGGTAGAGATCTACATTTAGGAGATAATTTGACCTCATAGAGTGCTAGTATCCATCATTTCAGACCGTGACCCACGTTTTACATCACGATTTTGGAGGAGCTTGCAGGAGGCTTTGGGGTCTCAGTTATCATTCAGCACGACATATCATCCTTAGACTGATGGGTAGACAGATAGAACAATCCAAATACTTGAGGATATGCTGCGAGCATGCGTGCTGGATTTTGGGGGTAGTTGGACTCAGTATATGGCGCTGGTTGAGTTTGCGTATAATAACAACTATTAGGCCAGTTTCGGCATGGCACCTTACGAGGCGTTATAAGGTAGGAGGTGTCGTTCACCTTTGTATTGGGATGAAATGGGTGAGAGGCAAGTTCTGGGACTAAAGTTGGTGCAGCAGGCATACGATAAAGTCCGACTAATTAAAGATAGAATCATTGTAACTCAGAGTCAGAAGAAAAGTTACGCCAATATGCGCCACTAGGAATTGGAGTTTGAGGTTGAAGATCAAGTATTTTTGAAAGTAGCATCATTGAAGGGAGTTGTGAGATTTGGGAAGAAGGGTAAGTTGAGCCCTAAGTTTATTGGCCCATTCGGGATATTAGAGTGAGTGGGTTCAGTAGCCTACGGGCTAGCTTTACCACCAGCGTTGTCCATAATACATGACGTATTTCATATTTCCATGTTAAGGAAATACATCCCAGACCCTTCCCATGTGATCAGTTATGCAGAGATAGAACTCAAAGATTCGCTGACACATGAAGAGACACCAGTGTAGATCCTAGATAGGAAAGAACAGGCATTACACACTAAGATAATTCTGTTAGTAAAAGTTTTGTGGAGAAATAATGCAGTAGAGGAGGCTTCATGGGAGCAAGAGGTGGAGATACGACAGGAATACCCACACCTGTTTGGTGGGATTGGTAGTAATTAAGGAATAATAAATCAAATAGAATAGTAATGTTTATTTTAGTGCAAAATAGTTAAGGTATGAATTGTATATTAGATTATAGGATAGATAGTGTTTTTAGTTTTGGGAGAATTTTTTTTTTTTTTGTATATATATTTGTAATCTCCCAGAACCCTAGTTGTAATCACGGTATTCCTTTGCCATAAGTGAGGGTAAGTAATAAAATAAGTAGCCAATTTTTTTCAGAGGATGGTGTTTAATAGACAACAAATTTTGAGGATGAAATTTTATAAGGAGGGGAGAATGTGAAGACTCACAAATTTTTATAATTAAATAATAAAGAAGAAGGATAGATTTAAAGAAGGCAAAGTAGGGCTCGTCGATGAATGTTTTGACTTCGTTGATGAACTCCCTTTAAGATTCATGGACGAAAGTTCAAGGTTCGCTGATGGAATGATACTGAGAGGGGATTCTTTAGACCCATAAGTTCGTTGACTAATTCTTTACCTTCATCGAAGAATCACCTTCTTCACTTCATTGACGAAGCCACATGTCTCGCCGATGAAGCCATGTGTCAAGACACCTATAAATACATAGAATCGGGAATTCAGCGAGAAAAATTTCTCTCTTTTATTTTCTTTCTCTAAAATTCGGTGCTCTCTCCTTCTCTCTTGATTTTTAGTTCCATTTCTCTCCGGTTCGATGATCAGAAGCTACCACGGTGATCTTGGGGAGATTCTCTACAACCTAGCCGGAGCAGAATGTTGATTTGAGAAGTTTGGACACCATCCCAATTTCAGGGTTAGGGTGTTTTTGGGACCCTACGTGCATAGGTTGAGGACCTTAGCAGTTATTTTTTGAGGAACCTAGGTGTAACGACTTGAAGAATAATGGTATTTAAATAATAATCGAAAGGGAAATGGGAATCGGAAACATAAGGAGGCAATCGAAGAGTTTGTTGACGACATTGCATTTTGGAAAGGATAAATCCTGAGGAATTTTTCAGCTCCTCATCGATGAATACAGAGGACTCATCGACGAGGGTATAACAGGAGGTTATCGATGACGGTTGGAGTTCGTCGATGAGGAAATACTGAGAGAGGTTTTGGGTCATCTGAATTTTGTTGACGAGGAGTGGGTTTCGTCGACGAAATTATTAAAGGACTCGTCGATGAGATGACGTGGCTCTTCGACAAATCCAACCCTATAAATAGTGAAGAACTCGGATTTTTGATGGAAATTAAGCGCAGAAACTCTCTCTATCTCTCTCTCTCTCTCATTCTACGGCCCTTCCTCCTTCTCTCTTTGATTTCAGGTCGGATTTCCGTCGGTTTGACGATTTGAAGCCTCCACGATGCTTCTGGGAAAGTTCTCTGTAAATTTGCAGGAGCGGATCGTCGGTGGGGCTGAAGTGGAAACCATCCCAAATCTAGGGTAAGACTTTCTACTCAATATTTGGATTTTTGGCAGTTGTAGAAAGTGTTATACGCTTGGAAATACTGAACTTTAGTTTTGGGAAATTCCGTTTTCAGGGTGTTGAGTAGGGAACCCTGTGGGTATGGGACAAATTTTCTTAGGGGCTTTTCAAGAATCAGGTAAGGGGATAAACTATGTTAGTTCTTTTTGAGGAAATGTATGTATATATAGCCTTTGATTTCAGGAAAGTAAATATATTCATATATATATGATTTAAATTTGAGAAAACACTGTTGAAAATGATGGTATGTTGAATATGTGGAAAACCTGTTAGTGTGGCATGAGTAGAAATTGTTATGAAATACTGTTTTCTGGGAATGTGTCAATAATATGGATTTTTATAATGGAAAATCAGCGTACAGGCCGAGATTTATATATATATATATATAGATATATATATCTGCTGGTGTACGGGTTGAGCTATGTGTATGATTTGCCAGCGTACAGGTTGAGCTATGTATATGATTTGCCGATGTACGGGCCGATCTATGGATGTGATTTGCCAACGTACGGGCTATGCTATGATATGATTTTCTAGCGTATGGGCTAAGCTATGGATGTGAATTTCTAGTGTACGAACTGTGCTATGATTTGCCGGTGTATGGGCCGAGTTATGATAATGTGAAATACTAGCGTACGGGTTAATGATTTTCATGATATACGTATGTATGCAAAATGATATGATTGATTTGATAGTTAATGATATGAAATATCCATGTATCATAGTTTTAGTATATGTTTTATGATATCAGAACCTGGTTAGCTTGGTTTAGGCTAGCATTTGCATGGTACTATTAGTATGTGTCCATGGTCTTCATGATCATGATATCTGTGTTAACGCAATTGTACGGAGTGGTGTGAGATTGGATGGTCGATGTGGTTTTTAAGAAGTGTGTGAGCGCCCCTGGTGTACGGACTAGGTCTGGTAGACCTATCAGACTTATAGACTGTACTTTTGACTTGGCAGTGGTTGGCCAACCATTGTCAGGTCCCACCTTTGGGCCACACAACCCAGTTATGTTGGGGTAATACATGACAATAGCCAGCTAACCTACCAAGAATGTTTTTGTATTATACTTTATGAGATGAAATATGATTATGAAAATGTAGTATGTTCTGCCATGTTTTGATATATATGTTTTCCCAGATTTGAGAAAACATTTACTAAATATGTTATGTATGGTATATGTATAACACGAAATACTTATGTTGCCATACACTGGTATTAGTTTATTTCCCTTACTGCGAGGTGTCTCACCCCAAAATTTTATAAACTTTTCAGGAGCCCCTGATAGGAGAGCGGGTAAAGCCCCGTTGATCTAGTATGAATGGTCTGCCCTTCTAGAAGGGTAAGTATTTTGATAGGAATGGATGTATTTTGTGAAAATGGCCCTAAGACATCTTTTTGGGTTGAGTGTTGTGTATATATGTATACAGTGATTGTAGTAACTCTGGTATTGTGATGTATGGTATAATGAGATGTATATGATTGTATGTATCCTACTGCTTAGGTTTCTGTTTTGTGTTATGATGTATCCCTGGTACCCACGGGTCCAAGTGGATTATAATCTGTTGAGCTGGGATTTGTGATGTTGATTTTATTATTATGTTTTTAAAAAAATGTGGAAAATAAGCAGGTCGTCACACTAGGTAAATTATAGATTAGGAAATTACGAATAGGTAGATGCTGGAAATGTGAGTATGATGATTTTTTGGGAAATTCAGTGTTTACTAGGGAATTTGTATGTACGTAATTACAGGATTTTGAGGTTGGAACGCCGAGGGCGTGAGGGTTGAATTGGAGGCAAGCCTCCCAGTCAGATAGGTAAGGGAAATATGCTATGGTAGGAATTTTGGAATATTTATCAGTAAATTATATGTTTTTTCAGATTATTATCCAATACGAAAATTATTTGCATATTAGAAGATATAGTTTTCAAAATATGAAATATTTATTTAATTAGTTGTGTGGCATGAGACATTATCAGATCAATACAGAAATCCTACAGTTTTCAGATCACTATGATTTACAGTATTTACGCAGAAATTTGTTTTATAAGATTTTACAGAATCATGAATTACAGTGTATGTACAAATAGCTATTTTATAGCATTTACATATTACCATGAATCCCAGAATTTTAAAGCCATAACACGATAATATTACAATTTATACAGTTAAGATATTACAGATAAATTATTACAGTTTATACATTTCAGATATTACAGAATAGTTATTACAGCTATTACAGTTCAGATATTAAAGTATTTTCAGAATAGTTTTCGGTGTTATGACTATTTTGGAATTATGATGAAATAGTAAGATGTATATATAGAAAATAGTATTATAGAGTATCAAACACTGATGAATCAGTTCAAATATAAGTAGAGCATGGCATCGTTGCTATTACAGATCAGAGTGCAACCACACATCTCAGATAGTGTGTGGAGGATTTCGTTAATTGTGTCTAGAGAGATTGCAGGCTCCCTAGAAGAATGGGTTGAGGTGGCCGGTTTGACGAGATAGATACTAGTACCATGCCCTGGAGAGATTGTAGATGGCTGGGCTGAGGATTGGTAGAGTTATAGTTGACTTATCCTGGTGGGCCAACCAGAGTTAAGTCCCGCCTATGGGCCGCACAACCCTGTCATGAGGGATTAAATCAAGACGTACAATTTTCAAGGGTAAATATCACAGTTATGTATATGTATATAGATTTACCGAATATCAGCGGATATATTATGATACTAGAAGTATGAAAAAGTAGAAAACTCAGATATTATAGTTGTATTTTAAATTATAATATATGCAAGTTGTACTATATATTGTTTTATCAGCTTTTACAGTTTCAGATATTTATTAGTATAGTATTTATGGAACTCAGTCACCATACACTAGTAATAGCATATTTCCTTTTACTGAGCGTTGTCTCATCCTTGTGATTTAATATTTTTCAGGTGATCTAGCTAGACGAGCAAATCAGGCTCGCTGATAGAGGGGTTGTTGCACTGCCCTGGTTGTGGGGTATGTGTTTTCAGGGAGATGTGTTTTTGGGTAGTTTTCCAGGGGTTTTGGTGGATGTTACTAGGAGATGTGTTTTTATGTACGTATATTTTGGGGAATTATTGAATTTTGGTATTGTAAATATGGATGTACAATTTTATGTTTTCTCGCTGTGTAGGCGTGCAAAATGAATAGGGTTTCCCTCAATGCTCATTTGGGGTCTGAGATGTTATAGTAGATAATCCAAGGGTATCGGAGTAACTTAAGTTTTAGTATATAGTAAAGTTTAATTGAAAAAAAATGGTATAGATTTTCAGGTCGTTACACCCAGCCTGGTATGAAACCTCAAAGTTCCATCATCTGAAATATTAAACTCCTCCCCCTGTCCATCCTACACTTTATCCCTTAGCTCTTCTAAGTCTACATCATTTCTCTAAACATCTTTAATCCTCTCCTGCAGAGTAGGCTGTAGTATCAAGTTAGCAATAAATGTCTGGTGCTCACCCTTTTTCAACTGCACACTGAGCCTCACCAAATCTATGATACTGATGCTGAATCATCCCTACTGATAGTGCTGCTCCCACTAATTTTTGGCTTAAAGCATCAGCCACCATGTTTTCTTTTCCAGGGTGGTAACTAATGGTGCAGTCGTAATCTTTAATAAACTCCGACCATCTCCTCTGCCTCATATTTAATCCTTTATGTGTGAAGAAATACTTCAAGCTCTTATGGTCAGTAAAAATTTCACACCTATCCCCATAGAGATAATGTCTCCAAATTTTCAGCGCGTAGGGTAATTCTTTTCATACTTCTTAAGTTGTCGAGAGATGTAAGTAATAACCCTCCCATGTTGCATCAATAAACATTTGAGTCCCTTTTGGGACGCATCACTGCATATAACAGATCCATCCTCTCTTGATGGAACAGATAACACCGGCGCAGTGACAAGCCACTATTTCAACTCTTGGAAACTCTTCTCACACTCGTTGGTCCATTCAAACTTCACATTTTTCCTTGTGAACCAAGTTAGTGGACTCGATAATCTAGAAAAACCATCCACAAAACGCCGGTAATACCCCGCTAGACCTAGGAAATTTCTGATCTCCTGAACATTTCCCAGCCTCACCCAATTCACTACCACTTATATCTTGCTTGGATCTACTGATATGCCATCCTCGGAGATCACATGCATAAGGAAAGTGATCTGCCTTAGCCAAAACTCACATTTCTTGAACTTAACATATAACTTCTTTTCTCTCAGTACCTACAGTACTAGTCTCAGATGATCTTCGTGCTCTTCAAAACTCTTTGATTAAACCAGTATATCATCAATAAAGACAACAAAAAAATGATCTAAGTACTGATGAAATACTTGATTGATCAAATCCATAAACACTGCGGGTGCATTAGTAAGATCAAATGGCATAACTAGAAGTTCATAATGGCCATATCTTGTCATGAATGCTATCTTCGGAATATCCTCTGCTTTAATTTTCACCTGATGGTATCCCAACTGAAGATCAGTCTTAGAGTAGACCTAGGTTCCCTATAATTGATCAAATAAATCATCAATTCTTGGGAGAGGATGCTTATTTTTTATCACACTTTATTTATCTCCTTATAATATATGCACATCCTTAGCGTTCCATCTTTCTTCTTTACAAACAGCATTGACGCTCCTAGGGTAACACACTAGGTCTGATAAACCCGTTATCTAACAACTCCTACAACTGATCTTTCAGCTCCTTTAACTCGGCTAGGGCCATCCTGTAGGCTGCCTTAGATATCAATGCTGTTCCTGGAAGTAACTCCATGACAAATTCAATCTCCCTATTTGGTGCTAAACTAGATAACTCTTCTGTGAATACATATGAAAATTCCTTGACTACTGGGATATCATCAAGTTTCAATTTTTCCTCTAACATCTCTTTTATATAAGCTACATACCCCTGGCAAACATCTTGGAGTAGCCTCCTGGCTTGAATAGCTGACACTAACTGTGGCGAGAATTCTTGCTCTCCCGGGGGTCTGAAAGTCACTTCTTTTTGATGGCAATCCATGCTAGCATAGTTAGCTGTCAGCCAGTCTATACCTAATATCATATTGAATCCCTGTATGTCGAATATTACAAGATTGACTGGTAAACTTTTCTCCTAAATACCCACTGGATAGTTTTGAATCACCCTTTTACATCTCACTACCGATTTGGTTGGCATGGCCACTGACAAATTAGTATCGACACAAACGAATGGGTGGCACCTGAGTCAAATAAAACAACAACTTTATATGATAAAGCAATAATCATACCTATCACAACGTCGCCTGCAACCTCAACATCTTCTGGCATCAACGCATAGACCCTCGCTGGGGCTGTGTTCCTCTACTAGCCGCCACCCTTAGGTGCCTGGATATTCCCTCCAAATGGTCTAGAAGTAGGAACAGTACTGTACTATGCATGACAGTCTCGTTCTACATGACCCATTCCACCACATCAGCAGCAGACATTCCTTCCCACTCGGCATTCT
This sequence comes from Malania oleifera, assembly GCF_029873635.1. NCBI lineage: Eukaryota > Viridiplantae > Streptophyta > Magnoliopsida > Santalales > Ximeniaceae > Malania > Malania oleifera. The sequence goes on along the minus strand of NC_080422.1, from coordinate 80,906,062 downwards.
CCCTTATGTCTCTTTCCACATATAGGACAAACTAGATATGCATGCTCACCCTGAACCTCTCATATCCCAGTATCCTACCTCAGAGCTCTGTCATATCTATCTCCCTTCTATGGGCCTCGGCAAGACCTTGCCTAGAATCCCGGAGGTGTGGGCCTCTCTCTCTGACTTGACGTCCCTACATTCCTTTGAGTGCTCTCCTCTGCCACTGTGACCTTGTCCACTAATTCAGAGAAATCTTGCACCTTTAAAACTGTCCCCTGTTTATGGATGTCATGCCTTAAACCCCTCTTAAACATTCTACCTTCTTAGCCTCATCTGGAGCGATGTAGGGAGCAAAACGTGATAGCTTGTTAAACTTTGTTGCATATTGCTGAATTGTCAGCTGCCCCTGTGTTAGATTCAAAAATTCTGCTATCTTAGCTTCTGTAATAGTGGAAGGAAAATAACGATCAAAGAACATCTCCTTGAATCGGTTCCATGTCATGGCCACTAGTACGAATCTCTATTCCTCAAGCAATTTCATGGCTATCCGCCATCTCTCAGCCGCACCTGTCAACTTATACGTGGCATAGAAGATCCTCTGCTCATTAGTGCAGTGAAGCCCTGGTCTATCGATGGTCCTCCCTGCTCCTTAGAGTTCCATGCAATCTTAGTCATAACCTGCTGAGCTACACTATGCAGAACTGCGTTTGAATCACTGCCAGCCACACTAGAGGGGCCTACACCATCTTCACCACTGGCTTGAGCGCTTCTACCCCCAGGGTCCATCCTGAAAAGATAATAAACATAATATGAGGACCCTATCTGCATAACTTAACTAACATATTTATCTAACTAAAATCTCATATCATCAATTTAATCTGATGTCCTTATTCTCAATTTAAGATTTAGTCCATCAATTGAGAAACACAACTCGACAATAGTTTACTATGGCTTTCCTATCATCACCCCAGGAAAGACACACAAACCACTATGAAAATCCTGGTTCCGGATCACGGAACAAAACCCTTAATTTCCCCAACATTGATTCACTAAATTCCAGATCTATTCCTTTACTCTGGTATTGTTTCCATTGTATACTAAAGTCTACATAACCTAGCAACCTAGGCTCTGATACCAAACTTGTAACGACCTCATATATATTCCATATACTATTAATATCTGATACCATAGAATGTAGTCAAAGTCAACTCGAACCCATAGGTACCGGGAATTTACTTGTTTATACATACATATCATCTAGGCAGCGGAATGATAACATACTTAACTTATATACAATACCATAGATCCACGATTCTACATATACACATATATACCCCAAAATCCATCCTGTCTCCGACATGGCTACTTACCCTATAAGTAAGGTAATACCAATGAACTCCTCTATCACAGAGCTCATTCCACTCGTCTATCGGGATTTCCTGAAATATTTGTAATGCTGGGGTGGGACACCTCTCAGTAAGGGAAATAAAATAATATCAGTGTGTGGCAATGTGAGTTTTATCATATTATAAACATATACTGCAAATAATATAATTATAATATATCTTTAAGTTGTAACCGATAACACATGAAAATCTGTACTTTTAAACATTCTTACTATATCATAAAAAATTTTTGTATCATTTAAATCATCTATTGATATGTATATTACAGAATTCTTACTTTAGATGTATAACTGCAAATCATGAATTAACCTCGCATGACTTGGGTTGTGCAGCCCATAAGCTAGACTTAACGCTGTCAGGCCTACCAGGTTAAGTCAAATATAATATAATTACGCATGATTGCCCACCCATCCTGGCTTGCCCATCCTTCTCTCTGTCAAACCTCTAACGGGTTAGTACATAGGGGGTATCTTACACTCCGTCTACACTTCGGGGCTAATCGGCCTCCAATCCACACTTCTTGAATGGTGTGGTTGCACTGTCGGCTATACACCAATCTGGTCTGCCCATCCTACTCTCCGTTAAACCTCTAACGGGTTGGAAAACAGTGTGTATCCTTCTCTTAGATCAGGCTAGTAAGCAACGGTACCGCACTCATAACATATGAAACCATCCTGGTTCTATTACTATATAATACATTTCACATATTATATTTTTGTTCATAAAAAACATTTTCATATTTTTGAAATAAAATCTGGCTTTTACATATTTCTGAATAAAAGCTGTCATTTCATAATTTTTGAATAAATTGTCATATTAAACTGATCATGACATATGTGCTGATTTATCATATCATGGCATCTGTGCCGACTATCATTACTCGACATCTGCGCTGGCTATCATTTCATGGCATCTGCGATGGATGTCATATCATATTATACTATAAATATCTTAACTTTTGTATGGTTTATGTTCTTTCTAAAAATTATTGTAAAATCATACCTATTCTATGAAATATAACATATTCTGACATACTGTTTATTGACCTTATAGGTCATACCCTGTTTTGATTATGACAAATACTCTGGTATTTAATGTCTGTCAAGTTTGTGTGCAGGTTTGTATTGGCAAGATCATATGATGACATGTGATGACTTGAAGAATAAAGACCCAGAATATTTATTTGTTGCAATTTATATTAAGTTCTATTTGGGTCTGTAATATTTAAGTAGGAAAGGTCTGTAATAATTAATGTATATCATGCATGTAGGAACTGATAAGCTTAAAGACCTTAGAAGGACCTTAGGTCCTTGCACTTACACTTAAGTTAGTCCCCATTATCACATATGCTATCAGGGGAGATTTTTGAATTAAAACAGCACTTAAGGTATAAAAATAGTGAGGTTTTGGGCAATCGAACCTTGGTGTTCAAAACACCTTGGTCAACCGAACATAAAGAAAGTCAGCGCGTTGACCTGACTTCGGGCGAATGAACTAAAAATACCTGAGTGCCTTCAGTCAATCGAACATTTACCCTGACTTTTTCCAAAATCTCAGGTGCTTGAACGTTAACATTTAAATCAGCCTCGGGTGATCGAACTTGAGATCGAGCGACCGAATCTTGGACTTTTGGAAAATCACTTTCGTCAGCAAACCGAATGCTCATTTAGGCACCCCGAGCATGGAAAAGTTGCTTTTTATTATATGTCTATTCAGGCGACCGAACCAATGGCTCGGTCAACCGAAGCTCTTAGGTTGGCCTAATTTTTACCGAGGTTAAATGGAGTTAAACAGGGTTAATTTTCTTAAACTCTTTTAAAATAAATTTAATAATTCCCTATGTATCCCCGATGGTTATAAAATTGGTCAAGTCTATAATTACAAGTTCATTTGCTCAGATTAGGGATTGATTAACATTTTGATTAGCAACAAAATCCTCTAAAATTTTTCAAAGCTTATTCTTTCATACAACGCCTATACTCTCTCATACAATCATTCCTTTGCTAAATCAATCCGTGTGAGAGTTCTTTAAGTGGTTTTACATTATTCTCATTTTTTTAGAAACTCTCCTTGTATGCATTGTTTGTTTGATTTTGGATTGAGAGTTAAGCATAGGTTTTTCCCCTGATTTTATTTAATAAATCTATGTGTGGGAAAAATCTTGTAGCTAGTGAGTCTTTGCATCTTCATTGCAAGACTCATTGAGCTTGTATTTTTGAGTGTGCAAAAATCTTTTCACAAGCTCATTTTTCGAATATCTCTTTTGCTTGAATATTGAGAAAATATTTTTTTTAGAGATATTTAGAATACTCTTGGTAGAGATCTTTGAAACCCTAAATTGTGATTAAGATTTATATCTATACATAGTTTCAAAGATTAGCTTGTTGATACACTCTTGTGCTTGATTGGATATAGTCATTACTATTCAGTGTTTATTACACACATATAACACTGAGCTTATAGTTCTTACATTATTGGTGTGCATTGATTAATACTGGTGCAAATCTGCTTGATTGAGAAGCAAATATTTTCTACACATCTTGTATTGAAAATTGGTTATATTTTAGGTGGGCCCTGAGGGGACGTTGATCTAGCCCGAAAGGATTGGTTGTAAAAGGTTGAGGTCAGACCTGTGTTAATTTGACCTGGTTGTATTTTGGTGCTGCTCCACCTGTGAATTGAGCCTTAGTGTAATCCTTGTGCTTGTGAGCCAAGGCGGGGACATAGGCATTTTGCCGAACCTTGATAACATATCTGGTGTTATCTCTCTTTACCTGCTTTACCTTGCATGTGTATTTAGCTTACTTGTGTAATTTAATTTCAGCATATATATATTGATTTATTTTATATCTACACTAGATTGTCCCTAGGGTTGTGTAATACTGCTACTAGTTAATTGACCTAGGGGAGAAATTTTAAAATACCAATTCACCCCCACTCTTGGGATTATAGTAAAGCTAACAATTGGTATCAGAGCCTCATAGCTTAGATTTAAACGTTTTTCTACAAAAGATCTAGATGACTCATAACACTGTAACTCCTTTCCCTGAGGGACCCTCTTCCACACGTCCTCCGATTTTCAGTGGTGTCAATTACACAATTTGAAAACAGAGGTTGCGTATTTATCTTTAAAATATTGACTGGAAGGTGTGGAGAGTTGTCTCTAAGGGAAACTATGTTCCTATGAAAACAGAAGGTGAAATTAGAGATCCAAAGACTGAAGAAGAATATACTGATGATGATATGAAAGCTCTTAGTATAAATGCTACTACCATGAATAATATCTATTTTGGTCTTGATGTTAATGAATTTAACAGAGTTATGACATGTTCTTCTGCTAAAGAAATATGGGATAAGTTAGAGGTCACCTATGAGGGTACTAAAGATGTGAAGGATAGTATAATTGATATGTTGACTAGTGAGTATGAAGTATTTAGGATGAACACTGGTGAGTCCATACAGATCATGTACACTAGATTCACACATATCATTAATTCACTACATGCATTAGGTAAAACCTATTTTACATAAGAAATGATCAAGAAAGTCCTTAGGGGTTTGCCTCTTGTTTGGGAAGCAAAGGCTATGACCATAACTTAGGGTAGAGATCTTAAGGCTATGTCACTAGATAAACTGATAGGTTCACTTATCACTTATAAGTTAGCTATTAATAAGAGACTGAATGAGAACAATATAATGAGAAAAGTGACTGCATTAAAAACATCTACAAATACATCTAGTGAGTGCAGTGAACCTAAATCTGGAGATGACATGGCTTTGCTTACTAGGAAATTCAGCAGGTTCTTTAGGAAGAATAGTAGGCCATACATAAAGTTTAGAGATTCAATATCTAAGAAGGGAGAGTGACTCACTCGAAAAATGAGCAGCTCGAAAGCTATCCCAAGTATAGGAGTTCTGTCGTGTAATATTAAGCCCAAGGGCTAGATCGTCTCCTCAGGGAATGCGTTTTAATATTAGATTTTACGTTCTCCCAATAAAAAATAAAAATGTACTGAACTTGGTTTAGATTCAGATTTTCAAGATGGTTCAATTTCACTTTTGATGAATTAAATGACACATAATTTAAAACCCTAAACTAACATGCACTAAATAAAAGAAAACAAGAATAGAAACCCTATGTCTACTTAAGGAAATGCCTAAACACGCATTATTAAAGATGACAACTACAAATAAGGAATTAAAACATGCAAAGGAAACTCAATCAAACACACATACGCGCAATAAAAATCAAATCTGCAACATGAACCAAAAATTACAAACCAAAATCACAATTTAAACACTGACTAAATACTGAACTTTTATTACGAACCAAGAACTCGAAACAAAGTTTAACTATCAATTGACTTAAATGAAAATAAAACAAAATAAAAACATAAATAAAAGGAACTAAAGGAATGATTAATAAATAAAAGGAGTTAAATTAAATCCATCCAATCTAATAATAACATTAATTAAAAGAAACATAAATAAATAAATATTAAACTCCACTAAACAAATTAAAATAACTTAACACCCATTCAAACAATCTTTCAAAATTCTAACAAACAACTAAAGGAGAGAAAAAAATATATTGTTGCAATTGAAAACAAAAGAAAGAATAGAAAAGAATAAAGAAGAAAGAGAGAGAGAGAAAGAGAGAGGAGAGAAAAAGAGAGAGAGAGAGGGGCGGCCATGGGAGGTTCAGCAGCTACTGTGTTGTTGGTATGGGGCTGCTGCTATGGCAGTGCTGGAGGAGCAAGGGCTGTTGCAGCAAGTTGCAGGCAGTGCTGGAGGATCTGCTGCTGCTGTGTTCGACCGTGGCTGCTGTGATGGAGTCGTAGGTGTTGGAACAGGGGCTGCCATGGCTGGAATTGTTGACTAAAGGAGGAAGCAGAAGACTGAAAGAGAAGGGAGGACTGAGTTTGGGGTTTGCAGAGCTTAGGGAAAGAAAAGAAAACAAATAGAAACAGAGAAAGAGTGAGAAGACGAGAATAAATCAAAGTAAAGATAAGAGAAGAAGAAGAAGAAAAGGAGAAGAAGAGAGGAGAGTTTGAGGGAGAGAGAAGGGTGCCGGAGGCACACCCAGAATAGGGGAAAAAGAGGGATTAAATAGGAGAGGCTGCCCTAGACCCGGATGGAGAGGATTGACCCGGATGGGAGACCCAACCCGGATTGTTATATTTTTTTTTTCATTCTCTGTTTATCACAAATATGACTCTTTTAGAGCCCGTTTCTCACAAAATTCAAAACATAAAAGTTGTAGATAATCCTTTTCTCTTTCTTTAGAAATTTGAATTGTCTCAATCGGAGCTTAGACGGAAAAGTTATATACAAAATACGAACAGGTATCGGTTTTGGTTCCTGGGAATTTTCTTGCAACAAAAAATTACCAAAACTTCATAAATAGTACAATAAAGTTCAAGAATGATGATTTTGGCACTTTATTAAAATATTGAACAAATTTGGATATTTGATTAAAAATATAAATCGTAAAGCCCGGGTTAAACGTCCAATTACGCAGTTTCGGCGCGTAATCAGAGAGCCTAGTAAAAGAAAAGAAAAATTGAACGCTCCTATGCACTACAATTGCAACAAGGTCGGGCATATCAAACCTGATTGCCCATTGCTAAAAAAGGAGTCTAGGAAAATGAAGAAAACCATGAAAGCTGGCACCTCGTGGGATAGAAAAAAACAACAAAAATTCATATTCATATTGTAACGACTTTGAGATTGCTAACTTGTGCCTAATGGCATAGGATGATGAGGTGCGCTTAAGATCGTCCTCTTATAAGGATGAGTGGTACTTGGATAGCAGCTGCTCACAACATATGACTAGAGACAAGGCCAAGTTTGCTTCCATCACTCCCAAGTATGGAGGGTACATGACATTCGGGGATAATGCCAAGGGTCGAATCATCGGTGTAGGTAAGGTTGGTAAGGAACCTTCCCTAGTTATTGATAATGTGCTATTGGCTGATGGATTGAAACATAATTTGTTGAGTATTAGTCAATTGTGTGATAAAGAATATAAAGTATCTTTTGAAAATGATAAATGCATTGTTTAGAGTAAATCTAATAACAAAGTACTTTTTACTATTGAACGTCATGAAAATGTGTATACAACTAGTTTTGATAATTTAGCTTCTCAACAAGTTACATGTTTTTCTGCAATAAAGGAAGCTAGTTGGTTATGGCATAGACGTTTAGGACATGCTAGTATGGATCTTTTGTCAAAACGTGAAAAAGGACTTATTTAAAGGATTGCCAAAAACACATTTTGTGAAAGATAAAATCTGTGATGCATGTCAAATGGGTAAGCAAACTAAATCAAGTTTTAAGAAAAAAGAAATTCATATCTACTACTAGACCACTTGAAATGCTACACTGAAATTAATTTGGTCCTAATCAAGTTCAAAGTTTAGGTGGAAAATTATATGCCTTTGTTATTGTGGATGATTATTTTAGGTTCACATGGGTGCTGTTTCTCTCTCATAAAAATGAATCATGTGAACAATTCACTAAATTATGTAAAAGAATTCAGAATGAAAAAGGCTATGAAATCACACACATAAGAAGTGATAGGGGAACTAAATTAAAAAATGATGGCATAGAAAACTATTGTGGCCTAGAGGCCATTTCACATAATTTTTCTACACCTAGGACCCCACAACAAAATGGTGTTGTAGAAAGGAAAAATATATCCTTGTAAGAAATGGGCAGGACTATGCTTAATGAACACAAATTACCCAAATATTTCTGGGCCGAAGCAGTGAACATTGTTTGTTATGTAATGAACAAAGTATTAATCAGACCCTCACTTAATAAGACTCCATATGAATTGTGGAACAACCATAGACCTAACATTTCCAATTTTCATGTCTTTGGTTGTAAGTGCTTTGTACTTAGAGATAATGAACACCTAGGGAAATTTGAATCTAAATCTAATGAAGGTATTTTCCTAGGTTACTCACTTAATAGTAAAGCATATAGAGTTTTTAATAGAAAAACATTAACTGTTATTGAATACTATTCATATTGTGTTTGATGAATCTAATCCTTTTTCTAAAAGAGATGATGAAGATGATATTGCTATTAGAAAGGGATTAGATAAGCTATCTATTGAAAATAATGTGGACAAAAATTCAGAAATCAATGATAAATCAATTGAAGAAAATAAATTTGAAAGTGAGGTTCATGAATTGCTTAGGGAGTGGAAATTCATTAGAAACCATCCTTTAGATCAAATTATAGGTGAACCTTCACGTGGTGTAGCCACTCGACACTAGGGGCAAAATTGATACTACACTTTTTATCAAATCTAAAAATGATCATATGCTCCTTGTGCAAATTTATGTTGATGATATTATATTTAGAGCTACTAATGATGAGTTGTGTAGTGAGTTTTCCAAGTGCATGCAAAGTGAATTTGAAATGAGCATGATGGGAGAACTGAGTTTCTTCTTAGGACTGAAAATTAAACAAGCTAAATATGAGACTTTCATATGCCAATCTAAATATGTTAGGGGCTTGCTCAAT